>NC_140933.1:30613106-31035606 GCF_014529385.1 Adiantum capillus-veneris | reverse complement strand
TTGCAAAAACAGCTTAAAGAAATACCAAAAAAATTAATGGTATGATCATGTTCAGATTCTAAGTAGGTGCATGGGTACCTACCTGTTCATGGAGTGGACCATGTATTCTATAAAAATCGATTCCCAAAAAGTTGAGTTTCCATTGAGGCCTATAATGACAAAGCTACATTCATAGCGGCAGCGACCATTCAAAGTCCTGATGTCTATGTTCCTGCTCCCATATATCTCATCTCCCAAATGGTCTTGATGATTAATTTTTATGATGTTGACTCCACTAGCTTGAGTATTGCAAAAAATAAAGCTGCCAGTAGATAGCAATAGCCGGCAAGGGCGAGGATTATCATGATTGAGTCCTTGTCTCCCTTTTTTTTTGCTGATCTATGAGGATCAAGGGATGTGTGTATGCGTGCATGTGTGTGTGTGTGTCAGATGATTGAAAGGGCAAGAGGCGTACTTGACTTGTACTGCGAGGTTGAAGCCAGTACAGTTGAAGAAAAGTGTGCGTCTTAGAGGGGATACCGTCCTAACAAACAGAAACCCAAAGGGTTGCCTGGAAACCATAACGTCGCAATGTACAAGTGGACAAGGTAGAGAAGGGCTGAAAATATGCTATAGTGTTGTGAAGCAGCGGTCACGATGGTTAGCGATGGTAAAGGCCACTCATGAACTGTGAGAAATAGAGAGAAATGTGGGTTTTAATAAAAAAACTCCTCATTATCTAAAAGAATTAGGTTAGGTGGATCCAACTTGGGCCAGCTAAGATGTTTTTAAAAACTTATCATGTGCTTCAGTGTACTGCAAGATTGGCTCGGGATAGGTCCTCCATGTATCTCCTTTAAGCTAGGTGCTTTATGTGTGTGTATAGTCAAGGATGTGTGTAAGTCATCCACATCATAGAACTTCCTATGTAAAAGTGTGTGTGTGTGTGTGTGTGTGTGTGTGTGTGTGTGTGTGTGTGTGAGAGAGAGAGAGAGAGAGAGAGAGAGAGAGAGAGAGAGAGAGAGAGAGAGAGATGACTATTGAGGAGATCGATAGGCATGATGTAGGTCGGATTTGTTTTATGCATGTGTTGACGGGACTAGACGTGAGGCAAGCTAAATTTTTTTTTCAAAGGATCCAAAGTGATAGGGATCATTCTATAAGTAGACCCATACGACCATCCATGAAAATGTGTGTTGCAGCTGGGGCCATCAACAATAGGAAGCTTTTTCATTATGAGATTTCAAGGCAACAAGGGTTCACTTGTGCACAATATAGTACTCGTGGTTGGGTGGTGCTCCATGATACGTATGCATTTCGAGCATTGGCAACATTTATTTAGCAATCTTAAAGCTTGCTATAACATTCGAGCTCTAGGAGTAAGCTTATATATGCAAGTTGAAAGCAAAAGAAGTGGCACAAATAGAAGCTTACGTCTCATTGGAAATAAGTGCTTGGAATATCCTCAAACTCAATACGATCAGATGAGATGCACTTGTTAGAGTGTGCACAACAAGTCTTTGACGACCATTTTATCGAGAGTGTCTTCTCTTAGGGTTATGTTGCTGTTGTGTGATAGTCGATCAAGAATTGAGTGCAACACATATAAAGCATACAAAGCAATTATGAAGCATGATACTACTAAACTAGTTAAGAAGTTTTGTTTTTAGAAGTCAATGTCAAGTGGGTAGTCCATATTTTGACACGCTTGCTAGTGGATGAAGTAGGCAAAGGTTTTGTTTAAGAGCATAAAAGGTGCATGTTAGGTTTTTGCTAATGCTCGCTTGTTTTTTGTTATGAGGAATTTCTTGGAGCAATTAAATGCACGTTACAAAAGCTGAGATTCTTGCGAGATATGCATGCCAACATATGGAGAAAATATAGTGAATTGCAGGTAAAAAGTCTACAGGTTTGCAATGGCGCATGGATAGAGGATGCGATGCATATACCTAGCCACAGTTCTGGGTGCTCGTGGAACAATGAGTCTACCATTTTGTAACGTGATCATCATGATGCCAATATTTCTAAAACCTTGAAGGTAATGAAATTCCTCATGATACATTGTAAATTCCTAAAAACGTGACCCTCCCATGCTGGAGGACAAGCAAACATGACCTTTCAATACTACAGAAGAAACCTATTGTATCCCTACAATAATAGAGAAGAAAACAAGTATACTTGAGGAAAGGGTATGTTTCCTACAATTTATAATAAGTGAGTGTGGACGATGTCACCTCCTCACAATACGTACATATGGTTTTTCTTTTTTTTGCCTTTTGCCCGCATGGTAGACGAGCACGTAATGCATTGATCATGATCTTTTGAACCCAAGTTTGTAAAAATAATATTACTATGAACATTTGCTAACTTCTAATTTCCATTCTTTAAAGGTATGGACAATGGATAATTTGTGTACAACGTGCGCTTTGGGATCAATTTTCAACACAAAATACAGGTGCAATACTACCCTTCCATTGAAGCATATTCAAAGTGGTGGTTTTGCTTCATGAATGTGACTGGAGTTGGACCGCTTTCTACAAAGTAATAACGATACACTTGTTTTAACTGTAAAACAACAAAGTATACTTCGTAAACAAATTAATTGGAAGTCTTCATCAAATGTGAGTTGGGAAAGGACATCTCTCTCTCTCTCTTTTCTTTGAAAGGTTTTGAGTGCCGCGAATCACAGCAGATGAGAGACACCATGAATAGGGGTGTGTTGCTATCAAGTGCTTTATTAAATAATTGTTGTGAGCTTCTTGACCACATAATTGGTATTTGGACTTCTAGGTTTGAATCCACTCCCTTTCAAAGGAGCCACACTTTTACTATAACACCCTGAGGACGTTGGTCCTTGTCGAGAGTTAGTCACCATATCAAACAAGGCAAAAGAGCTGAAAGGCACACAAATGGGAATGTGGGAAAGGGTGGCTCTTTTTTTTTTTGGTTGCTGTTTGTTGTGTAGCTGTTGCGTGTGCAGAGGTCCCTTTAAGCAGCTGCTGCTTGTCGACTCCCCATATTATATTGTGCCTGGGCCTCGTGTGTATAAATAGAAGCCCAATTTGAGAGGGTCTCGTACACAATCTTCTGTAACCTTCTGCTTTGTTAGCGCAATTCTGATTGTTGCCAATAACCGAATAGAGAGTTGCACTTCAGGTCCCCTTCTCCCTCTCCCTCTCTCTCTCTCTCTCTCTCTCTCTCTCTCACACACACACAGACACGAGCTCTAGTGAGCCGCGAGCGCTTCTCTCTCTCTCTCTCTCTCATCTGGGTCCTGGGACGAGGCGAGGCAGTTGCGCTTCAGGCTCTCCCTCTCTCTCTCTCTCTCTCTCTCTCTCTCACACACACACACACACACACACCGGGCCACACGATCTCAATCTTCTGGCCTGCACGTGCCACACTCATTTGTTCACAAAACTAACCTTGCTTAACACGAAATGTAATGAATTCCTCCGAGTCTCATCATCATGAATCCTCCTACTACTACTACTACTACTACTGAATCACTGATCTTCTCTGCAATGCCGCATGAAAATAGGCCAATAAGTAATTAGTAAGTACTTCACTTTTGCACGTATTCCTTTCCTCTTCCTGCCCTATTTTCCGTTGTTCAATGTAGTACTAATTTGTATGCGAAAATCTATGTCTGTGCAAAACCTCAGGGCCTCCCAATATTATTTCATTTCTTTTAAAAAAATTAGAAAAACATTTTAAAATGCATTAACGAAAACATGCTGGAGGTGGGCACGTCGGCAAAGGCCCAAATTTAGAAGTCAATAGGATAGAATTATTTCGCTAGAGTATAGCTCTTGAAAATGAATCACTAATTTGCATTTAGGGGGAATTGAGCTTTAGACTTGGGCTTTAATTTTGATCAGCCTTGACACTACTAATAACAAGGACGTGTCTGTCTGGCGTTGCCTGGCTTTGTAAGAGCCAAAGAAAAACAAAAGAAATGGAGGGGCCGCAGAAAGGCATAAGCAGAGTCGCGCTCTGCTGCTGCTGATGATGATGAGGAGCAGGCGACTAGTAGAAGCTGCTGGGACTCGAGATGACACAATTTAGCTACAAGCTTCTCTGAGCTCTCTCTCTCTCTCTCTAATTTTCTCCGCGGGGAGAAATCCGACTACCCCATTTTCTCCTAATTTTTTAAATCCTCAGACCCTTAAATTATCTATTTCGTAACTGATTCATTCAAAAATACCATTTTTTGGCCATCATTTGCCGGCTGCCCAAGAGGATACGTATTTGCTCCAAGGGGACCAACTTGAAGGCTGCACAGGGTGCATACTCCTTATTTATGATTATCCTCCTCAGTTTTATTACTATTCTTCGCGGAAAAGAAAATTAACTGTCAAATCGCTAAGTAAATGGTGCCTAGAGGGAAGCTGATGGATTAAATATATTCCTCTGCTACCCTCAGTGCTACTCCCATTTTTGGGAAACTTCAAAAGAGAAATAAAATAAGTGTAACGAATTGTGGCAAGGTTCGAATCTCCATGTACTGTGTTGTTGTAGCCTTATACATGTGGCTGCACATTACAGACCTATATATCTTTTGGTGAGAAAGGGTGCTTCGATATATTCTTACCGTCTCCCGATGAGCCCACCGGCTGGGAGTGAGGCATAGGAATGCACCTATAAATAAATGCATGTGAAGGGTATATATCAACGGTCTAACGTTGCTAATTATAGCAAATGCAGCTTAGAAGGCTAATTTTTAAGCCAAGCTGTTTCTAGCAAGAGCAAGAGAGAGAGAGAGAGGTTTTTGGATTAATGCTTGCTGAAAGGGCTTTACGCATGCGCTCACGTTAATTAAAGGTAAGCACAACTCGTGTCAGTTTCTCATCCATAATTAGATGCTGTTATAGTAAGATGCTAGCTGCTAATTATTGATCTCTCGTATTTGGGTTACTATTATAATAAGTGTTTTACAGGGATCTGTTTCAATGGTTGCGCATCTACAAAATAGTCTTATTGAAGGCCTTAATAAGATTGACTGTGGAAAAGCACCTCCTCCATCAGCAACTGACATAAACTCTGATTAATGAATGTATGGTTGCAGGCCTCGGGATAGCGCTCGCAAGCTACCCATGCATGTGCTGTCTTTTATTTCTCTGGTTGCAACATCTGGCCAATTTAGCTAACAGCCTTGTAACATGGATTGTGGAAGCTCAAAGATTTCTGAGACGACCACGAAGGTGGAGGTCAGAATCCGTGCATATGACGAGACAATTGACTTGCGCCGCGCTGATGAGCTAGAGAAGCAGTGTGAGGCTGGGCCTGGTGGTGGAGCCTCTCTCTTCACCGACCTTCTTGGGGACCCCTTATGTCGGGTTCGACAGTACCCTGCCTTTGCCATGCTGGTAATCAAATTATAATTAACTCTTGCACCATTGTCATGATTGCTCTAACGGTCGCTTATGCGATGCCAGAGCATCAAATCTATCCATACTTAGAGCTTTGCGGATTTGTAATTTCTTTGGGTTTGTACTGATTTTAATTTCCTGCCCATTATACACAGCCATATTCTTTCTTCATGTTGATAGAGAACTAAAAAGGTGATATTGCAATCCATCTGAATGTACGTTTTATTCTGTTAGTTTCTGGGTTCACATGCATTTTTGATATTGGTCATAAGATAAGATTACCTCTTGAATGTGCTTATCTAGGTTGCTTATATTGCAGATATATTGATATCCAATTGGTCTTCTATTATGATAGTAATGCAGTGCTGCTTAGATCATCAGATTCTTCCGTTCTTTCTTTTTTAATATTGGCATTGCTACTTTACTTCTATATTCTGCCTCTGCCTAGAGCTCCTGCAGCTACAGACGCCTTTCGACCTTTTAGCTTGATTAAGCAGAAGGTGGTGCCTTAATTATAAGTAAGCAGTGTGCTACCCCCCTAATTATCTTCAAAAGATCACATAGAATCAGTATGCTCAGTTTCAGCAGAATTGATCACCCCATCACGTTTAGTGGCAGATTATAATGTGCAATTTTTCTATGCCAGAGAGAGAGAGAGAGAGAGAGAGAGAGAGAGAGAGAGAGAGAGAGAGATGAATTGTGTGTGTTCTTGTTTTACTGTACCTCTGGGTATCTCGTTGATCACTCTCTTGTTCATGCTGCAAGCAGGTAGCAGAGACTCAACCAGATATGGAGATAGTTGGGCTCGTGAGAGCGGGAGTGAAGGAGGTAATATGTGCGTCAGAGCATGCATCTCGTGTAAGCCACTCATCTGAAGGCTCTCCTTGCAAGTCAGAGCAAAGCATGACTAGCGACATGGGTACACCTCTTGATCATGACGATCACCAGGCACCTCTCTTTGTCAGAATCGCTTACATTTTGGGCCTCCGGGTTGCACCCAAGTGCAGGTGAGAAAACCTCTCCTGCCCCAGTATATTGCTCTATACATGTACGTAGGTATCTCCTAATTTGGGCAAGTTTAACATGTCAAAGCTTATGCTTTAGTCTGTTCAAGCACCCATGATGGCCGGTTATGCTACTAAACATGCTATAGTAGATTATCTGCATAATAGAGCTCTTTCTATTAAAATTTCTAGCAAAGATTCTGCTAGCCGGCTATGCATGCATAAGTATGGTTATCTTCACATGCATTTCCATGCACATGCTTTACAAACACCACCGTTCTAGCCAGTCTGATAGAGAGACACCAGCCTTTCAGGTGAAGTAATATATTGTCACAATTGAAGTTTCTCCTTGCATGTAGGAAAATGGGCTCTTTCTCATTGCTTGCATGTACTGTTTAACATCACGACCTTCTGCTTGGGAGGCACTGGTGGTCCCTTGCCCCCAACCGCACCGCATACCTGATGCAGGCAAGGGATCACCGGCCTGCCTGCTGGGTGGACGAACCCCCTAGTACCTCCCTCAGAGAAGCTCATGATGTTGTGCCGTTCACCTCCACCTACATGCATACAAGCCAGCCGATATATTAATCATGGCATGTGGTAAGTCGCAATGTGAACTATTGTAGGAATTTGTCCAAAAGCTCTTGTGGTTTATATGTCCAAGGCTCTTTTTGTCAAACAGAAAAATCAAAACGACTATTTTGGTCCATAATTCTAATGAACTAATACGTTGAGGTCTTGTCAGGCGACTAGGAATTGGAGCCGAGTTAGTAAAGAAGATGGAAGAGTGGTGCAAGGATAGAAGAGCCAAGTTTGTGTACATAGCAACAGAAAAGGATAATGAGGCATCGGTGGGGCTCTTTACAAAGAAACTCGGCTATGTTGAGTTTCGAAACCCGGCAATTCTGGTGCAACCGGTTTATGTGAGGGGGAAGAAGCTGTCCAAAAAGGTGCAAGTTGTGGAGTTGAGCACTGAGGAAGCTTGCAAGCTTTACAGCAATCTCTCACTTTTTGGCCGAAGTGAGTTCTTCCCAAAGGATATAGAATCTGTGGTGAAGAGCAAGTTGCATAAAGGGACATGGTTGGCACTTCGGAAGCACAAAAATGGTGATGGTCGAGGTGGTGAAGCCCGTTTGCAGCCCAATGTTTCTGAAGGGCTGGGTGCAAGCTTAGGTTGTTTAATTAGTGCTCGTGGTGGTGGCCCGAAAGAAGCCAGTGGTGATGGTGGACATGAAAGGTGCGTGCATAGATCTCACGGTGTGCTTGATTCAAGTGATGTTTACAACCCCGCCTATTACAACAAGGAAGAAGAAATCAGTCATAGGACTGGTTGTGAGAGTGACGAGCGATTAAACAAGCTGAACAATGTGGGATTGAATCCTCGCCACCCTACCATTTCCTTTCCGGTTCTTTCTTCATCTTCTTGGGCTGTGCTTAGCATGTGGAAATGCAATGAAATCTATCAGCTTGAAATGAAAGGAGCCTCACGATGCACGCGTGGTGTAGCTGCAGCAAGCCGGGCAGTGGGCCGCATGCTGAGCTGGCTTGTATCCATTCCAACAATGCCTGATGTGTTCAAGCCATTTGGTCTCCAACTCATCTATGGATTGCATGCTCAGGGACCAGGTGGTCCTAGCCTGGCACATCATCTTTGTTGGCTGGCACATAATCTTGCAAAGGAAGATAAGTGTACCGTTGTGGCAGCTGAGGTGGCTAGCAATGACCCACTACGAAGCTTCATTCCTCACTGGAAATGCGACGAGGACATGTGGTGCATCAAGCAGCTAGGCACATCAGATCCCACATTGGGGACTATGGATTGGTCAAAAGCTCCTCTTACACCCTCTCTCTTCTTAGACCCTCGTGATTTTTGATTGAAGCTTTACCACGCGTTTACGGTGAAAGAACAAAGGTGGGAAATCCAAACCCTTCGGCTCTACATTCCTGTCAAACAAGAAGAAAACAAACCCTTTTTGTTGTTGTAAAAACTTTTTTGTACTTTATAGCTCTGGATCTTCACAAGGACTTAGTGAAGGTTAACATGGGCTTTCTCTGATATCTCTGGTCTTACAAGCCCAACCTGTAATGTCGCATGATCACTGCTGTCACCTCTCTATACATCAAGAACTAACTACAGCTGCAGCTCAAGTTTGCTGACAGGCTAACAAAATGAGGGTTTCGTATCGACCTGTTTTGGTAGGAGCATTTCACTGGCGGAGTATAGTTTGATATCTTCTGGCTGATGCATCTAACATGCGATGCTGCAGCTCAATTTTGCTGACAGGGTAACAAAATGAGGGTTTCGTATCGACCTGTTTTGGTATGAGCATTTCACTGGCGGAGTATAGTTTGATGTCTTCTGGCTGATGCATCTAACATTTGATTGTAAACACAAGCCTCGAGTGCAATATCGACAACTTATGAAATGTCAAAGACCAGTATGTAAACATTTCAACATGTCTGTATAGAGCAAGAATCAACAGAGATGAGCAGGATGCTCTTTTTCAGCAGGCTTTCATATATCCCTCTCTCAATATAGGTGTGCATTTAACTTATACATTCCGTGTGCAGGTCTGATGTTGTCGAATTGTCAATGTGTTATAAATGAAGAGCCAATGAATGCTATCCTCAAACGAATTAACCACAATGGGCTTTTCAAAATAATCTGATGCTTATAAGCAGACTTCATGGCCTGGTTGTGTACGCTTGGACTTGGTGGATGGTCAGCATATTCTGAGGTGGTTGCTTTAGAAGCTCTATCTGTTGTAGGATCCAAAATCAAAACTGTTAGTCTTCTTGAGTCTAATTACAAACACTTCCAGACTAAAAGCATCTGCATAACTTTCAACCACTTTGCAGTATTTGTGTGGGCCCAAAAATCATACTTTGCAATTGATGAGCCCACTCTTTGGCTGTTGGACTAAGGACTTGATCTTTGGCCAAAACCTTGGTTGGGTAGTTGCATACTGGCTCGGCCTTTTGGACTGTCGGCAAGTTTTGCACTAACTTGGGCACCCATTTCTTGAGCTACTGAAATTTAGTGCTTTTGGTTGCCATCATTGGTTGAATTGGATGGTTGCTAAAATATCCCTCCAGTGGTTGTGGCTCGGGCGTGCACGAGGGTGGCTCAAACAGCTAATGGATGAGCCCTAAATTCTTTGGATTCCATACAAGAAATTGACCTTGATAATATGTTTGGGCAGCTGTCATAGTCTTTGGGACCCAAATGTGGTTTGCTTTTGTTGCTTTGTGAGCTGGATGTTGCTAGGAATTTTTTCATGAGTTGATGTGGGCTCTTGAGGCTTGGGATTGCCTCGTATATAGTTAGGCTTATGTTGTGGTGGCAACTTCCTTGTAGGAGATCAGAAGGTGGGCGCGTTGTCTTGTTGGATGTAGAGCTTTCATGCATGCTGGTGTGTTCCCCTCAAAAGTTGGACTATTTAATCATAGACATCCATGTTCTTTTTACATAGTTCTTTTTACATAGGAAACATAAGAGCAAATTTTGCAACAAAGCTCATCTAAGCTATCCATGTGGCATCCACATGATAACTCGGGCTTTTTCTACTCCTTATTTTAGTTTATGTAATAGACTTGACACTTAAAGCCAAATATCTAGTGCAACACATGTGAGAAATTGAAACAACTAAACAAAACTGATAGAAAGGGACGACATGGCACGGTGCAGTTCAGTGCCCAGGAGCAGTGGCCCTAAAGATTGGTGCTCCTTCTTGGAGCATGCTTCGAGTAGATAGGGATTGATTGTGTTTTCTAGGAGACTAACAACCTCTCTTAACCTCCATGCATTAGTGACGCGGATAGCGACGCGCATAGCAGAAAATTTTTTTCTTGGACAGAGAATAGGTAGCCTGGCCTGTGCCCAGTTAAAAGATGGACACAATCACAGCCAGACTTTCTGCCCTCTGCCCAAGAAAGCGAGCAGCACCAAAATATCAACCATGCTCCCACGCGCAGAAATTTCGGCAGAGTTTCTTTTGTTTTTACATAAACTTTTCAAAAAAAACCATATCATGTATACGCCTCCTACATGCTATCCATGTAAGATTTCACATGAGATTTAAGGTCAATGAAAGACAACCGTACCAACTAAAAAGCATAGCCATAACTTAAAAGCATAACCATAACGAACCATAACCATAACTTAAAAGCATAACCATAATTTAAAACCATAACCGACTATAACCACTTTGATCAAAACCATAATGCAGATAACCATAAACAAAATTAACAATAACCATAAACATAACCAAAAAGAGAAACAATAACTGTCTATACAATGACAATGACAATAATCATAACTGTCTATACAATGACAATAATCAATGACAAGGCCTACGCGTCATCCGTGTAACGAAGCCCATGAATGCATCTGCACTCATGGAAGCGGGATCTGGAATCTCGTCTGCCATACTAAAGTCCTGCACACAATAAAATAAAGCGTCAGAACACAGTTGTTTAAATTAACTTTAAGCTTAATTTTAAATCAAAGTCTTCACACAAACACTTACAAGCGTAGGCCTCGACGAGTGAAGCATCATCGATAAGATCTTGCACCGTATCATCGTCTATCTTTAATTACAAACATAACTCTGTCCCAACTCGTTCTGGCAGATTGTCTTCATCCATTGCATCTTCATCTACAAGTATCAATTCTGGCTCGTCTGCGTCATCCCTCGTATATCTGTCAGCTTCCTCTGCCATACCTTCGTCCATCTCATCTAATGTCACAGTAGTATGGACGTCGTTTGACTGACTTTCCTTCAGGAGATCTTGCCCTTCAAATACTTGTTTATTTCTTGAAGCAACCTGAACCACAAACCACCATTGTCGCTCTCGAGGGTTCGGTACAAAGACCACTTGTTCGCAATGTTCGGGGAGAGCAAATGTGTCGCTCGCATCTGTCCAAGTCTTTGTAGAATCTATTTGCACAAGTTTGTTTCCATCTCTGCGTACCGTTGCATTGCGACCAGAAGTAATCACTTTGAACCACTTCACATCCAATAAAAACATCTCAAACCGCCTGAAGCTTACTTTCAGGATATCTGCCACCAGACCACAGTAATCCAGGTTGCTAGTGCTCTCATTCGTGTCTCTAGCACTGGCCTTGCTCTTTTGCATGAAACTAACCATTATCTCACTGTCAAACGTGTTTCTTCTGTTGTCAATTTGTTGTGTTCTGAAATGCTTTCCATGCGACCACAGTGTCATGTATGTCTGATACTTCCAGTCACATCCAATAGCTAGCTCTTCCTCTTCTAGAGATATGGGTTCTCCGATCTGTCGAGCTGCTCTCACTGTCTTGTCCAACCATGCCATTGTAGGGAATTCAGGTAGAGGAGCGAGATAGTCTGGCAAGGGTAAGCCTCTAGTCGTTCGACTTCGCCTGAAATCATGTCGCTCTAGATTGCGTCTCTCTTTCTCTTCTTCGTACCTTTCAAGCCATTTTTGCATCGGCGCTGAATTTAGTATACAGAACTTCATGATCTTTTCTCGCATAGCGAGGTTCATTTTCTTCGTCACCCCTTGCCCTTGCGGCTCCTCTCACACCAGTCTTGCATCCTCCTCATCGCTCCACAGTCGAAGCATTTCTGGGTCAGAAACGGATAGAAATTCGGTCGTCAACACAAGAGACTCTTGCACCAGCCATCCTTCTGCCATGCTCCCCTCTGGACGCGCTTTTTGGCGAACAAAACCCTTAAGTGTTTTCATGAACCGCTCTAGAAAGAACATCCAACGGCTGTGGACTGTACCTGCCATTGCAACCTCATCTACTACATGGACGAGCAAGTGCATTTGGATAGTTAGGCAGCTCGTGGGTAGATACTTCTCAATCATGCAAACTGCCTCAATGGAGTTAGCCCTTGCGACTGCAATAGATTCCTCCTGTATCTCCTTAGAAGTGATCCACCGCACTAGCTCTGAAATCATGTATATGTAGGTTTGCACTTCCTCCGTTAAACACCCCTTGATCGCAATTGGAAGAATGAATTGCAAGAACTTATGCCAGTCGTGCGATTTCAACCCTAACAGTTGATCGTCACGGGTGAATGCTGTCTTGAGACATCGCATATATCCTGTTGGCGTCCTGAACTCTGAAATCACCCTTTTCACTTGTCGCTCTTCGTTTTTTAGCAATACCCATGGCGCTCTTAGAAGTTTTGTTTGACCAGCTGCATTGGTGAAAGGCCACAGCTCTGGCATCTTTTCAACCGACTGCAAATCATCTCGTAAAGCTCGATTGTCTTTCATCCCCATGATTGTCTTCCAGAGGAGCTCTCCCACATTCTCGAATATATGCATTGGATCCAGCAAATGGTTAATTAGTAGATCACCCCAGTACGGCAGCGTATGGAGAATGGACAAACGTTTCATTCCTGGAACAGGTTGCCCCTCATGTTGCTCCCATCGGCGACGCCACTCTTGTACATGCATAGGACGACATTCGACGCGACCAAGCTGGCCTTCGCGCAAGTGATGGCCATCTGGAAGATAATGGAGGTGGCCTTGATAAATTGTCTTTCGAAGAGAGGTAGAATAGTGCACGTCCAAAGACTGCCCGCAAATTGGACATGCATTGTATCCCGAAGTTGTTAGTCCTGCATATATCAAAGCATGAATCAGGCCAAGGCAAAGGTCTTGCGAATAGCGAGAATTTTGTGAATCAATAACCATTACCAGAAGCTTCTCCGTATCCTGGCCAATCATACATACTTCTTTGACGCCTCTGCATAGCACAACCCTGACGGCTCATTGTTGTTTGGAAGAACTCCCATTCTGAATGTGGACTCATTGATTAAACAAGAAAAGGGCATTGTTTTATTTTGATGATATAAATTTTCAATTGATTTTGCCTTTTTAATAAAAAATTGATTGTATGCCCTGACTAGATGAGGTATACCAAGTGTAAGCGAGAAACGTCAAATGTGAGCCCTTAGCTGTGAGTACTTATGTACATATTCTAAAATGTTTTCACTTGTTTTTTGTTGTTTTTCTCCATTTTTGGTTGCATTTTCTATTTTCCTTTTTAAAGAAAAAACAGAAGGTACTGAAAATTGCAAGAAAAGTAGGATACAAGCACGTACAGTCCATGAAGTGACAAGAACTTCCAAAAGTCTAATTGGAGGTTGTTTAATGAGCAGACCAAACTTGACTTGTAGATCAAGGATATCAAAGCTACCAAATTCTATGAAGGAGTTTCACCAGAAACTCTACCTTCAAAGTGATGCAAGCAAAGAGGCTCTTGGACATCGAAAGCATCAAAATTGCTAAAGGTCATCCAATTGACATCCAGATGGGGTCACATTTCAATACACAGATTCTAGATGGATACTACATCATGTCCTACATCATACATAGTGTCAGGCTTTAGCCTACACTCTAGGACCATAGTCAGAGCTTCATTCACACAAAAAATGGATAATAGCAGCAATAATGGCATCTAACAGATGGTGTGACACATCGATTGTATCTCAAGGGATTATATGTTCATGTGGGAATAGTCACATAACTGAAAATTTTGCCCGTTTGATGTGTTTTCAAAAATATGATATGGTTTCTTCTTTGCCGCCTCTTGAAGCCCCTTTAAAACATGTTTGTGAAGGCTATATTTTAGGTAAGATACAACGTTAAAATTTTCCAAAGGATGGATCAATAAGGGCTACATATTGATTGCAATTTATGCATAGTGATGTTTGTGGGCCTATGCAAACTCCGTCCTTAGGCGATTACCTATACTTCATGACTTTCATTGATAATTACACCAAGCATGCATGGGTGTATCTACTTAAAGCTAAGTCTGAAGTGTTTATGTGCCTCAAGCAATTTTTGGCTCTGGTTGAAAATGTCTCTAGATGTACTACGGGCACCCTCCGTTCAAATCGAGGGAGGGAGTATATGTCTCATGAGTTTAATGCATTTCTAGCTAGTTGTGGGATAAAACACCAATGTACAATGCTATATACACCTTAGCAAAATGGTGTTGTGAAAGGAAAAATAGGTCCTACACAGAGATGTCACAATGTATGGCCAAAAGTCAAGCTTTGCCACATTAGTTTTGGCTTGAGACTATCATGTGTGCTAGTTATGTACTCAATAGGTGTCCTACAAAATCTTTGCAATCTATGACTCCTTATAAAGCATGGCATGATAAGAAGCCATCTATTGATCACATGCATATTTTTTTGCTTTTTGGCTTGAGGCTATCATGTGTGCTACTTATGTACTCAATAGGTGTCCTACGAAATCTTTGCAATCTATGACTCCTTATGAAGCATGGCACGATAAGAAGCCATCTATTGATCACATGCACATTTTTTTTTGTTTGGCTTATGCTTTGGTGCCACAAACACATCGCAATAAATTGGATAATAAGGCTATTTAATGCATCTTTGTTGGTTACAGTATTGAAAGCAAAGGTTACAGGTTATACCATCTGCAAAACAAAACATATCTTGGTGTCACAAGATGTTGTGTTTATGGAGGATTTTGTTTAGCTTTCCTTGTAATGTACTAGAGACAATAATGTAAGCTCACATGACATTTATGATAGTTTGCTGCCTCTTTTTAATGGTGGACACTGAAAACTTAAATGTAAGTTCCAATGAGGCAAATGTACAGCCTATGGGGGGTTTTGAAAATGCTACGGATCAGCCTATTTCTGATGCAGATGTAAATGATGTACTTGATGTGGAAAGGTATGAGAATGAGCATGCTAGAGGTATGTCAAAATGGATGGTGCATACTTTGCGTGACAGTAAATTGGATGCATTTATGTCTAGTCGTACTCGTTCATGTTCTTGTCATTTATGTATCAGATTGTTATGCTTTGGTTGGTTCTAGTTTATGTGGTGTGGAAGAGCCTCTATCTTTTGATGAAGCACAAAGTTCAAAAAATTGGATGGCTACCATGCAATCAAAATATGATGCACTTATAGAAAATGACACATGGACTTTATGTGATTTTCCTCCTGGAAAAAAGGCCATTGGTAGGAAGTGGGTTTACAAGTTGAAACGTAATCCGGATGGTGAGATTGATCTACGAGGCTTGACTTGTTGCAAAATGTTATGCACGATAGAAGCGCATAGATTATGAAGAGACTTTTGCTCCCATTTATCATATGACTAGTGTGCATTTTCTATGTGCATTTGCAGATCATTTTGGATGGGATCTACATCAATCAGACATTGTTACCGCTTGAATGGTGATATATTTGAGAAAGTTTATGTAACGTAGACTCATGGTTTTGTCAAGAAAGAACAGGAAGATAAATTCTGAAAATGTAAGAAAAATTTGTATGGGTTCAATTTGTATGGGTTCAAGCAGTCTCCTTGTGCTTGGTATGAGAACGCTGAAACTCATTTGGTTAAACGAGGCTTTTCGTAACAATCCAACAAAAAGAATTGTGTATGTAAAGCATGAGGTTGATGTACTTCTCATCATTGTTCTTTATATGAATTATTTGTTGATTATTGGCCCAAATGAGACACATATTTTTGAATTTAAGGCTGGTCTTAATGCTACTTTCAAGATGAAATATTTGGGGTTGTTGCATCATTACTTGGACATACAATTTAAGTAGTGTGATGGTAGTATTTCCTTGTGTCAAACAAGCTACATAGAGACATTACTATGTAAGTTTGGACTTGAGGATTAAAAACCTATTGCTACTCCCATGGAAACAGGTTTGAAACTGAGTCTTCATGATCCCGGTAATCCTGTTGATGTGACTATTTTTCAAACTATTGTTGGATGCCTTAATCATGTATACGGTACGAGGCCAAGCATTCAATTTGCAGTCTCACAAGGTAGAAAATTTATCCATAGCCCAAGGTCTAAGCATTGGCAAGCTATTAAGAGGATTTTTTGCTACTTGAGTGGAACTTTACATCTTTGTTTTTTTTATCCCAAGGAGGAATTATTGAGGCCAAATTTACATGCTTTTTTGGACTGGGATTGGGTTGGTTGTGTAACATTTAATGGCCTAGTAACTTGTGTGTAGTGAGAATTTCATTAGAATAGATTCCTAATGAGCATAACAAGAGTGCTTGGGTGGAGAGAGCAACAAAAAACATAACACCTAGTTAGATAGGCATGAACAATACTTCAAAAGAGAGAGAAAGTAAGCTATTGATAACAGTTGAGGACCAGATTTACATGGAGCCGGTCCCCCCTCCAAAAGCCTTTGTGTTATAGGTTTCCCCCATCAAGAGAGACATTTTACAATACAATTCTTTGTGTTCCTTCAATAACTAGCTAGTGCAATGAAGATGGAAGCTTCAAGCACTAAGAAAAACACTTATAAAACACAACATCAATTCCCTCATGGTCTCAGACCCAAGACCTCACACACCTTCGAAGATGGTGAGAGCTAGAGGGGTATGAGAGTAGATTGAGAGGAATAAGGAGTAGTATTACGAGAAAGATGTATATCTCCTCACATAATCACTCATATTAGCATAGCATATCTTAGTAATTAGCATGGTAGAGAAGATGAGCATACATTGAAGCTTGGATCTTGGTTGGATTTGCATTACAAAATCAAGATTTGTTGGTGTAGGGCTCCCTTCTCACAAGCTTGGAGTAGATGATGAGCTTTCCATTAAATCTTGAGAAGGAGAAGAGGGGAGAGAGAGAGAGAGAGAGAGAGAGAGAGAGAGAGAGAGAGTCTTCTTGCTTCACACATGAGATTGTGTGAGTGTGTGTGGAATGATACCTTTGAAAAATGAGCCCCCTCACTCTCTTGGACGACCTCTCTTGGTGGCACCTCATTGGACCTCTCTAGGCTTAGCCAATAGGATTTAAGAAGCATACGTGATAGCCTTCTATTATGTGTCCCCCTTTCCCCTTTTGTGAGAGCTTTAGGTAATTAATTGATGCAACTAAACTCTCATTGGACCCCTTTGTCTCCTGGCCAATAGGAATCAGGCAAGCCATTGGGCTGTTGAATGCTCATTGGACCCCTTGGGAGACTGTCCAATAGTCTTCTAGAGATCTTAATTCATATTGATTCTTTTATTAAGTGTTTTTAAATGAATTAAACTAGATTTACTCTAGCCTAATTCTCATTGGTCCACCTCCATGGCCATCCAATAGGATTTGAGTGCCCCTTGTGGGCATCTGGGCTAGGAAGCTGACATATGTCCCCTATTCCCTTTGTGTAAAGGGAGCTTGTGTGTGTGTGTGTGTGTGTGTGTGTGTGTGTGTGTGTGTGTGTGTGTGTGTGTGTGTGTTTCTCTCTCATCCCCTACTTGTGGGCATCTGGGCTAGGAAGCTGACATATGTCCCCTATTCTCTTTGTGTAAAGGGAGCTTGTGTGTGTGTGTGTGTGTGTGTGTGTGTGTGTGTGTGTGTGTGTGTTTCTCTCTCATCCCCTACTTACAAGGCTCGCCCCCTCTTATGTAGGAATCATGAAGACTTTTTTGTACACACACAGAGCATCCAATTTTACTAAGCCTGACCATTAGACAGAACCTTTGAATTTTGGAACCTTAGCATTTTGGAAGTCTTAATGGGTTGAACCTTAGGGTCTTTAAATCCCATTGGGTGCACATTGCTCTTTTGCAGATGGCCCCCCCTTTAGATCCCTACTGTGGCCGGTCCGCAAGCTTAACCAATATTTTAGCTTTTTCCCCTGGCACTTCCCCATATTAAATGATCAATTTAACATGAGAAAATCATTTAGGAGAATTAGATATTAGTTATTATGACATTATCTCTCTCTTGAAATCATAGTCGTCCTTGACTATGGAGTAGACAAGATAAAGCCTATTCATTTGTCCTTTTCCAGTGGATAGAGGATCCCTACCTTACCCCACGACATCGTTCCAAAATGGATGACTAATCCATTTGACGCTTGAGAGTATAAGTTTTCGCAAGCATGTCTGCATATTACTCCTATCAATCTTCCATAGTAGAGTGACAAGCTCTACTTGGTGTATGCCAAAACGTCGTCTCCGCAAACTTGATTCTAAGCATGCATACTACTTCAATTTGTGCACAATAAAGGAAAAAAGAGTCTTATAAGACAAAAACTTTGTTCATTCTAAACATTTGTACATTTTCTTACTCTAGGGAAGCATTGTAAGCATTGACAAGATTTAGGTTATCCTTTAATTGTATACCTTGCATCCATCTAGCTTCTTCAAAAGGATAATTCTTAAACTTAATAAGATATCGTCGACGGATAGTCTTACCACCTCTTAAT
This sequence comes from Adiantum capillus-veneris, assembly GCF_014529385.1. Taxonomy (NCBI): domain Eukaryota; kingdom Viridiplantae; phylum Streptophyta; class Polypodiopsida; order Polypodiales; family Pteridaceae; genus Adiantum; species Adiantum capillus-veneris. Next base: position 31,017,027 of record NC_140933.1, on the reverse strand, counting down.
ACCTTGTCTTCATGTCAAAGAATGGACTCGGGCTGCAACACCTCTTCTTGGTCCTCGATCTCCGGTGGGTTTTCAATAGTTGGTTCTTGAGGTGACTCTCCTTTGTAAGGCTTTAGTAGGTTCACATGGAAAGCATTGTGTATGAGTCAATGACTGGGCAACTTGAGTTGATAGACCATCTCATTGATTGGTCTAAGAATCTGGAAGGGACCATAGTACCTTTTTGCTAACTTAGCATAGTATTTTTGGTGTCCGGTCTTGCCCGTCATGTGCCTTATAATCGAGCCTCACTACAAGAGGTTGTGTGCTCTTGTGACGCTTATAGCGACAAAAATACACTGGGTTTTTTAAACCCCCGGCGTCGCTAAAAGCGTCACTATTAGCGTCGATAAGAGAACGTCGCTATAGTAGTCACTATTGCAGTCGCTATAAGAGTCGCTATATAGGGACGCATATAGCAACGCTTATAGCCACGCTGCAGGGTCATAGATAGCGACGCTTATAGCGACGCTGCAGAGCCTTATATAGCGACGCCCGAGATTAAAATTTTTTGGGGACAGGGCATTGAATGCCCTACCACCCATCAACCATATTGAATGTTTCATTGGTCTATTTACCTTTGAAAAAAAGTGCAAAGGTAAATATAGACCCAAAATAGTCACCCACAAGACAATATAATCATTAACTCCAACATCCATAGTACGTATTGTTTGCAAAATAAAGATACAAAAATGACAAGCGTGAATTGATGGAAGTAAATAAATGACAATTGTACATAGCAGCAAAATCACTTGATTGTTAATCATTGCAAATGGAATAGTTACAAACCATTGTCATTATTTAAAAAATATACATGGTTTTCAAAAATACATAGTTACATGGTCTCATGATACATAAGCTAGGACAAAAAGAAACTAATGCTATCTAGCTATGGCTAAACTGACGTCGTCTAATCAGACGTCGCATCGCGTCCAAGCGGCGTATCTGTCGGATTCTGCAAAAAAAACAATAAGATAGCGCATTGTAAGTATAAACATATAGCGAGCGACGTTTATAAAACAATACAATAAATAGAAAAGAATAAATCATAATACTAACCATGCCGCCGCGAGAAGTCAGGATGTCTATAAGGGCGTTTAAGCCCTTCTTGCCTGCGTACTCACGCTCGTACGGAGTGGGATCACGTCCTGTGAACGGCCACTGTCAAAACATACAAAGAATCCATTATGTTAGAATTTCAAATCCCATTAACCCTAAACTATCGAACATAGATGCGAACACTTACAAAATCGGCCTCAAATGATGCCCACCCCCGCCGCTTCCCAAGTGGTGCTCCCTGCCTCTACTCGCGCTCTGGCTGCCTCCTTTTGTTGCTTCCACTTGTCGGGATTCTCGCATGCTTCTTTCTTCGCATGCTTCCAATCTTCTTTGGCCAGCCAATCTAGTCTGTTCCATCCATGCCTGATTGCTTTTTGCACTTCGGAACGCTTATGCTTGCAGTATTCGCCCATTCGAACCTTCATCACATCTTCATTGAAGCGCTCATCCCGTGTTGGACCGGGAAACTCGTCATGAAGCATGCTGATGACTCTGTCTTTTAATTCATTCGGTACTTCACTCCAGGTGTTTATTATGTAGTGTCTAAACACCTGAGAGCAAAGACCGCGCATGCACGAAATCACCTTCTTGTCGTCATCATCCAAGATGATACTGCCGCTGAAGTCGACGGAGTAAGGCAAGCCCTCTCGCCGCTGACGCGTGAACCTGGGTGTCTCGACAGGGGTCTCTAGCGGCGTGTCAACGGGGGTATGGACACCAGGTGTCTCCACTAGATTTTGAGCCCCGAAGCGAGGAGTGTCCACTGGAGTGACTCCTGGAGGACTAGCTAGTGGTGTGTAGCTGTGGGGAACGGCACTCAGCCGCTCAAAACCTGGTGTCGATGGAGATGTCGTGGCTAGTGTTGGGACGGGCAAAGAAGGGGAGGGTAAAGAGCCTCGTCGAACACGAGGCGGTGTCGAAGCATCGGTGGCGCCACCCCCACAACAACCGCCACCGCCACCACTAGAGCATCGGTGCCTAGACGAGTGTGAAGATCGTCTCGTCGACACCGAAGCTTCGGAGCGCGCTGAGGACTCCGAAACAGAGGGAGATGCGGATGGAGTAGGAATGCACGATGGTGTGCCAAAGCGATGACGCTCCACGTACCACTGTCTCTACTGGGGTGACAAAGAAGAAAGAAACTCGTCATCATCCATACCTCCATTAAACACACGAACATTTAAACTTAACATTGAATGAATGGAGTAGAAAACATGGACAAGTAGATAGATAGAGAGAGAGAGAGAGAGAGAGAGAGAGAGAGAGAGAGGAGGAGGAGGTGCTCGTCGTCCTTGAGCATATGTACCTGGAGAACATACCTAGAGCATACGTACCTGGAGTGGACGCAAAGACCATTAAATACAATGACGCAATGACGCATATAAATACAATGATGCAATGACGCAAATACTTAATGAGCCGAAGAATCGTACAAGAACTTGAATGTGCATGTAGCTTTGGAATGTTCAAAGGCTAGCAGCAACAGAAAGAGTTCTTCTTCTATTCAACTTGAGTGATGAAAGAGGCAAGTGCATAACTCTGAATTTACAAAACGGACATCTTGTTCAAATACAATATTTATGGCTTTAAGAGATATCTCTCTCATCCTCGCATAGATCAACATAACTTCCTATATCTATATAGAGCTCTTCGTTTAAACAGATGTCCTCTGTTTCATTTTGTAGATCCTCTGCATGCACCCCATAGAGAGTAGCAGCTTGATGTTCGTCTGGCACCACCTCCACGGCTTCTGACTGGGCATCTTCTCCGATCTCCTCCATTGATGCCGCTGTGATTGGCACATGGTAGCCTTCATACGTCCGTGCACTGCGAGGGGCTACCTCTATTACGTACCACAAGTTTGATGGAGACTTTGTGGGATGAAATATCACCTGCTAGAGCCACATAACTTACATGAGAGCTTCCAAGCACATAAATTCTAAAACACACGTTAACTATTTACATACTTACTTGTTCACAATGCTGGGGTAGTACGAAAGTGTCTCTTAGGTCAGACGATTTCTTAGTTGAATCCACCTCAAGAAAACCAGACTCTCCTCTACGCACAATAGCGTTGTGACCCTCCATGATTATCTTGAACCATTGCACGTCGAACAAGTCGACACAAAATGCTCTATAATCGATCCTCAAAATCTCTTGTAGCGTGCAAAACAATAGGAATCAGACACACATACACATTGTTTTTTTTTAAGAGAGAGAGAGAGAGATAGAACGAGAGAGAGAGAGAGAGCGCACAAGCATAAACAAAAAACGCACACACATGCATACACAAAGAAAGCACACACACATTGAGAGAGGAAAAGAGAGAGAGCATGCATAAACCAAAAATGCGCACACACCTATATAATCAAAGAAAGCACACACACATTGAGAGAGGAAAAGAGAGAGAGAGCATGCATAAACCAAAAAAACGCACACACATTGAGAGAGGAAAAGATATATATATATATATATATATATATATATATATATATATATATATATATATATATATAAAACAAAGAGAGAGAGAGAGAGAGAGAGAGAGAAGAAGAAGAAGAAGAGAGTCTTAACATCGTAGGAAAGTATCCCAAGAGACCTTAAAGATCTAGTCGACAGGAGTTGAACTCAAGACATGTTATTCATAAGAGAAATGGCATAACCAATATATCACACTTCCGTGATAGAAAAGTTATACCATTTTTCTCATTTCTTTATTGGCGTGCACACACACCCGAGAAGAAGAGAGTTTAATTTAACGTCGTAGGAAACTAATTAAAGAGACCTAAAAATCTAGCCGACGATGAGTTGAAACCAAGACTTGTTATTCAAGAGGAAAATGGCATAACCAATCTACCACACTTGGGTGATAGAAAGGTTATACCATTTTTCTCTTTTTATTGGCACACACACACCCACACACACACACAAGAAGAAGAGAGTTTTAACGTCGTAGGAAACTATCCCAAAAGACGTTAAAGATTAGGTTAGATGTAGACTTTCGTTAAATTAGATTTAGGTTTATTTAAGTTAAATTAGATTAGATTTATGTTTATTTTTAGTTAGATTTACGTTTGATTAGATTTAGGTTTATTTACGTTAGATTTAGATTTACGTTATATTAGATTAGATTTAGGTTTATTAATTTAGGTTTAGGGTTGTTATATTAAATTAGATTTAGGTTATTTAATTAAGGTTAGGAGAAATGGCGAGGAAATCGTTTAAGATAAGGTTAGAAGAAATGGCAAGAAAATGGCGAGAAAATTTCCTGCACTCACAGCCTTGACAGTCCATGCGGACCAGCAATTCCACCTGCATGTTCGACTGCTGCTACCATACAATAAGCCGTCATGTTCATCTAATGGAAGAGAAAATTGAGCATACACAGAAATTAGTGATGCAAGATGACCGTGTTTTTATGTTGTGTAGATTGCTCAAAGAGCACATACTACCAGTTGATAATGTGATGCCAGATTCTCGAGAGGAAGCAAGAAAGATTTTGCAAAACTTGGGGATGGATTACAATTCGATCCACGCTTGTCCTAATGACTGCATTCTTTTCAGAGGGGAATACATAGACATGGAGAAGTCTCCGAAATGTGATTCCGAAAGATATCGAGTAAATCTCCACGGAACAAAAATTCCGCAAAAGGTTTTGCGACATTTTCCTCTGCTTCCTTGCATCAAGCATTTCTTCGAATGTAAGTCCATGGCCGCCCTAGCATCATGGCATGAGGAGAATAAATCTTCGGATGGTGTGCTACGGATTCTTGCAGATTGTGCAGCCTGGAAACATATAGATGGAACATGGACGGATTTTGCCAATGAAGCTCGAAATTTGCGCTTAGGCCTGGATATGGATGGCGTAAATCCATTTGGTCAAAGATCAACATCTTACAGTGTATGGCCCATTGTCATCGTCAACTACAACATTCCCCCGTGGTTGACTACGAAGAAGGGGCACCTATGGCTAAGCTTGGTTGTGCCGGGGCGATATAAAGTGAAGAATATGGATGTGTATCTTCGTCCACTATTGGAAGAGCTACAACAATTGTGGATTGGCATAGAGGTGGTGGATATGAGCCGACACACAGGTCGACGGAATGCTTTGATCAGAGGCATTCTAATGTGGACCATGCATGACTATCCCGGACTAACAGAATGCTCAGGTGATCTATTTACACTCCTCACTCAGACACTGTAAATCTTGCTTTTTCTCAAGTTGATCTATTATCATGTGTATACATGCAGGGCTTCAAACAAGCGGATACAGAGCATGTGTCACATGTGGACCTAGACTGAATGCACGTAGGGCGCCCTCACTGAAGAAGAAAATCTACGAAGGTCATCAAGCGTATCTTCCAGAGAATCATGTGTTACGCAACGGCTTTTTGGGAAGAGAGCCACTGAGGATGTCTACACAAGCATGGTTAGAGTAGAAGGAGATGTGTGATGACGGATTGCCCCCAGGGATGAAGAGACTATCTCTATGGTACGAGTTACCATACTGGCCCCGACTCATGATCAATCACTTGCTTGATCCAATGCACATCTTCAAGAATGTGGGTAATCTACTATGGGACCATCTGAACGGCAAGAAAGATACTTTGGGAGCCAGAGTTGACCTTAGAAATGTGGATCGTATGGAGCAATATTGGCCGCAAACAGCGTCCGATGGATCGATAAAACTCCCCTAAAGCACCATGGATTTTCACAGGAGCCCAAGAACGCAAAGTAAAAGAGACCATTTGATCTTTGCGGACTCCCACTGGCGTAATTCACTCGCTCCGAACGTGTTTTACTAAAGAAGGAAAGCTTACCGGTTTGAAGTCACACGACTGGCATAAAATGTGTCACGTATGTTCATAGTGGAGTATATCATAGTGAGAATTGTGTAACAAATTCGTGTGTGGACGTACTTTAATATCATTGTTGCACGTGTTTTGCAGTTTATTTTACCGGTTTCCATTGAGGGATGTCTGTCTCTTGACATCCGTAACACAATCTACAAACTTGCGAAGTTGGTACAATGGATCTCACAAAAGGAGATCAACGTAGACTCCATACCATTCGCCAAACTAAACACTGTGGAGGTTGTGTGTATGTTTGAGAAACATTTTTCTACTACCATGCTAACCATTCAGGTGCATCTTCTTGTTCACATAGTTGATGAGGTGGAAATAGCCGGCACACTACATTCCAGATGGATGTTCTTTTTAGAACTTTTCATGAAAACGCTCAAGGGATATGTGCGTCAGAAGGCACGTCCGGAGGGTAGCATGACAGAAGGTTGGCTGGTATCAGAGTCCCTAGTGTACATTGGAGAGTGGCTAGACGGATTCGATAAAGCCCGGGACACGCTATGGCGAACCATAGATGATGAGCGCATATCTGGAATTGTCATGTGCAATCTCGGTGTTGAGAAGAAGATGACGGAAGATCTAGAGGCTAAAATCAACCGATTTTGCATGCTTCACAATCCAGTCATGCAGAAGTGGATCTCACAATATGAGGATGCAAAGCAAGAGCGACAAAGGGCAAGAATCGAGTGGAGACGGGGAAGACGACCACCGATGCACTATCCGACGGGTTTGGAGAGCCTACCAACATTCATGAGCTTAAGATGGTTGCACAACCAACTGAAAAGCGCACAACAGTGCGGTGAAGAAGTGACTGAGGAAGAGTGGGAGTAATCTAGGGGTTGCGCGACCAAGGTAAGTTTGCAATGTACGACTAGTAACTTTCTAGATGTTTGAACGACCACTCATAATCTTTGTTGGTTGTAGTATAAGTCATACACAGCAGCATGGTGTAAAGGTTGACATTTTAGGGTGGAACGGATCGACAAAAAACGTTTTACTCAAGATTGTGGAATCATGGAAAAATTTGAACAGTCTAGGCGATGACGGTCCTCTGATGCAGATCCTGTGGTGGCGGAACAAGATCCTCAAAATCTTGTGTGTGTGTGTGAAAGAGAGGGAGAGAGAAAGAGGGGAAGGGACCATGAGAGTGAGGAGAGGGAAGGAGCATACTTGGCTCTCCTTCCTCTCCTCGTGTTTGTGTGTGTGTGTGTGTGTGTGAAGGAGAGAGAGAAAGAGGGGAAGAGAACATGAGAGTGAGGAGAGGGAAGGAGCATACCTGGCTCTCCTTCCTCTCCTCGTGCGTGTGTGTGTGTGTGTGTGTGTGTGTGTGTGTGTGTGTGTGTGAGAGAGAGAGAGAGAGAGAGAGAGAGAGAGAGAGAGAGAAGGAGAGAGAGAAAGAGGAGAAGGGAACATGAGAGTGAGGAGAGGGAAGGAGCATACTTGGCACTCCTTCCTCTCCTCGTGTGTGTGTGTGTGTGTGTGTGTGTGTGTGTGTGTGGAGAAGAAAGAGAGAGAGAGAGAGAGAGAGGGAAAGCGTTACCTTGCTTGCTTGAGCGTGCGTCGAAAACTCAGATCTGAGATCTGAGTTTTCAGACGCTCTCGGTTATTTTTTTAGCCCTGTCGGCGTCGCTACTTGTAACATAGGGACGCTCATAGCGACGCATATAGCGACGCCGTGCATTTTCATGTTTAAGCGTCGTAGTATGAGCGTCGCTAATGTTAAGCATAGCTTGTAGTGCCTTGGGAAATTTAAGTAAGACACAATCATTGTCTTTAAAGGCTTAGTTTCTGTTGTGCTTATCAGCACAGCAGCCTTTTGCCTTTGTTATGAGATAGAGATAGCATCCTTAATATTTTGGAAAGATTCTTTTAAGTCTTGGCTATACTCATCTGCAGCGAAGATCTTCCCGTGTGCCTTAAGTAGCAGTGGACTTTTTTATCTTCCCTCAATTACCTCAAAAGGTGCTTTTCCCGTGGAAGTATGTACAGTGTTATTGTAAGCATACTCCACTAAGGGTAAGTACTTCTCCCATTGAGACCTTTGATCTACTTCCGTTACATAGGCTTTTAGTAGATGAACAATGGTTAGGTTAGCTATTTCACTTTGGCCATCTGTTTGTGGATGATAGCACTACTACATTTTCCCCCCTATAGCGACGGCTACAGCGACGAATTATCGTCGCATTAACGAGGGAGAAAGGCATCTCTGTAGTCGTCGCTACTGTACGTCGCATAAACGAGGCATTTAACGAGGGCTATAGCGACGAGTTATCGTCACATAAGCAACAAAAATAAGACGTTTACTTTTCATCGCATAAGTGGCGCGTAGCATAAGCGACGCGTGGAAAAATGCGTGGAATAAACGACGCGTGGCACAAGCAACGATAAGATTCTGTGAGCCCACATAGCTTTTCTGCGTGCCAAAGAGGCATGTGGGCAAGCTATAGGACTCGTCGAGAGCTCAAACAACTGACCGATGTATTGTTTCTGAGCGTTTTTTTCTCGAGGAATTTGAGAACGATCCATATATCGACGAGTTGTTTGAGCTCTTAGCGAGCCGTATAGCTTGCCCATATGCCTCATTGGTACATGGACATTCCATGTGGGCTCACAAGAGCTCAAACGGCTCGCAGATGGACCATTTCTAGAGTCCACGATATAAAAAAAAAATTGTCCCTATTTCATACAACTCAAGACATGTGGGTTTAACTTGAAAATACAAAAAAACTTGGTACATGTCGGTACTTGTTACTTGGTACATATTGATACTTGGTACTTGGTACATGTCGGTACTTGGTACTTGGTCCTTGCTTTAATTTGGCTGTAGGTTCCATAATGAAACTTCGTACTTGCAATTGGTACATGGTCCATGGTACTAATTGGCCGGTGTAACTTTGTAGTACTGTAATAAATTAACATGAAAACAATAAAACCTCTTTAGTGTTAGATTTGGTATAAGGTACTTGGTACTTGGTACTTAGTACTTGCAACTTGAAACTTGGTACTTGATTTGATACAAGATATGTAGAATCTGACACTTCACGTAAAATCTGCTACCTTTACAAAAAATATGAAAATCAAAAGCTTGTTAATACTAGAGCCTGACATAGAAACCAAGAAAACTTGTTAGTGTTAGATTTGGCAGTTGATTTAGGGTTTGGTATCAAGTTCCATAATGAAACTTGATAGTTGTAGTTGGTGCATGGTACATGGTACATGCTACGTAACTTGAAACTTGGAGCGTATGATGCTTGTAGTTGGTGCATGGTACATGGTACGTAACTTGAAACTTGGAGCGTATGATGCTTGGTACTTTGAAACGTCATAGTTCATATCTTCATCTTCAAAAAAACATTAGAAGCCTTTTTAATAATGTGTAAACCGAACGGGCGAAAAGCAACAGGCGGTGACCAAAACCAGGACAACAACAACTAAACAGAAAGACTAGCGTCCCTAGCGATATTTCTTTTATATTCTTAAAGACTTGCACAAGAGTGCTATAAGATCAAAATGCCTTAATTTTGAGAAGTAGAGCAATTAACAAAAAACTTAGGACTAGGTTTCACATGCCACATCATCATTTGGTAGCACAATGACCATGATTTCAATCCATCTTTAAAAAATATATATATATAAAGATAAATAAATAACATTGAGATGGTTACTTAGGTTAATTATCTTATCGACAAATAATTAATTGTTTGACAATAGACAAATTCAATGATGCAAAAAACACATGTCAGTATATATCATCAATAAGTTTATGTACATGTGTCCAAAATGTGTGGTGATCAATCCTCACATATACAAAACAAATCTCATCATCACATACGATGTAGTAATGCACACTGAAAAATACATATATAACGATCCCAAATATGGAAAAGAAATCTCTACGCAGGATCACTATGTGATCCATCACTACTGGAAGAATCACTATCATCGGTCTCATGATCGCTAGAGCCACCACCACTGATCCAAACCGTGGGACTACGACTGTCCCCATCTCCGCGATCGTCACCATCATGGCCAGTGATTGGGCCGCTGCTCCTCTCAGCCTCTCGAAGTCGCCCCTTGGCCTCCTGTCGAGCCACCTCTGTCATATCAGCCTCCCCATGCTGCTCCTATATTAGTTAGTGAAATAAAAAAAGAATATATTACAGTTACCATGAAAAAAACTACAAAGCAAAAGAAAGATATGTACAAGTGGATCTGGAGTTTAAAAGCATGGTAGCCGCAGTATGTGGCGTACTCTATCTCCTGTGCCGTCGGTGCACGACCATAGTCTTTCGTCTACATTAAGACACAACCAAAGACTTATTAATTTTTGGATTCAATAATACTACCTAGAAAAGTTAAAATGTGAATGGTCTATACTCACAAATGTGGCCACAAATCCATCCCGTCCCATCCGCCCTAGTCTAGATGTGTGACGTAAAGCTACTCTCTTTCTTGCTGCCTCCTAAGCAAATTTGAATAAACAAAATAACATAGATTAGAGAAAAGTTAGAATCAATCTAGGAAAGTTCATATTAATTCTATTATATATTACCAAAGGCACACACCTTTTGTTGGGGAAAATTAATGCGTAGGCGCATCTCCTTGCGGAAGAATTGCCATGTTTCCATGCAAATGGTTGTCTTTGTCTTGTTTGACGGCACCATACAATAGCGCCTGTTTATTTTTTAAATTACAATAAGCGTCAGAATATACCATATAACTATTAGACTTCAATGTTTTGTTACTTTTTATTGAATTTTTTATTTTTGTCATTTGATAAATGTCTCATGTTTTTATGGTAATTGAAATCTAGATTCTGATCAATCAGAGGGTACACCACCACCTCCTACTAGTGGTAGCCAGGGTGCACAGAGTTTGGATACTGCACATGAACCCGTTTACGATGATTTCTACTATGATGAGCCTATTATATGTTGGTGTGCTCGTTGTTGTGGCATGTATCATTCTGGGACAGCTGGAAGTTTTGAGGATGCTCATTTGGCTGGACACCATGTACATTTGATTTGTCTCATATGGTCCCAAGTGGCGAGCATGATAGAAGAGAGGAAAAATCATGCACCCCAACAGTGCACGGTGCACCCTTGCGAGAGTTGCCTATAGCCTGCCTCTACTATACGCTACACCTACTCAGAGAGCAGCTCCGACCGATTTCCACCTTGACAGATCGAGAGTCGAGAGTCGAGAGACGAGAGAGAGAGAGAGAGAGAGAGAGAGAGAGAGAGAGAGAGAGAGAGAGAGAGAGAGAGAGAGAGAGAGACATAGATGTTAAAAATATTTCTTTCTTTCTACTTACCGTGCTGCGTCGCGTCGATGACCCATGAGTTTGCACATTTGCTTGACCATCCACTTGTAACTCCATCATGTCCCATACTCCTCTCTAGTGTGTTGATAACATATTTCTTATCATCCTCATGCTGATCACTACAGTGCAAAATAAAGTCGATTAGTAATTCAACTAACAAACTAAAATTTATATTTTTTATGTTAATTAATACTTACTCCCATGGTATATGAACCTGCTTTAGATAAGATGAGCAGAGGTCTCCCATCCGACGTTTGAGGGCGATGCCGGCTCCGAGCTGGAGGATAGCCCCGTCATGCAAGATGTCGCATGTGACACCCAAGCTGCCAATGCACGTGTGCATTGGTGGAGGTGGAGGCACTAATGGGGGAGCTGGCGGCTTAGGCTGTGTCTCACGAGTCGATCGGCCTGGGGCGTGCTACTCTGCCGCCGGTGATGCCTACATGCAACATAAACATACATCAGATTAGATGAGAGTTCTTAAAAACTACTTGATATTTGATCCATAATCACCATAATAGATATACCTCCGAGACTGACGGCCACTAGCCTGTGAATCAGGTGTCAACTGAGTACTAGGAGGTACATTAGGAGTAAGCCGCTGACTCTTATGATGTGATGTACCTGGAATAGGAGTCCTAAGCAAACAAAGATATCAAGGGAATACATATATTAAGATTTCTATATTAAAAAAGAATGACATTACTACTTTATTAGTCGAGAAGATTGCCGATGTGCTATGGTCTGATCTGCATGAGAGGAAGTCTCCACTCCTGTGTGTGGTTGGGAGGATGTACCCTCTCCAGGGCATACGGGAAAACTAAATTGCCCAAGAAACTCGATGGAGTTGTCTAAACTGGCGTCATCCATCTCCATATAATCTGACATAGCCTCTGTCAAAGCCTCTCCTGATAGTCGAGTGGTACGTAGCAAAGTCTTGATGAACGTCAACTTCACTCTATGACCCTGGTCACTCATCGTATCTGTATATTAAAAACAAACCATATGTCAGACTAACACAAACATCGTGTCTGCATGTAACATCAATGCAAGTAAAAATATTAATAGATCAAGAATCTACAGATGAGGTTGAAGCAGCCATGAATGGAGTGGACTACAACAAAAAAGATCAAAGAAAAATGCTACAGATGCTTCAAAAGGTTATGAATCAAATGCAAGATCAGGTAGAAAAACTAAAAGAGAGACATGCTCAATAACATATTCAATGCAAGAGTAAGCTACATGAGAGATTTGATGGTTTGTGGTCGAATGGAGCACGAGCTTATAACCATATGGCAGATGTGGACAAAATGAAGCAGACCTGGATGTATTCCTGGAAAGGACTCAACCTGAGCTATATGCTGTTGTTGGCAGCGCTTTCGCTTTCGCTGCCTACTCTCACATGGTATCAGACGCTGAGGTTCTTCTCCTAAGCCGACGATCCCCTGCTGATTGCTTCCGTCACAAAAAACTCCCTCAAAATTGAAATTGCTCCCCCTTGGTGGCTTTGTTTTGTACCAACAGTAGCGTTTTCACCTCTCAGGCTGCGTTTTCTGTGCTATGTGTTGGGGTATAGGCGCCTGTGCCTTGCCCGGCCGCCCAGAGTCTGGGCGCCCACTGACTTGTATACCTTATACATAGCATAAGTGTATAGGGGGCTGCTCACTCTTTGAGTCTCCCCACCCATATCTGTGTGTCGTGTGTCTCCTTCTCTCTCTCACTCTCTGTCTGTGATGCTCCCCGATCCCCTTCAATTGGTATCAGAGCGTAGGTGCGGAGGGAGTGCGTGTGTGCACAGTCACGACGATAGCGGAGAGCCAGTTTCATTCCCGAAATCGCGTCCGCGCGCGCGCACTTTGAAGAGTGCAAACAGGGTTTCGACTTCGGCATCGGCAAATTCAGCTTTCTGAGAGCGTTTCCACCAGGTGTCCTAGAGTTTTACCCCCCTTTCAAAGCCATTCGAGCCATCAGAAACCTCATTCGAGCTACGCTTGAGGAGCTGCATTTTTCAGCCCTCTTTTGGCAGTTTATGCGGCGTTTTTGGGTCGAAACGGAGGTTTTTGGCATAGCTTTCACACCCGGACTCGGATACATGTGATCTAGGAGTCTACCTTGGGGTTTTGGCACGCTTCGGACGTGCTCGTCATATCAGAATTTTTAAAATTTTGAACGCTGAATTATTCTGCAGAAGCAGTTGTTTATTGTGTGTCGAGGATTCTACACATGGTTTGCTCTCAAATGTGAGAGTGATATTTGCTGCAAGTTTCCTCACAGGTGGGAGGATACGAAGTACGCCTTATGTGGTTTGATGCTCAGGGAGACTAATGTGATTGCATTTTGAGCTCGGCAATGTATGCCCCGAGCATGTTTTTTGGCAGTCACAGGTAGAGCAGATATTTGTGTACTAGATTTACAGGTGTTTGCAATGATGTATGCAAAGTGTGGAGATTGGTGCATGCATTTGGAGTACGGTTTGATGCGCTTTGGTTGCTCATGGTTTTGAGCGTGCAGTCAGTTTGGTTACTGGTTTTGTGGTCGTTTTACTGACGGAATTCTCGCAAAATTTTCCCAGGAGTTTTATGCGCATCATTTATGCGATCTAGGTAGAGATTGCGGGTTGCACTCAGCATTTGCGTGCGGTGTTCTCTGCAGGTGGGAGATTTGTGCGTGTGTATGCATCGATACCGCACAGTGTGGGCTTGGTGATTTGCTCACGGGTTTGACAGGCGTACAGTTATCTTGGCACACTCACAGGAGTGAGTATTGTGATGTATGCTTGTGTGGCTACGAGCTAGGTAGCCGGATTCGAGCACTAATGGCTTGAGGTTTTTCAGCAGGTTTCAGCTACAGGTTTACAAGTTTACAGGCAGGTTTGAGGTCTTATTTGGGCGCTGAATTTTCAGCCATTGTTTCCTCTTTGCAGGTGTCCATGTATGGCTCAGTTGTAGGCTGATTTGGGACACGTTTGTGACTTGTTTATGCAGCTGTTTAAGAGCTGAATTTTGGGGCTGTTTTGGGTCTGATTTGCAGCCATATCTTACAACCATATTTGCAGAATTTTATTGATGCGATTCGAGCCAGTTTAGGGCTGATTTGGTTGACATTTGCTACTCATTGTTGGTTGCTCTTTTGCGAGCATTATGGCTGATTTTTCATTTGACTTCCAGCGTTATGGTCTGACACAGTTTGATGGTGTAGATTTTGTTGCTTGGAAGGAACATATGCTTGTTGCATTGGCGTATTTGGGGCAGGATAAACCCTTGCGTGGTTTATCGGCGAAGCCCAATTCTATGTGTGATGATGATTGACAGGATCTTGATGAGTTAGCCATGTCTACGATTCGTTTGCATCTAGTTGAGTCTGCTTACTGGCAGGTCCCAAGGGAGACTACAACTCATGCTTTATGGCAGAGTTTACATGCTATGTACGCGACATCCATGTCTACAGGGGAGTCTAGTCCCACTTCTATGTCCATGGGAGAGATTGATCCCACACGCAAGTCTCGACGGCATAGAGACTTGACATGTTGGCATTGTGGACATAGAGGGCACATTAGGCGTTGATGTTTAAGGTGTTTGAGACAACGGAGGCAACAGATGCGTGATGCAGATTTGGGCACGACAGATGCTAGTGAGATCAGTACGGTGGTTACTGAGTATGCTTGTGACGGCGATGTCACATTTACATCTAGCTTGTCTTCAGACGATCTTATGTCTACGGATTGCATATCAGATTGTACATTGTCTTCACATTGGTTACTAGATTCAGATGCTACTTTCCATGTCACGTCGCATCGTGAGTGGTTTAGCACGTTTTCTAGTGGGAGACTTGGTTGTGTGCACATGGCTGATGGTTTTTTGTATGACATTGAGGGTGCAGGAGACGTATGTTTGTCCTTGCCCATTGGTATGAGATTTACCCTGCGTCATGTGCGTTATGTGCTAGATCTGAGACGCGATTTGATCTCAGTCAGACAGTTACGGGATAGTGGATGTCGGGTATCGCTGCTTGAGCGATCTTTTGCGTTGCATTTGGGTTCGCTAGTGATTGCGAGAGGTGCCAAGAGTGGTACAGGTTACCCACTGCATGTGGATCACACGAGAGACGGTGTTGTCTCTGTGATCATGCAGCCAGGTAGACAGCGAGAGAGCAGGCGAGTCTCTTTTGCTTATGGGTTGCAGGATGCTTTGCATGGAGTGCAAAGTAGTGAGCTCGTTGTGCACACACTTGGGGCACAACTTGAGCAGTCACACAGAGAGGTGACAGAGTCAGACGTGCATGCTTTGATAGTGACTGAGCAAAGCAGAGACTTAGTTGTGCGAGATACTTCTATGCAGGATAGACAGGTAGAGCAGTCTTGCTCTAGTGAGTCACAACAGGAGGACGTTGTGCAAGGGTCTATGCATACGGAGTTAGAGCATGAGAGCTCTAGTGAGTCACAGCAGATTGAGTGGTCATGTTTGCAGTGGATGATTGCAGAGGAGGCTGAGACGTCAACGATTATGCAATCATTCCTTTCTATGCTCGACAGTGAGCATGGGGATATAGTTGTGCAGGATATGTCTTCCAGCAGACACCTAGAGCAGCTGGTTTGCTCTGAGGTTGCACGACAGGTTGATGCGTCTTTTGCAGACACTCAGGAGATGCATGTGGCTGACACGCCTTGTCAGTCAGAGATGCCTATTGCCAGGGATATATATGTTGATGCATGCTCTGTAGAGCTAGCAGGGCCCGCTAGCATTGCATCAGCATTTGGTGGTCTCATGTATGAGATGTTGATCTTGAGACCAGATATCGCAGCTGCAGTGAGAGCATTTGCAGTTGGGGTTGTCAGTCGTTTGTTGACTGATGATGGCATAGTGCACGAGGGAGATATGCAGGTATTGCGTACATACTTGCAGTACGTGTGCGGTACGTCTGGTGGTGTATGGACTTACACGGGAGCAGGACAGCCGGATGCACACGATCACAGCCAGCCAGTGGGCATCGGTTGAGAGCGGTTTTCTCTCGCCTTTTGTAGTCTTTAGACTAGATTCTCTTGCTTAAAGGCACAGTCGCCTTTAAGTGGGAGGTTGTTAGGGTATAGGCGCCTGTGCCTTGCCCGGCCGCCTAGAGTCTGGGCGCCCACTGACTTGTATACCTTATACATAGCATAAGTGTATAGGGGGCTGCTCACTCTTTGAGTCTCCCCACTCATATCTGTGTGTCGTGTGTCTCCTTCTCTCTCTCACTCTCCGTCTGTGGTGCTCCCCGATCCCCTTCACTATGGACCTAGATCAGCCCATCGCTACTCCCTTCTCTCTCAGCCCTGAAGGGATTACCCCAGCCATCGCTACTCCCTTCTCTCTCACCCCTGAAGGGATTACCCCAGATCAGTCATTGATGAAGCACTTGTAGCAGCGTTTTCAGCATTAGACACGGTAGCAGATTAACCCCTTGAAGCATTGCAGAGAACCCCCATTTTCAGCCATAAAAACGCAGCCAAAACAGTCATTTTCAGCCACCCGAAACAGCCCAAAGATTTGCAGAATTTCAGTAGTTATAATACCACATATTTCATCCCTAAAGCCGTCGTCGTCATCACCGTCGTCGTCATCAGCAGGTCCCAGGTTGCATCAGTCCATTGCATACGCATTGTACCACTTTGTGCAATCGAAAAGTAGACCACTCTCGCCAATGAGAGTGGGGCCTTCGGAGGAGGGTTTTCCAACGTCTCTGGTGTTGTATCTCTCTTCTCTCTATCTCTCAGTCTCATTCACTTGCACGCACAGTGTCCATTCACTTTGTTTGTGATCATAGCATTTTCTCATTAAGAACGGAAGACTCTACCTTCCATAAAAACAAAAGGAATCTTGAGCATAGTTCGGAGCACTCATCTTGAGCAAAGCGCAAACAATCATTCCGCTACACCTAACAGGAGCTTTATGTCCGAGATGTCTCTTGAAATGCAATGACTGCAGGATATGCCCAACGTGGGCAGGGCCAAGGAGCTCTGGTCGTTTTTCACTGGACGAAGCGAGGATATCTCTCTAGACGCAGTCACATATGAGCAACAACAATCAGAGGCCATCGAGCAGATCGACTCAAGCTTTTAGGACAAGTGGCTAG
Organism: Adiantum capillus-veneris; assembly: GCF_014529385.1. NCBI lineage: Eukaryota > Viridiplantae > Streptophyta > Polypodiopsida > Polypodiales > Pteridaceae > Adiantum > Adiantum capillus-veneris. The sequence goes on along the minus strand of NC_140933.1, from coordinate 30,999,636 downwards.
GCCGTCTCCCTCAATGTCTCACCTACAAATGCCAGCTTATGATAGCCTACGCTCCTGCTCTCTTCCAGATGCAATCACATATGCTCTAGAATGTTTTCAGCTGATGCAGAGAGAGGGCATCTCTCGAAATGCAATGTTATCTCAAGGAGTGCATTGATTGCAGTAGTGTCAGGTCAGGAAGGGAGAGATTTGTTTTCAACAGATGCAGTGAGAGGGCATCTCTCTTCAATAACAGATCTTGAGTTTTACTCTCATCGGATAGATCTTTGAGGTCTCTTGGGATAGTTTCCTATGACGTTAAAATCCTCTTCTTCTCTTTCTTCTTCTCTAAATGCAATCAATATGAGCAACAGCAATCAAAGGCCATCGAGCAGATCGACTCAAGCTTTTAGGACAAGTGGCTAGGCCATCTCCCTCAATGTCTCACCTACAAATGCCATCTTATGATAGCCTACGCTCTTGCTCTCTTCCAGATGCAATCACATATGCTCTAGAATGTTTTCAGCTGATGCAGAGAGAGGGCATCTCTCGAAATGCAATATTATCTCAAAGAGTGCATTGATTGCAGTAGTGTCAGGTCAGGAAGGGAGAGATTTGTTTTCAACAGATGCAGTGAGAGGGAATCTCTCTTCAATAACAGATCTTGAGTTTAACTCTCATCGGATAGATCTTTGAGGTCTCTTGGGATAGTTTCCTACGACGTTAAAATCCTCTTTTTCTCTTTCTTCTTCTCTAAATGCAATCAAGTACACTTGCACCTTGAAGGCATATGGTATTGCACAAGATGCTGGTATGGAGAAAAGAATTCATTTTGATATTGTTAGTCAGTGGTTGTGCTTGGCACTACCTTGGTCGACATGTATGCCTAATGTGGTGCAGTTCATAGATCACAAAAATTATACTTAAAGTAAAAGGTCAAGACAAGGGTTCAAGAGACTTCGCCTATAGGCTCGTTCTACTCGTTTAGCCCACTAAGAGTTGGGAAGGTTTGCTGGGGTGGGTTGACGGACGACACATGGGCTTGCAGTGGAGGCAGTGTGGATTGTGGGATGAGTCAAGACAAGGGTTCAAGAGCCTTCGGCTACAGGCTCGTTCTACTTGTTTCGACCACCACTAAGAGCAGGGAAGGCTCATTGGGGTGGGTTGACGGACGGCACGTGGGATTGCAGTGGAGGCAGGGTGGATTGTGGGCTGAGGCCGATGCGGAGGACCTCCCTGGGTGGGGGCACCTGGCTGCAAAATCCTCTTCGACTGCCCGGACTCTTCATTTTTTGACAGCAGGAGTTGTCTTGCGCTCTTTTCTCCTTCGGAGATCAACATGTAAGCCTCGGTTCCTGGCATTCTGTTGGGTTTGGGAGGGGGTGTGGCATTAGTGGCAGGGGAGCCCCATTCGAGTGGCACTCTCAGATCCATGCTGTGGTTTGAAGATGGGATTGGCTCCTTAGCATCCAAGAGGTTCTTCTAGCGGCTCAGACCGAGAGGGTTTGTGCGTGGCAGTCGTGCTTTCAAATCAGTGCATTTCAAAAGACGACATCCTGGACAGGAAGCTCATCAAGCACTTTTTCCGCTTTATGAAGTGCACCACATTTGGCATACATGTTGACCAAGGAAGTGCCAAGCACAACGTTTTCTTTCAACAACCACTCACTAACAATATCATCATAACTTCTTTTGCCCATATCAGCATCTTGTGTACTACCACATGCCCTCAAGGTGCCACTGTACATGATTGCATTTGGAAAGATGCAGTCTCTCTGCATCTGCTTAAAAAAGCTATCTCTCTCTCTCTTCCTGACCTAACCTTGTAGCAATCAATGCACTGCTTGAAATAAAATTACATCTAGAGAGAGACCCTCACTTCGCATTAGCTGAAAATAGGCTAGAGCGTATGCGTCTAGAGAGACACCCTCACTTCATCCACTAAAAAATGACCAGAGCTCCTTGGCCGTGCCCAAGGGCATATCCCCCAATCAGTGCATCTCAAGAGATGACATTTCAGACAGAAAGCTCCTCAAGCACTTTGTGTGCTTCATGAAGTGCACTACATATGGCATACATGTCGACCAAGGCAGTGGCAAGCACGATGTCCCATTCCATTGAAAACATCCTAGAGCTCCTGAGCCCTGTCCAAGTTAGGCATATCCCGCAATCAGGCGACATCCGGGTGACAGGAAGCTCTTAAAGTACTTTTTGTGATCGATGAAGTGCACCACATTAGGCATACATATCGATTAAGGTAGTTCCAAGCACAACCATTGACTAACAATATCAAGTGAATTCTTTTGTCCATATCAGCATCTTGTGAAATACCATATGCCTTCAAGGTCGACTCTGTAGATGAGCTCGCCGATGAGTTTCGACTCTTTGTCAGCCAAATGAGAGGCTGCAGGCTCTCACTGACCCCCACCAAGAACCAACGCCTAGTTCTCATGGACTACCACCATGTCCTTGATGATGGTCGGACTCTCGCCCAACAACACGTACTGAGATCTCTCTCTCTCTCTCTCTCTCTCTCTCTCTCTCTCTCTCTCTCTCTCTCTCTCTCTCTCTCTCACACACACACACACACACACACACACACACACACACACATAAACACACACAGACACAAGCACTCTGCTATCACATGAGAGGCTGCCAAATGAGAGGTTGCAGCGCAGTTGGCCAGGGTAGCCATGGCGCTAACAAATGAGGAGGCGATGAAAGGCAAGAAACACTCACGCAGCTCATGCAAAGAAAACACATCATCTAGCTCTTCTATCTTCACCCCTTCTCCTTCAAAGCTCACTACCAGAATTGATGGTGGTGAAGATGATGATGGCTCTTGCATGTGCTTGCATTGTTGATGTTGTTGCTCGATGCCTGCAACTCCATCTTCGACTGGTGCTTCTTGTTTCACTCTCTTCTTCTCTTTGTCTCCACCTCTTTCTCTAGCATATATTGGAGCCACGAAATTGACGGAAAAGTTCAGCAATGCGCGCACCCCGTGCATCTTCAATTTCGCTTGATCATATGCCAAAGCTGCCTCCTTAGCCGTGTCAAAGGTCCCTAGCCAAACACAGGCCCCTTGCCTTGCAGAGTCTCGGATCTCGGCTGCATATTTGCCCCACGAACGACGCCGTACTCCTCGGTAATGCTTCTTGTTGGAGCTCTTGGCAAGCTCTGCGGGTGTTAATGATGAGCTTGAAGGGGCAGAGCACAATGTAGAGGCACCACCATTTTTTATGCCTTTCTTTGGAGGAGTTGTATTTTGTGGTGTTGATGATTTGGGTGCAAGGTGACTCTCCGTCGATGCATCTTCGCATTTTGGGGTGCGCGGAACCCAGCCTGTCTTGTTCACAGCTTCTTTAAGAATTCCATACACCATCATGTCATCTGAGTCATTTTCATTCAATGGCAAACCAGAGCTTGTGCCCAAGCATGATCTCAAGCAAGTTGGGGTGACTTGAACAATCTGTACGAGCAAACAAGAGTGGGTCGAGGGGCCAGACTCGGCGACACCCGTTTGAAGGATGTTTCTTATGCACTACTGCCCCTTCATTTGCATCACAATCTCGCGCAATGTACGGCATAAACCTCGTCTATGTGACGCATTCGTCATCGTTTAAACGACGTCCGTCAATTATTAGTCCCTCGCAAACCCCCCCTATGGCTAGTTAAGAGAGCCCTAAATTTTTGGGTGATCATGTTTACCTCGAGATTTGGGCTAGCCCCTCTCCACCATTGATCACCTTACTCCACCCCATGTGCGGACTCGTTTCACTTAGTGCCATGTGGTCCCTCCCTCGTATTGTTGCTGATGTAAATTAACTTTACCAAAATGGAAGAGCGTGAGCATCTTCCGAATTGAACTGTGCTTGTAATGAGTAATGTTGTATAGGTCATTTTCATGTGTAAAAATCGGCTCTAGCAAGGTTCCCCATCAATAATTATTAAACGCTAGGGTAAATTGTAGTGTAACTAATCGCCTTCCAAGCCTGCAGCTTAGTTCTTAGGAAGCTTGACGTATTGAGGGAATGGATGATTTGTTGAGCTTGTGCTTAAGAATATTGTTATTACTGCTGACTCCTACTATACTATTGGGCGATCTTATAAGCACCGAAGCAGCAGTAGCGCACCAACACTCATAGCATTATGACAGCTTGTCGAGCAGCTCCTTCATGCATCTCCCTGTTGGATTCAACCTCAGCAACGGCCAGGTGAAGCTTGAGATGTACACGCGAAGTCTCGAAGGAGGTGTGTTCTTGCCATTCCTTAGCTCTCCCGCCTTCAACGTTAACTCCTCCAATTCCATGAGAGTCCTAGCATGGAAAGGTTCAACTCACCTTCTCTACATTGCCTTAGTGGGCCTTTATTATGTGACCACCAAATACGCATCATGTATGAGAAGAAAGTCAAGGACATGAAGAGATCACTTTCTCTCAATTGGAAGAAGACGTCACGGGAAATAGATAACATAATGTGCAATGGTAAACTCTCTGCCACAAGCGAAGAAAGCTCAAGTGACATCGGTGATCTTTATGACTCCGACTCACTTGATGATCACGAGGAGGATAAAGTCTCAGTTGGAGAAGACAAGATGATCTTACAAAGCTATCATGGGCCCCTTGCAGGTGTCAATCTCTTTGTTAAAGGGGCACTTCCTCAATTCATAGATAATAGACATGTTGAAGAGAACGTTTCACTGTCAACAAGTAGCAAAGCCTCTAGTGACTCTGGCACAAGCGAGACATCTACATCAGATTTGGATCAAAGTACCACAATGCGGAGTCTCCTCTCCTAGAAAAGGATAAAGCTAAATTTCCGATCGCGGACGTCAACACGTGGAGAGCCGTTGTTGATCAAGGCATATGGAGAGGATGGTGGTGATGACATTGATCGTGATAGGCGCTTGTCAAGCTACCCCATAGAGCCATGTTGTTCTCCGATACGTAATATGCCTGGATCGATTATATCTGTTTTGATGGATGAGTTACCTTGAATAATGCAAAGCCAAGGCTAGTCTAATGTAAAAAATGCACAAAATCTTTGCTAACTTAACCTAATTTATCACAAGAAGGTTTTGACATTTTCTTATGTAGGAAAATGGGCTCTTTCTCATTGTTTGCATGTACTGTTTAACATCACGAGCTTCCACTCGGGAGGCACCACATACCTAGCTAGTGCACTTGGGGACCACCGGCCTGCCCACTAGGCCAACGATCCCCTGCCCCCAACCGCACCTAACTAGGTATGCGGCGCCCTTGCTAATAGAAGCCCATGATGTTATGGTAGGTCACAATGTGAGAATTCTTAGGAATTTGTCCAAAAGCTCTTGTATATGGAAATAAGTTTTTTTTGTGTTTGTCAGAATGAGGAGAAAGCAATGCTTTCTTCAGCGATATCTGAATGCTTGGACTTTGGAGAGGAGCTTTTCACTATAGGAAGCTGGGAACATAAAGATTTGGTGAGTAGGGATGGTAACATGAAGTTCTCTACATCTGTATTTTTTGCCTCTATTGATCAGAGGAGCGAAAGAGCAGCCGACAAGAGTGCGTGCATGGCCCTTGTTGCAGTGATCGCTGATTGGCTACACAAGAACCCAAATTGTATGCCCATCAAGGCCGAATATGACACCCTCATCCGAGAAGGATCTACAGAGTGGCGGAAGCTATTTGATGTTGAGGCCTACAGAAGCAAGTTTGTGGATGGCCACTTTGACCTTGAGACTGTCATAAATGCAAGAATACGACCCCACTAGCAGTGGATCATGAGCGTTCCTTCATTGGCTTTTTCCAACCTGAGAGGCTAGATGACACCTACAACAATTTCTTGCAAGGCGCGAGGTCTTTTGAAGAGATTTGGGCAGCAATAGATCAGCAGAGTGTAGGCTTGCAACCCAATGGGGGATTTCAGCTCTACATTGTGAGCTGGAATGATCATTTTTTCCTATTGAAGGTATGCAAAGAAGCTTACTACATTATTGACACACTGGGGGAGAGGCTTTATGAGGGATGTAATCAGGCATACATTCTTCGCTTTGATAGCAAGACGAGCCTCTACCATGTGCCAAAAATGGAGACTTCAAAGGAGCCTGTTAAAGATAAGAAGGAGGTCGTCCCTACCAAAACAGAGGAAAACCAGTCGCCTCAAGCTCAAGATGTGGGTGTATCCTTCCACCACAGCAACACCTGCAGCTTAGTTTTTGCCAAGTTGCACGCAGATGTATACACATACACTGCTTGAAGCTAGCTTTTGCCCCTTTATATATTGTGCTCTGCTTCTTCTGTCTGTATCAATGCGCACTCTTACTTATATGCTGGTGAATCTGTGCGATGATAGAGGTTTAGTTTTGAGTTGTCATTGCATATGCGCGCCACACACACACATACTCTTGTACATGCACACAGTATTAAGGTCTTCTTCACACACAACCTGCATGCCTACACACATGCACACTCACACATTGAACTAATTTTTTTTTAAACATAGCTCTGAACCTATTTTGTTGGCACTTTCATATGAAGACATTCTGAGGTTGGGTATGGACTTTGCTTTGGATGTTGTAGAATGTCCGCAGTGCTTGGATCCCCTACCCCTAAGTTTGGCCACACCTTTGGATTATAGTAAACCTACGGTATTGCATTTTTCACTGCTCTCACACCCAAAGAGGCAAGTGATGAAGAAGAGGAGGGGCGGGGGGGGGGGGAGGAGTACCTGCTCTCGTTTTGTTGTATCGCTGTCGTGGAGAGCTACCGTGGAGCTCGCCTGCTGTGTAATTTCCCGCGAGTTACATTTGAGTTACATTTCAAAGGATTGCAACAATATTATAAAAGTGCCTCGTCGCATGAGAGTAGGGCATTGTGCAGGCGTCGCTAGGAGCCTCGCTTCACAGCGTCGTTTAAGCAAGGCCAATTTGAAGCGTCGATTATGCCACAGCTACAAATTCAAGTCTTCGATTATGCAACGGTAGTGGTTGTTTATGCGACGGCCGATTTTTTTTTAAAATATATCCTTGCTTATACGACTGAAACCTCGTCTATGCGACGCATTCATCATCGGTTAAACGACGCCTGTCAATTATTACTCCCTCACAAACCCCCCCTATGGCTAGTAGTGTAGGCTGAAGAGAAATTTAGCCTTGTCCATACATTCTCAAAGAGACCCTTCTAGAAATTATTGGTCATTCTAGGATCTCTATCCGGCACTATGGACATTGGAAAGCCATGGTACTTGAAGATTTGTGATATGAAGAGGGTTGCAATTTGATGGGCTTTGATAGTCTTTTTTACATGTATAAAATGAGCTTGTTTGTTGAACTTGTCTATTATTGTCCATATTCTGTATTCCCATGGATAGACTTAGGCAATCCAAAGATAAAATCCATGGATATGCTCTCCCATGGTGTCATAGGTAAGGAAAGGGATTCTCTTTCCTCCCTCTTTGAACTTCTTGAGCTTGGACGACCTCTTCCACGCGGCATAGGATTTCCTATGGCCTCTTGTTTTTGATGGTTCAAAAGTTGCACCGTCACTTTCTTCAAAAGATGAAGAATTTGAGGAAGATGGAGAAGAGGGTGACCTCTTTCTTGCCTTTGTCTTGCCTTGTTTTTCCTTGTCGGCACCATCACTTTCTTCATAAGAGGAAGAGAATGAAGAAGAGGGTGATATCTTTCTCGCCTTTTTCTTCTCTTGCTTTTTGTCATCCCTCTTTGAATTATGGTGTGGAGAAGTGTGCAATGATCTTCTCCGTTTAGGAGGTGATGGAGAGCGTTTTGCCCGCCGTCTTCGTGGAGCCATCTCCATCGAGGTGGCAGGAGACTCACTTATTTCTCGTCCCTTTGGTGGGGGCTCTTGAGTTCTCCTTTGGGAAGGAGATGTGTCATCAAGAAGCAAATTTTTGAGCCCTTCGTATGGATCCTCTTCTTCTTCCCAAGTCGGAGAGAGGTCTCTTTTTCGAGTCTCACAAGGAGACTTCCTAGGTACTCTCTCATCATGGTGGGGAGCTTGGAGAATCCCATGAGCACGAAGCTGCCGTTGCACTTCACTTTGGAGGGATGGATTGGCCATGGCTTGTTCAAGCCTAGAAACAAGGTAGTTAACAAGAATAGGGGTATCATTAGTAGCCTACTAATTAGCAAAATCAAAGCTATCAACAATAATTTCACTCTCTTTACTATTGTCAGCCATTCTAACAACTTTTAGGTGTAAACTTTTTTAGGTGTACTTTGGCACTTCAAGCCCTAGTTGGTACTCCTCTTTAGCCCTTTAGAAAAGCACTCAAGGTACTATACTTGTGGCTCGAATATCATTAATTGCAAGGAATAGAAGAGAGGGTCTTTCAACACCAAAATAGCACCGGATCTTGTCAAGCTTCTAATAGCTCAATAGTGGTTAAACAGTAGGCAAGCCCCGTAGGACTCCACTATTAAGACCATAGCTCTGGACGGTGATGCCTTGTTATCTACACGAAGGCAGGCGCATTGCAAGGTTGAAAAATCCCTATTCTACTTACTCAATTGCAATTAATAATACCAACCATTTATAGTTAGCTTGAGGACCTCCCTTCTTCACCAACAAAAGAGAAACCTTGTGCTCTGATCAATGTAACATTTAATGGCCTAGTAAATTGTGTGTAGCGGAAAATAGCATGAACGTAGTGAGCATTTCATTAGAATAGATTCCTACTGAGCATAACAAGAGCGCTTGGGTGGAGAGAGCAACAAAAAGCATAACACCTAGTTAGATAGGCATGAACAATACTTCATAAGAGAGAGAAAGTAAGCTATTGACAACAGTTGAGGACCAGATTTACATGGAGCCCGTCCCCCCTCCAAAAGGCTTTGTGTTATAGGTTTCCCCCATCAAGGGAGACATTTCACAATACAATTCTTTGTGTTCCTTCAATAACTAGCTAGTGCAATGAAGATGGAAGCTTTAAGCACTAAGCAAAACACTTATAAAACACAACATCAATTCCCTCACGGTCTCAGACCCAAGGCCTCACACACCTTCGAAGATGGTGACAGCTAGTGGGGTATGAGAGTAGATTGAGAAGAATAAGGAGTAGTCTTACGAGAAATATGTATATCTCCTCACATAATCACTCATATTAGCATAGAATAGCTTACTAATTAGCATGGTAGAGGAGATGAGCATACATTGAATCTTGGATCTTGGTTGGATTTGCATCACAAAACCAAGAGTTGTTGGTATATGCCTCCCTTCTCACAAGCTTGGAGTAGATGATGAGCTTTCCATTAAAGCTTGAGAAGGAGAGAGAGAGAGTCTTCTTGCTTCACACATGAGATTGTGTGAGTGTGTGTGGAATGATGCCTTTGAAAAATCAGCCCCCTCTCTCTCTTGGTCGACCCCTCTTGCTAAATTCTCTTGGTGGCACCTCATTGGACCTCTCCATGCTTAGACAATAGGATTTATGAAGCATACGTGATAGACTTCTGACATGTGTCCCCCTTTCCCCTTTTGTGAGAGCTTTAGGTAATTAATTGATGCAACTAAACTCTCATTGGACCCCTTTGTCTCCTGGACAATAGGAATCAGGCAAGCCATTGGGCTCTTGAATGCTCATTGGACCCCTTGGGAGACTATCCAATAGTCTTCTAGAGAGTTTAATTCATATTGATTATTTTATTAAGTGTTTTTAAATGAATTAAACTAGATTTACTCTAGCCTAATTCTCATGGTCCACCTCCATGGCCATCCAATAGGATTTGAGTGCCCCTTGTGGGCATCTGGGCTAGGGAGCTGACATCTGTCCCCTATTCCCTTTGTGTAAAGGGACTTGTGTGTGTGTGTGTGTGTGTGTGTTTATCTCTCATCCCCTACTTACAAGGCTTGCCCCCTCCTATGTAGGAATCATGAAGACTTTTTTCTACTGAGCTTGTTGACCATTGGACACAACCTTTGAATTTTGGAACCTTAGCATTTTGGAAGTCTTAATGGACTGGACCTTAGGGTCTTTAAAGCCCATTGGGTGCACATTTATCTTTTGCAGATGCCCCCCCCCCCCCCCCCCCCCCCCCCCCCCCCCCCCCCCCCCCCCCTTGGATCCCTATTTCCCCTCCTTTGGATCCCTATTGTGGCTAGCGGTCTTCCACCTTAACCAATATTCTAGCTTTTTCTCCCCTGGCTCTTTTCCATACTAAATGATCGGTTTAACATGAGAAAATAATTTAGAAGAATTAGATATTAGTTATTATGACACGTTGTTATAAATTTGTTACCATACATATGTGGTAGTGATGTGTGTGAACATACTTAGGACCGCTGGGGCATTTTTTCTCTCACTAGTATGTTTTTCCCCTCGTGCATTGTATATACGCCCATCCTCTAGGGTTGACTTATCTTTCGTTTTTGCACTAAGCAATACACTCTCTATTGTGTGCCTTGAGCTTCTTCATCTTCTCCAAGTTGTGTTGTTTCCCTACAACCCTATTCCAATGCTTGTCGGGACATGCATACACCAATTCATCACACACATATGACAAGGATAACTACTCGACGACAAGATTTTGAACTTGTATGATCACCATTGTGTATCTTAGCCCAAGCGCTAGACACATACACACATAGAATATTGCAACTACACTTAAAGCTATCAGTTACACATGCATAGAATAATGCAATTACACTTCAAGCTATCAACTACACTCGTAGGATTTCCAATATGTATCTTAGTGCAAGTGCATGACACATACACACATAGAATATTGAAACTAAACTTCAAGCTATCAATTACACACACATACTAAATACTAAATCATTGAACTCGGGAAAATCAATACACATCACCTCTCTCTCATTCTGAATAGCGAATACTACCACAGACTCTCATAACACATAGAAACACACAACAACTATGGAAGAAGGCATTCACATTAGATTTTAGGGATTTAGTTAAATCAGTCATATTCTCAATTCAAGAGAACAACTCCTTATATAAAATCTAAAACTTGAGTTTTCTTTTCACATCTCCACTTATCCTAAGGCTTGTTAAGGTCTACAATTTCTACCTTCTGCAGTTAAAGCCAAGGAGACTTTGGATATTGGAAACTTGCATTCTGTAATGTCCATTGAAATATAATGCATGTTAGCATTAGGAAAACTACTAAAGCTTACACCTGGTACTTGCATAAAATTCGTGAGAAAATGGGAGTGAGGGTCTAGCATAAGAGTATATTGAGGAATTAAAAGGAAAAAGAGTATAGCATGTTCCAATGAACAAGGTAGGGGACTACTGTGAAGATAAAGAGGTGTTGGAATTAGGGTTGCAGCAAAATGTACACAGCTTGGAGAAGACGAAGTAAGCTCAAGGTACACGACAGAGAGTGTATTAATTAGTGTGCAATGGAAAGAAAGATACAATGGAGAAGATGAAGTAATCTCAAGGTACACAACAGAGAGTGTATTACTTAGTGTGCAATGGAAAGAAAGATCCCTAGAATGAATGGACGTATATACAATGCACGGGGGAAAAAAACTCCTAGAGAGGGGAAAAATGCCCCGGCGGTCCTAAGTGTGTTCACGCACATTACTACCACATGTATATGGTAACATATACCCCCTGGAGTGATGTGGTGAATGAGAGCTGTCACATGAGTCAAGGGAAGTGCCATGCCCTAAGGACATGATCAGTCCACAAAGGGGAGTAAGCCCAAAGCTTTGCGGAAAGCTTCAAACTTCTCACGAGACAATGCCTTTGTGAAAAGATCTGCAAGGTTGTCCTATGTTGGCACATAAGCCAAGATGATCTCTCCTGCTGAGAGCCTCTCCCTGACATAGTGGTAATGCACCTCAATGTGCTTTGTGCGAGCATAAAAAATTGGGTTCCTCAATGCGCTCTGACTGTCAGTGTAGATAGTATGTGGATTACCGACCACTCAATGAGGCAACAAAAAGAGATCACTTTCCCCTCCCATTTCAGGATGAGATACTAAATGAAGTAGCTGGTCATGAGAAGTACACTGTGTGTGATGGCTACTCGGGTTACTTTCAAATAGGTATCGCATTGGAAGATCAGTTGAAAACAACCTTCATCACTCCTTGGGGTTTTTATGCTTTTAGAGTCATGCCATTTGATCTGACAAATGCTCCTGCAACTTTCCAACGCTTCATGAACATGGTGTTTCAAGCATTCTTTGGAAAGTCCATTAGGGTTTTTATTGATGATTTTTGCATTTATAGCTCAAAATCGTTGCATCCACAAAGGGTAGAAGAAGGTTTAAAGAAGCTCTATGACATGGGAGGTCAACTCAACCCCGACAAGTGTCACAGAGGAGAGGATGAAGTGATCTTGCTTGGTCACAAGGTTTACTATAAAGGCATTGAGGTGGATCCTTCAAAGGCAAAGGCTCTTATTGAGCTCCCATCACCCAAGAATCTCAAAGAGGTCATCTCATTCATTCAAAAGGTGAAGTATATGTCACGCTTTATTCACTTAGCTTCAGAGTTGCTTCATCCTTTGCAAAAGTTGACACAACAAGTAAAATTTGCATGGTCTGATAAGCTTGAAGAGTACTTTTGTAACATTAAAGTCATTTTGTCAGAGCTACCAACACTAATGCCTCCTTGTTGAGAGTACACATTCTTTGTTAGCTCTAGTGTTGGGAAGGAAACAATTGGTGCAGTTTTATTACAACAAGATCCCCACAGTACCAGGATGCGACCCATCTACTTTGCTAGTAGGGTCATGAATGCCTTGGAGAGAGGCTACACAGAAGCAGAACTCATGATGCTTTCTCTCATGTTTGCGGTGAGAAATTTTAGATCCTACCTGCTACCAAAACCTTTTGTAATTCTCACTGCTGCTGCAGAAAATTTGTTCCCTTGGGTGTCATCTCAAATGAATCTTACTACTAGGATCTCAAAGTGGATTATGGAATTGCAAGAGTTTCAATACTCTTTCAAGGTAGAAGATAGTGTGCGTGCACAATTGGCAGGGATTCTTACTTATAAGGTGCATGAGAAGGAAATTAAGGTGCCTGAAGTAAAGACCCTACCATTGCCACCACCTAAAAGTATTCCTAATGCTTTTACCTTGTTCTTTGATGGAGCTTTTCGACGAGTCACAAGAAAAGCAGGGGGAGGGCTAGTATTGCTCAACCCAAGTGGAGAGGTGGTCATGAAAGAGAAGGTCAATCTACCAGGTTCAACTAGCAACAATGAAGCAGAATATGATACACTACTTCATGGTTTGAAGATGTGTATTAGACAAGGTATACAACGTCTCATGGTAAAGGGGGATGCACTTCTCATTGTGAAGCAAATCTTAGGCATTTGGGCATGCAAGAATGAAAGCCTTAGGAAAAAAGTTCATGCCATTCGTAGGTTGTTTAATCAGTTTGAAGAAGTGCAACTATATCATATTCCTAGGAAACAAAATGAAGATGCTGATTTACTTGCACAACAAGCAGTTACATGTGTTGAGAAAGAAGTGCAATTCATCATGGTGCCAACAATTGTCAAGCAACCGAGATACCAAGGGTTGGAGTCATTGGCTCCCATTATTGGCTACATTTTGGAAAGTGAGTTTCCACAAGACTTCACTAAAGCTCAGAAGAGGAGACTCATGAAGAAGGAAAGTTTCTATCTATTCCTAGAAGGCTCCCTCTATCAAAGAGGGAAGGATCAAGTGTGCAGAAGAGTACCAACTATCGAGGAAATTCCAGCCATTCTAAAAGGTTTGCATGAAGAGGCATGTGGTGGTCATTTTGCCCAAGAATTAACTGTGAAGAAGATTTTGCTTGCGGGGTATGTTTGGCCAAGCTTGCATGTGGATTTCCAACATTGGTGTAAAAGCTGTCACAATTGTCAGGGATAAATGGAAATAGAAGGTTGGTGCATGGCCCGAGGCAAATAGTGCTTGCAAATGGACCCTTTGAAAAATGGGGCATTGATGCTATGGGTCCTCTGCTTAGAACAAAGAATAGTAAACTCTACATTCTAGTGGCTGTGGACTACATGACTAGGTGGGTAGAGGCTCAAAGTGTGGCAAGGGTAAATGGGAAAACAGTGATGAGCAGGTTTGTCTACACTAATATTTGTTGTAGATTTGGCACACCTCTAGAGATTGTTTCGGATAATGGTCCGGGGTTCAAGAAGGATTTACTCACAGATTTTTGTGAAGAGCTTTACATTCTACATCGTCATAGCACACCATACTACCCACAGTCAAATGGTTTGGTGGAGAAGGCTAATGGTGTCATTGCAGGCATCATTAGAAAGATGGTGCAAAACAAAACAAAGTTGTGGGAAGACTTCCTGGATGGTGCTTTGTGGGCGTATCGAACCATGTATAGGGAAGCCACAGAGTTCACACCTTTTCACTTGGTCTATGGCCAAGAGGCTCGGCAGCCTATCGAGCTCAACATCCCAACAATACGGCTTCATGGAAAAGCAGCACAAGATGATCAAGAAGCATGGATGGATCGACTTCTTACCTTAGCTGAGCTTGAGTGGAAAAGAGAAACAACATACGAGTGCTACAAGAGGAAAGCTACGCAGGCGAAGGAGAAGCTTGACAAGAAACTAAAGGACAAAGGCATCAATGAAGGAGATCTTGTGCTAAGGTATGACAATCGACTCGATAATCGTTTTGATGCCAAATTTGAAACTAGATGGCAGGGGCCATACATAGTTAAGAAGGCTTTCAAGTCAAGTTACTATCAACTTATGGACTTGAATGGGAAAGAGCACTCTAGGAAGGTAAATGGTTATCGCTTGAAGCCCTATTTGAGTCGCCTTCTACCAAAGGATCTACCAAAGATCTGTCAAAGGACAGCTATCTCATGTAAGTATTGTTCCATGAAGCATGAGTGTAACTCCAGCCAAAATGTCGAGGGGCAAAACAATGAAGATCTTATCAAGGACTCTGAAGTACTCTCTTTGGAAAAGATGCTTTATGAGGGTACATGAATATACCATCATCCTGGGGGAGGGCTAATGATAACCATTTTCGGCTCTCCGTAATTGCCATAGTGAGTTACCCCACCCTACCAAAATCACCTAAACACTGTGGCTATTCTTACCTTTTCATTGTACATAGGCGTGTGTGAGTTAGGGGGCTTTTCCCATATCTTCTTAAAACCCTCAGCTAGCTAGTCACTGGGCTAGTTGAGCCAAGAAAATAAATAAAATCAAAAAAATAAAATATATTATGGCCTATTTGTGTGTAAATATTGCATTGTATATATGACCTAAATATAGGGATTTTTATAATTATTTTGGTATTTTATTTAAATATTTATACTTAGGTGCGTGTTTTATTAAACCTGTGTATGCCTTCTTTCATCCTCTTACACCATAAGTATATTTTTTTCCAATGTGTACATACTCTAACCTCATATCTTTCTTTTATACAAATCACCACCCTCACCCTAGTGAAAACAAAAATTGATTTCTACTCTCTTAGTCACGTTTATTATATTATTTACTTGCATACCTTTTTCTCTTTCACCCAAAATAATACAAAGAGGGACCATATCATATGATTCCAATATCTTTCCATATCCATAATTCCTCCATATTTTTTAATTATTTTTACTCATTATTCTAACACCATGTGATCATTGAGCTAAAATCCATGAATAGTCCATACATTAGTCCCACTATGTATATATTGCTTTATTCACCAATAATCCTCCTCCATGCATGTGTAAAGGGCAACTTGGATGCTTTGTATTATGATATGACAAAGGAGGGGCTCACTCTTGGATGCATTGTACAAATTCAACAAGGCGTGGGCCACTAAAAGACTTTTGCAGTCATAAAAAACAGGCTTTTTGGTGAGATTTTTGGCACCCATCTCCACTTTGAATTTGGAGCGGTGGTCAAATGAGAAAATATGGAACAAGAGCTGAATAATTACCTCAAAAATTTTGTTGATTTTTGGAGCAACCACCGGTGAGCTAGGATTTTTTGAGTGGACCCTAGTTTACCCACTTTTCTCACAAGTAGCCCTTAGTCTTCTCTCACCTCTTTCCACACTTCTACACACACACACACACACTCATTCCTCTCAATCTCTCACTCAAACCTGCACCTTCAATGGTTTCTCTCACCTTCTTCACAATTAACCTCCCCTCTTACTCCCATAGATCTCATATGAGCTCTCCATGTACATACACCATCTCTATGCCTTTCTCTATTACTGCCAAAGTATAATTCCATCTTACCCCTTCTCTATATACATAAAATTCAGCATGTGAACCATGCTTAACCTCTGCAAATCAAGAGATCTCATCAACCAAATTACCATTTTCATCGCGATAATCAACCTTGGCGGCGGTGGCGTAAAGAAGAGAAGACAAAGAAGAAGATCGATAGTCATCCTCCACTTGCCGTTTTTCTTAGGAGTGACAACAACGGGAGAGACCCACTCTGAATTCTCCACTAGATAAATGAAACCTGCTGCTAGAAGCTTTCTTACCTCCTTGAGTAAAGCCTGCTCCTTGATGACTCCTAGCCTTCGTAGCTTATGAGCCTTAGGTGCGGCCTCTGGCTTCAACTCAATTTTGTGTTGAACAGCATCTACTCGACGCACATCGGTGTAGTCTTTAGCAAAAAACCTAGGAAATTTTCTTAACACACCTTTGAGCTCCTCTCTTTCATCCTTTGTAAGTGTTGTAGATAACATACCTTCTAGCATTCTTTCATCTTCCACTTTTTGGTTCTCTTGGGAACCTACCTCTTCCAAACCTAGGCAAGAGGTCTCTTGGTTGTTTGGCTTAAACCTTACCCCCATGACTTCAATGGAAGACTCCTCTTCAGTAATGCTGCCGCTACGTTCTCCTTCTGAAATGCTACTTTCTCCTTCTGAAGTGCTATCGGTCCAGTCTTCCTCCGTCTCACTTTGAGATGATTCTTCATGGAGCTCCTCTTGGCATTGCTCCTTCATGTCAAAGAAAACCTTCTTATGATTGTCATTCCTACAAATCAACTTTCCACTTTCCCAATCCTGCAAAACTCGCATTTTCATTAGCCATGGTCTTCTTAGGATAAATGGGTAACCATTTCCCTTGGTTGACATAACATAAAAATCCACCGCCTTCTTAATGCCAAAGGCCTCCACAAAGACATTTTTACAAATGCCTACGCACCTAGCCTTGCTATTGTTTGCCATTTTTACTTTGATTTCAGGTGTCTCATGGATGTGCATGCCTAGTTTTTGCATGAGTCCCTCTGTCATGATGCAAATTTGTGCACCCCCATCCACTAGACCTTTCCTAACCAATCTTCCTTTGATGTAACAATCTAGCATAGGTGTAATATCCTCATTCATTTCAGCATGTGCAATTTTTACAACAGGCACACTCTCTTTTACCTTTCTCCTAGTGCTAACTGCCTTTGTTAAATCCCTCCTAACTTGTGGGCATAATGCAAGAAATTGAGGCCATGATATATCAGGACCCTTACCTCTCATATCTTCCAACAAGTTGTATGGAGCCATACCATGTCCAAGAGGGAAGTCTTGGATATTGATACGACGTCGAGTCCTCTTAGCTTCCTTGGTCTCCTTTGTCTTCTTGCCTTGTCCATGGTCACTCTATGATGTGACTCCTTCTTTCTCTTTACCTTTTCCTCGACCACGCTTAATGCCATTTGCTTCCATGTCAACCTCATTTGAATTTGTCACCTCTACCACATGCACATTTGGATATGGCAAAGGTGGAACTCCTTCTACCCCTTCTAGAGGTGGTCTTGTTCCATTTGGCCTTTGTAGAAGAGTTGTTTGTTGACCCATTCCTTCACCTGCATTCATTACTGGGTAATTCAAGTTAGGTCTCCCTGGCTCGCCACGGGGCCAAGGACAATTATACATCCCATGTCCAGACTCTCCGCAATTCCAACATTGCAAGACTCTCCTAGGTCGTGGCTCTGACTTCTTTGCTTGTGCCTTTGGACCTATGGCTTGTGCAAGGTGAATTGACAGGCTACTTAAAGATTCATTTAACTTCTCGATTACTTCAGCTGTTACCTCATTAAGCTCCCTAGATGTTGATGCTTGTGACTTACCTTTGGGTCTAAGACCTTCTATTGGAACCTCTCCGCTTAAGCACTTGAGTTTCCTATACTTCTCAGCAGCCCTAGTTTCCACTGCATCAAAAGTAGCAGGTGCACCCGCCTCAACTTTTACCTTAAGGTCAGGATAGAGTCCGGCTATGAACCTCTCCTTCTTTAGAATTTCTGCACCATCACCAGGGTTAGCAACATTCCGTATCCATAGAGCCCAAAGGCGTAGAAACTCTTGCTTATACAAGTAGTAGTCATCTAAGTCTACTTGCTTATGAGAAACAATGTCTTGCCATAATTTTTGAGTGTTTTGGGGATCGAAGAAGTATTTCTTTAAATGATTCAAAACATCCGTGTAATTCTCCTTAGCTTCCTCAGGCAAAGAGTCAAACCAAGTACTAGCATCTTTCCTAAGGACCATCTCAAACATTTCTACACGTTCTTGATCAGTTATTATCCTCTTTATACGGCAAGACATCTTGAAATTCACTAAAAATAATTTTGCATCCTCTCGAGGCTCTCCAAAGAAAAGAGGATATCCAGACATTTGGCGTTGGCTCTGCATTGAACTGATTTCAAAGTGACTCACGTTTTTGTTTTTTCTTTCTTTAAAAGATTTACACAATAATATTTTCTAAATTGCAATCTATTCTACAACAAAATAAAAATATTCACATCAAATGACCTATGATAATCAATAAGAGGTAGAATGACAGGGTTTGGTGACGCCAGAATTTCTCCTACTCTTTGGGCACCAAATATGAACACCATACGTTGTTGAAAATGGATTTTTCTACTAATTGCAATGTTTACTCTAATGTGTGGAGTGGAATGAAAGGGAAAAACCTCTATTCCTGAGCCATTATCCATGGTCTATGCATGACCTAATTCTTAAAATAAATCAAAAATATAGACGTCCAAACTAAGGTCGTACCTAATGAGAGGCAAAATAAAAAGATGTACTGAAGCGTTTATTTCAGCTAACCTAAGAGAACCTAAAATTCTACGAATTACACGTTGAAATTGCAACTTAGTACTAACAATTATGTGTACCTTTTGCCTTGCAATCGGAATGAAAGGATCATACAAATTCTCGTGATTCATGCAAACTACTTGACTATTCTAAAGATTGATCCTACAAAAAAACATACACAAGTTGGTTTCTCCGTGGGGGCACCAATTTCACGCGGTCCGGGGCGGACAACAAGAGAGGCGACCTCTAAACACCTCTCAAGGCTCCCATGCTGCTCAATTGGGGCTGGGGCAACCACAAGCAAGAAACAACAAAACAACAAACCCACAACCAAACAAATGAAGGGGCACCACCTAGTTATGGTATGCGAACTAGGACGCAAGAGATATTTTGGCACAACTAAGAGGATGCGCCACAAAACACACACAAGCAACCTCACACCAAGACTCACATAAAATGGACCAGAGAGAGCTAGAGCAAAGGGAAGAGAGAGAGGAATGGATCTTGCGTAATACCTTATTTGTGACTTGCAAATGGAGATGATTCGTTATATTGCTATCGTAGAGCTTGTACAAAACTCACTCAATGCCAACACACACACACACACACACACGAACTGTCTTAGGGTGTGGGAGACCTCTCACCACAATACCCTCTTACAATGGACACAAAATTGGCAATGAAAACACATTAAAACACTTTCTAAAACAAGATAAACGATAAAACTCAAAGTACACAAGTCACCTTGAATTCACTAAACCGTATCGCACAAGTGGAAGGACGAAGATTTGAACGTCGAATCACGTCTTTGATGCACCAAACCTCAACTTATTGATGATGGAGGAACATATACAATAGTGGTTTTGAGATATTGAACTCACGCTCTCTCACTTGCAATGTGTAGCTTGAAAGCTTCTCTCACACCAAGAGTGAAGCTCACAAAGTGGTTGCTACACCTAAGTCTCTCCTCACGCATAGAGTGTTGGGGTGCTATGTGAGATATTGGAGGTTTTCTTTCAAGAAGGAGAGGGGCCTATTTATAGGTTGGAGACCCCTCATTAAGATTATTGAAAATCTTAATTTACAAGCTAACAAATCAGGATTATGATTTTTTCTGAATATCAAAGCATTGCGGGCCTTCTTTGTCTGCTTGAGTCATGGATGTGGGCTCAAAAGAGAGCATTATTGATGGTAGATAAAGTGAAAGTAGAGTTTTAAGGAAGGGAAGAGAGAGAGAGAGACAGAGAGTTACTATGCACATGTCTTGAGGTGAGGTGTCTTTTATGGTTAGGTCAATGGCTATTTTTTGTTAGTATGCTAGTGGTTAGTGTTAGTAACCACTAGAAAGTTAATGATATATTTACAATGGGTAGAATGGGGTGGATGGTTGAATGAAGTGAGGAAGTCCTTGTGATGGTGAAGTTTTTGACTTACTTGTGTAGGTTCTCAAAATGACTATCGATCTTGTTCTTTGTCTTCTCTTCTTTACGCCACCACCGCCAAGGTTGATTATCGCGATGAAAATGGTAATTTGGTTGATGAGATCTCTTGATTTGCAGAGGTTAAGCATGGTTTACATGCTGAATTTTATGTATATAGAGAAGGGGTGGGAAGCAATGTGCAATGTCAAAGTTGGAATTGGGAGCTTGTAGAAGCAAAAAGATGCACTACAGAGCAAAAGAGTTCAACCAAAACCAAATCAAGTGCAAAAGTGGGAGATTTCTAGCCAGTAGCTACATCTAGCTAATATCAAGCCATGAAAATTTTTGTAGAGCAATTTGGAGTCAAAAAACCATGTGGGGACCCAAAAGTGTCAGTCGGAGACCTTCAAGGTGAACAAGCACCCTACTAAAGATCCACAACTCCAAATCCAACAGAGGATACCACTAAGTTCCAAACACTGCCAAGAATATAGCCAATGCAAAAGATCTCAAAAATGATCGAGTAGATGAGTATCGCAATTTTGGTCCGACTTGTGCAAATGATGATTTTCAACACCAATGGGTTCTATGAAAAACACAGTCCATTGATGCCACTTGTGCTCAAAATGGATATATAATGACCTCACAAAGTCAAATATAAGCATTTCAACGACTACAAGCCAAATTTTCTATTGAGGGGCAATTTTTCATTTATAAAGCTTGCATGTATATGTTCTATAGGCTAAGGGGAATGTGTGGTATACGTGTTGGCCAAAAATATTGTCGAAGTCCAATATCGCAATATTGGACTCGTCTAATGTGACATTTAGGGTTTTTCAAATTTGATGCAATCCCTTATCCCTTCAATGAATACTCTCTTAGGTTATAGGTTCTAAGTGGCATAGCCCCAATCATGTATTAAAAGTTGACTTGTTA
Source organism: Adiantum capillus-veneris (assembly GCF_014529385.1). Taxonomy (NCBI): domain Eukaryota; kingdom Viridiplantae; phylum Streptophyta; class Polypodiopsida; order Polypodiales; family Pteridaceae; genus Adiantum; species Adiantum capillus-veneris. The sequence goes on along the minus strand of NC_140933.1, from coordinate 30,978,298 downwards.
AAAAAACAATCTCATTAGCTATGCATCCCAATGTGGATGGTGACAGTAAGGATGCCATACAAGTGGTATAAGTTAAGGATGTTGAGACCATAACAAGTAAAAAGGGCCATTGAAAGACAAATTGAAAGGAAAGAAGTGGCATAGGATAAGGATGTTGAGACCATAACAAGTAACAAAGGACTCAAATTCTTTTTGGTAGAGTGGGATATAATTCATGATGCTGTAATTTTGAGTGGTGTTGTATAAATGTTATCACAATGCTTGAGATGGAGATTGAGGAGATGGAAATCATTGCCATGGAAGGTGTGGCCATACACAACGTACATAACATGTATGAGCAACTTGAGAAATTCTTAAACAGCTCAAAGATACCAGCATGGCATTTTTTGGTGGACACACAGGCAAATCCAATCTTTTGTATCTCCTAGTTCACTCTAGGCATCTTCCTTTTAAGAGTGATTGAGAATAAGGCATAGAATAGAAGGAAACCAATTTAACAGGAAGCTCCTTATGAGCACAATTCTTGTTATGATGATGACGCATTCAATGCATGAAGCACTAGTAATGTGCTAAATTATGAATGCAAGTTTTTTTAGCTCTTCATTAAAGAGTTTGAGATGTGTTTTCATATTTACTCTTGGAATTAAACCACTCGCAATTTGAATTTAATTTTGAAGTACCCTTTTTTTTGCATCAGTAGTTCCATAATGAATGGTAGAAACAAGGGAAACGGAAGGTTCTTGAATCTTGCAATTTTCATAAGCTCGTTGAACTTTTTTTGGCTAGAGAATAGTGACCATGCCATGTGTTTTTGAGTATGCATCATCTTGAACCTATAGCTATTTAGTCTTTCCAAAGAGGGTATAATTTACACTTGCTTTAGTAGTATTACTCAAACTACATGGGACTTCAAGAGGCAACAAAGTGCTCAAGCTGCATGCATACACGATGCAAATATGCCATTAACATGAATATTGTAATGACGTATGTATCTGCACAAGCTCTCTAAGTAGAGATAGTGCTCCTGATATTGAGTCATAAAATTGGCCCTTTAATAATCCAAAAGTGAAGGCAAATTCCAAAAAATGAACACTTGCCAAAAAACTAACAAGGAAAATATTGACACGATGCACCGCATAATTCTTGGCAATCAAAAAAAGAAGATTTCCCACCTCTACATCCCCACTCTCTTATGAGATAACATTTTTCTTGGAGGGTAAAATCTCCCACATATCCATGCAAAATTCGTATGTTTCATGTTGTGTTCTTTTGGCAATTTGACATAAGGGCTTGCGATTTCAGGCATTAGATCAGCTCCCTACTCCTAAGGTGCTGGTCACGAAAAGCATAGTTATTAGTTATAGACAACTATGCCAACAACTATGCCCAAATAAAGCATTAAATGAATAACTAAGCCTGCTGCATGGTCAAGCAAGGCTCAGTTATTCATTCAAACTCCCAACTATGCCTTGAATTTCACGAGTACTATGCCAAAACCGGCATAATTACAAACGGTAGGCATAGTTGTTCATTTAATGTTCTTTCTTGAGTGTGACCAAGAATGAGGATTAGTTATCAGTTCAAATAACTGATAACTAAGCCTCGCATGACCACCACCTGATATAAAAAGGTGCCCAACTAGCAAGGGAGGCACGCTAATCTTGAGTCCACTTGCAGAGTATACAACAAAGCATTAACAATTTGATCAAGTTTTCCTCAAGGAAAAATCAAGCAAGATAAATTATTTGTGCAACATAACTGTCTTTTAATGTACATAAAGCTTTGGAAATGTCATTGTCTGTATGATTGTAGGGTCTTGTTAGTATATTCCTCAATTACAAGATGATACTTTAATACTCTTTTATTCAACGTTCTATGCGGTCCTTGCTCAGCAGTCAGTTACCCTTGTTTGCAGCAACCACTAAAGCAATGTAAATGATCAGATCGACTACACGGGTACTGCCATTGCAACCAAAAAAGCAGCATGAGAAATCAGTATAGCACCTTGGAAATTTGTCCATCAACAAACATTCATCATAACTCTCACATAGACACACATCAGACCTTTAAACAAGAAATCAAAAAACAAGGAACTCAGTCACACAAAACCACATTCAATTGACTGCTTTAGTACTTAGCAGGTGAAAGCCCTGAGAGTGCATGCAAATAGTAAGCTCTAATCATGTACACTTTCCCTCCCTCTTTCTTTTTGTTATGAGGTTCTCGCCACAACTGGCACCATGTTTTGCCATGTGCAAAAATCTGGACCACACACAGGCACGCACACATTTTCTGGAACAAACAAAAGAAAGGAAGCCTCATATACCTGTATCCCCACTCATTATCATACCAAGCCACAAGTTTGACAAGGCCTTTGTTCAAAGCAATGCCTGCTTTGGCGTCGAAAATGCTAGATCTGCAAGGAGACACCACTATGTAGTGAAACACCGCATTTCAGACTAAGCACTTTCTTGCATGAAAAACCAAATGATCACCTGGCATCTCCAACAAAATCAGAGGAGACAACATCATCTTCTGTGTACCCCATGATCCCTTTCATAGGACCCTCGGATGCGGACCTGCATGAAATCTTCACTTGTTACACAGGTTTAATGTATTCTTCAGCTTCCTATTATGGATAAGCTGTCATATATACAACATTGCTACATCTCCCCTTCTCTGACAATAGAAATGCATGCTTGGTCTGCATGAGCACATTATAACCTAGAAACCAAGAGTTGAATTGAGGCACCAACAAGAAGGCTTACTTGACAGCTGCCTTTATCTCGTCGTAAGAAGCACCCTTCTCCAAGCGGCAAGTCAAATCTACAACAGAGACATTTGGCGTTGGCACTCTAAAAGCCATCCCAGTGAGTTTACCGTTGAGCTCCGGAAGAACCTTTCCTACAGCCTGCAGTCACAATCGTTTTGGTTAGATGATGACAAGGTTGTATAGAGGAAGGAACCGCATTACGATGCTGGTCTAGGCAACTGCACCACCTTGGCAGCACCTGTTGAACTGGGTATAATATTCTGCCCTGCACCTCGGCCTCCACGCCAATCCTTTCCGGAGGGACCATCCACAGTCTTTTGAGTAGCTGTTTGAGTGATATATGCATATTAGAAGCATCGCAGAAAACAATCCCTTAATTCCAAGCAAAAAACCCTGCATTGTCTGAGGACTCCTAGATGACTTGCAATTATCACGAACTTTCAGAACTAGATTTCAAACAAACACCTTGCAAAATCCTAAAACTTCATGAGAGTTGTGATGCTTCACCAAAAGCTCATAGGCACGTTAAAATGCAGCCTTCACATGCATACATGTAGAAAAACGTCAAATACATGTGCGTAGAGCATGCATGAAATCTTGTTGCGTCATGCATGCACACACACTACTACTACTATCATGCTCTTGCAGTATTTCTAAAAGTGAATCTAGCCACACAAAACTTCAAAGGCAGACATACATATTCTCAAATGTACACATGCGTACTCGTATAAGGCATGTGCGCTTTATGCAAGTACACTTATGCACAAATGCAAAAATTGTGTATGCAACTTGTAGGCATATCTGTAAACACATGGAGTCTGGATCTGGCATACACCTCGATGAATCCAAGAAAAACCCAAATTCACCTAGAAAGGAAACTGCAACTGAACAACTCAAGAGACACAGCCAACACTCTAAAGGCACAAGACAGCTGATTGCATTGCATGCATGCATCTGACACCATACCGGTCATTGCATGTACTGTTGTCATTAGGCCTTCAAGGATGCCAAACTCCTGATGCACAATCTGAAACTCGCAAGCCAAAATAGTTAGTCGACCCAAACCAACCAAGACATTAACATCTAAGTAATTGATGTCATCAGTATGGCACCTTTGCAAGTGGAGCAAGACAGTTTGTTGTGCAGCTTGCATTGGATACGATCTGCATTTCAGGTTTGTATGCTTCCTCATTGACTCCCATGACAAACATTGGCGCGTCTGCTGATGGGGCAGATATGATGACTTTCTTTGCACCTCCCTAAGAAAATAGTACAATCAAATAAGCTCTTTCAGCCATTGCAGTTCAAGTTATTCATTGAGAGAGAAGCCCAACTTTGAGATGAGCCGAAGCCTTTTCGGTGGTAGTAAAAACTCCAGAAGCTTCCACTACATAGTCGACTCCAGCGTCACCCCAAGGAATTTCAGCTGGATCTCTACATATGTATATGAAGAGCTCAATTTTACGCTCTTTACAACTAAGCTGTCAGAGTAACATCTTGCTTTCTCAAGTTGTATCAACAGACCTCTTCCCAAAAACCTTGATGTGGTGCCCACCAATCTCCAATGTAGAGTCATCAATGACCTTGATGTCATGTTTGTAGATGCCATGCGTAGAATCATATTTGAACATGTATGCCTACAAAAAGTACATTATGAACAAAAGAACAAGAGCCAATACCAACTTCTCTGCAAGAGGAAGTGAGAGATACCATGTACTTTGAGTCAATAAAGGGGTCGTTCAAGGCCACAACCTCAATATCCTTTCTTGACAAAGCCACCCTTAAGACCAAGCGGCCAATGCGACCAAATCCTGCATGAGCAGAAAACAACAGACATTGTTTTTTAAAGATACAGAAATTGTAGAAATTCATGAATGCAAAAAAATGAAATGTGCTAGTATTTTACAATGCATGTTTTAAAAGCTTAGTTTCATATTAAACTGTCGTGATTAAGCAGGCTACTTCTTCTGCGACTCACCATTTATTCCAACCTTGACAACTCCTTTTGTGGAAGGCTCTGCAAAACCCATTACAGATAGCGCATCAGGAGATCACAAACCAAAAAACACAAAGGACTAGCTTCTCTAACAGATACATTACTACTCTGGACTGTTGGCGGTATTTGTGTGGCTGTGGCCTTTATGGCAAGATGTTTCCCAGCAGAGGTGTGACATCTACACAAATAAAAACACTTAATATGGTTATACATTCATCCTTATGTCTGAGTTTAATTGTTTGGCAAGAGTGGAACATAAAATTTCCCAGAACAAAGGGGCACCATTGCCTAGATGAGACCACCACTTACCTCAAGCGTTTGCCTTTGAGGCTTGCTGGTGATCCTAGGAAAGCAGAGGATTTCAATGCAAAGCTTCTAGGAAGCTGCATTGAAAATGCAAACAAGAAACCTTTAACAAATCCAAAAAACACAGGTGCTATCAATCCAAAGCCTACATACGATGTCCAATATTGGTGCAATATTTTCAAACATATACAACTACAGGAGAAACATCCACAGCTTGTATCACAGATGAAGGTGAGCACTTCATTCATTTAGCCAATTAGGTAGGAGCTCAGTACATAATCAAGGCTCTGGAGGTAAATGCCACGATTTAAAATTGTGATGCACATAACAGGAGAGTTCTCACTAACCATTAGGCCAATTTCTACCTGCAAAAGAGGATTTACACATGGTAATTTGGACAAATGCAAAAAAATATCATTAGGAACCTCTTGGAATGAATCAGTTGTGAGCCCCTCTTATTTTCGAATACACTTTGCTTTGGCGACAAGATACTCCCTAATAAGCCAAAAATCCAGAAATAGGGTCTGAACTTTCAGTGTAAAAACTTTGCAATTGAGGTGCAATAAAGCGACTGTAGGGTCAGGGATTCTAAAAGCACTGACATCTAAATGATTGTTATAATCATGTAAAAACATTGTCGGTTTGTTCCACTTTTGCAAATGTGCATAGACTATAGAGTTTCAGCTCCTACCATTCAGCTCCTACCAAACATACAGGTGCAAAGTTTCAAATTATTTACATAAAAGAACTCAATATGATCATATTATAGCAAGAATAGCTCCATCATCTAACCACAATATATATTGAGCTAAGCTACTGGTATTGGTTAGGGTTTTGGGAGATTTTGCAGTGGGGTTTTGGCAGCACGCACAGAAACAATAAAGAAAACATGGTAGGCAAACATTAAAAGAAAAAGGCTTTCTATTTCACTAACGTTTTGGAAACTAGGAACTAGGAAAGACGACGTAGGTTAAATTTTCCTGGCTACCAATGCACTAAACTTTCAGCAGAGATTACTCTCTTCTCGCTCAAATTTTGACAACTACCAGTAATACTCAATCTCATGTGGCAGGTCTCAATCTCAATAAAGCAGCCTAAAGTCTTTGCATGTGCTCCACACTCTTTTAGAATGAGGATCAATCCCTGATCAAAGGTTTAAATTGGCATTGCACACGGACAAGGGCAGCTTACAGAACCCCAAAAGACATGTATCAAGTCAAGCCACTTAGGTTTTGTTCTTCGTTTCATTTTGGAGAGAGGTAACATGTCAGAGCAGCGCTTAATGATGCGCAACGGATCACTATAAGGCTTTCACCCCAACCTTAGCGGACCTTAGGTGTACTCTGTTTGCTTTTGTAGCCTATGCAGATCTGCATGATTCTTGAATTTCTCTCTAAGGAGCAATTTTGCTTCGAATGCCTTGAATTTTGGAACTTTGCAATCATGCGTTAACGGGACAGCTTGAATCAGAGGCGAGGAAATACCTTGCTTGAGACAGGGGAGGAGAGATCGTCTGAGCTGTGGCCTTTCCCGAGAGAGGAAGAGGATCCTGCAAGAGAGGAAGCTGCCGTCACCATGGCGGAAGAGCTGCAAATAGCTCGTGTACGCACGAAGAAGACTCTCGTCCTACACAGATCAGAGCTCACATGAATCTCGACGAAAAACCTTCTCGTGAGTCTGCGGAGCTGATGCACACCGTCCGATTCGCCAATCCAACAGCGCTTGCTTGTCCTCTGTAGCACTTTCCGCTTTACGATCGCTCCATTCTGGCCGTCTAAATTGCTCCATCTGACGGTTTATACTCTTCCTCGTATTGAAAGGGGCCAGTGCAGCTGCCACGTGTCAGTTGGACGGGACGCCAAGGATCTGGGCCGAATATGCAACTAGCTCTTGCAAGCCGCCCTCAGCCGATCTCACCGGCTTTTACCAATGGTGTGTGTGCGTGTATGTGTGTCTATCCACCGGCTTTTACCAATGGTGTGTGTGTGTGTGTGTGTGTGTATCTTTATACATCTCTCCATGGCATACATGGTCTCTATAACATGTGTAAGTAACATGGTATTAATAAGGTTTGGATCTACATGGTTCATTCATGTCACTTCTTTTATAGTATAAATATTCCTCAAATGCATACATAAATGTTGATATTTTGATTTAGAGCTCATTAGAGAGATTTTATAGTTCATCAAATACATGTTGCCAAGGTTATTGCAAAATCAACCCTTCTTTAAAAAAACCCGTGACCCTTAATTTTACCATGCAGGTATCAGCCTTCTTGCATAATATGACTAACCTTCAAGATGCAAGAATAACTGATTGGATGTGGAGAAGAGACTCATTTTTCATTTGGGAAAAGCAACCTTGAGGTTCTTTCCTTGCCCATATTATGCATACTCTCAAATGACACAGTTTAAGTACCGGCCTCTCATATTGAAAGCTCATCATCCCAATGACTTGATGCACATTTGTGACGTAATTAAGCTAGTTTTATTAAGCGTAGTGAAATTATATTAACAAGAAAGAGTGTTTCATTAAGGAGATTCCTTATGAACAAAAAGAAAGTGCTTGGTTGGAGTCTAAAACAAGAAACAATATAACTAGTTAGCTCGGCATGCAAAATAACTTGAGAGAGAGAGAGAGAGAGAGAGAGAGAGAGATTAAGCGACAATAGTTGAGGGCCGGATTTACTTGGAGCCGGTCCCCCCTCCAAAGGAACTATGTATTATAACTTCTCCTATTGAGAGAGACTTGTTAACAATACAATCTTTGTGCTCTTCAATACCCAATTGATGCCAAGATGGAAAGCTTCAAGCACCAAATTACACTTGGTAGGGCCTCAATCCCAAGACCTCAAACACCTTCAAAGGTGGAAAGAGCTAGTGGGGAGTGAGGAAAGAGAAGAAGTATTCTTACAAGGCAGAAGTATTCTTCTCACATTGGTTCACTTATAAAGCATAGCATAGCATAATGAAGATGGAGAAGATATTTGTAAGCTTGACACTTGCTTGGATTTGCATTCCATGGTTAAGTGTTGTTGGTGTAGGCTTCTACACTTACTCTTGTGAAGGAGTCTTCACCTTGTGAGAATGAGCTTTCTTGATGTGCAAGAGAGACAGAAACCCATCGACCCCTCCTTTTTTAGCATGGTTGAAGGTGATTGGTCTTCCTGTGGGCTAGCCAATGAATGGCTTACTTCATATCAAGCAAGAGGGTTAGCATTGTGACAAGTGTCCTTCATTCTCTCTTCGAGAAGAGAGCTTAGTTCTTTAATTAAATAACACTAAATTCTTATTGGCTCTCAAGATAGGCTATCCAATGAGATTTAGGATTGCTCATGGGATGCTCTACTCTCATTGGTCCCCCTAGTAGGCTACACAATAAGATCAAAGCTTACTCATAGGATACTTATTCTTATTGGTTCTCTTTGTGGTCTATCCAATGAGATCAAAGAATGTTCTAGGGAATGCTTAATTCTCATTGGTTCTTCATGTTGGCTACCCAATGAGATTCAGGCTTGCTTCTGGGCAACATGGCTAGTTACCTGACACGTGTCCTTTATGCCTTTAGTGAAAGAAATGAGTTTCTCGTGTGCTAGAGTGTTCTCTCTCTTCTCCTAAGATTATGACTCGCCCCATGCAAGTTGCACTCCCCACTTGGCCACTTGCAACCTCAAGGTGACCTTAGTGCAATTTATTTAATGGGTAGCATACCTAGTGTGGCAGTGCCCTTCACCTTTAGTATTAACCTTTGGCTTCCACGTTTAGCCCACATATATGAGTTTTCGGCCATCGGATCTTGGCATGTTGCTTGTGGGTGAATGACTCACAAGGAGCATACTTGGGAGTGTTTTTGTAGAATAAAAGTCCACCACTTTTTGTATTATTTGTAGTCTTCAAGTTGAGTTCTCTACAAAGACGAGACATATTGTAGTACTTGTCATTCTTATGTAAATGAGAATCAAAAACACTTTGTGCAAGAGCTCTAGAGAGTAAACAGAGAGAGAAAAAAGAACAAAAGAAAACATGCAGCATAAATGGAAAAAGAGAGAGAGAGAGAGAGAGAGAGAGAGAGAGAGAGAGAGATTGTATTAATGTCATCAAGGTTCAAACATGACCTATGAGACCAAAGAAACATTTCCTATGCTCTATTGACATTATCAATGGGCACTTTGATGCTTCGGACCGTGGATGTATTGAGAGAAAAAAGCTTAAATACGAACAAATATGGACATGTGATACTTAAGGACCACGGATGTATTGAGAGTCCATCGGGTGGCTGTGAGAGAAAGGAATATCACGGGAGATCCAAGCTCAAAATGTGCAGGAGAAAAGCTTGAATATGTTCAAATGTGATCCTCACTCTAAAACTTGTAAGGCGCATAGTGAGCATATGTGCGTGCATGGACGCACGTGTGCACACACACACATGGCACACTGCTATTGCATGGTAACAATTCCTAGTTCCACACCTTGTGACTTATTGGGTTTGAAAGTTTACGAGGGCTCCTACTCTGAAAGGCTTGTACCTCATGTTCTATGAGGTACATTATAGACACATTCCTTTTTACCTACATCTTTACATGAGAAAAATCAATCACATTATGTATTAATAGACTCTATTTGGCTCTACTTTCACTTTTCATTACACAAATCTTCCAAAATGCTTTAGGATCTCCAATCCACTCACGATTCAAAACCATTTCTAATTTCAACTCTAACTTTGTAGGATTTGACCTCATCACCTAGAGAGAATTAGGTTCAAGCTTAACCACTAGCGTACATGCCTACGGTGCCCTTAACCATTTTTTTAAAAAAAAACTCCCCCCCCCCTACCCTACCCCTAACCCTATGTCCCCCCCCCCCCCCCCCAACTCCTTTTTCCCTTCTTTCGCTTCACCCTTCCCTTTTCCTTTCTTTCCCTCTCACAACTAATTAATGGGTTCACTTAAAAAGAGCGTTTTGGGGACCTACTGGTCCTTTGTGAAATACTTTATCTCCTTTGCAATGTGCTATCATCATCCATTCTCAACTTAATGTCCTCTAATAGCCAGCACCTCTATCTTGGCCTGGCTAGAGTGTAAGAACTAAATAAAAACACATGTGTGAATGATTATTAAATCAAGTTAAAGTATCTTGATTAGTTTGGGATCTTCAAAATCGTATATTGATAATTTTTGCAATTGCTCGAAAAAAATCACTCGAAATTTGGGATTCCTTGCCAATATTTCAATCCCCCCACACATTCTCAACAATCCATCATTCAGCTCTCTTTGGACCTTCACCATTTCCATTTCATCTAATACATCAACCCTTAGCCAAGTAATCATCTATCATGCACACAAACAATGCAATGACACAACAAAAGCAATGGTAGTAGACACACTCTCTCTCTCTCTCTCTCTCTCTCTCTCTCTCTCTCTCTCTCACACACACACACACACACACACACACACACACACACACACACACACACACACACACACACACACACACACAATCCCGGATGTTAGCAATAAGAGCAGCACCAACTTTTAAAAAAAAAAACCCCACCATCCCGGATGTTGCAACCCTTGTTGAGCAAGTATGCCCAAAAATCCACAAGTATTTGTAAATTATTGACCAAAAATCAAGTGGTCTTGACAAATCTCTCTCTCTCTCTCTCTCTCTCTCTCTCTCTCTCTCTCTCTCTCTCTCTCTCTCTCTCTCTCTCTCTCTCTGTGAATCTGGAAGTTAGCTTTGAAAGCAGCACCATCTGTTTTAACCCACCTATTTCTCTATAGCGCAAACTCTCTCTCTCTCTCTTTATATAGTACAATGGGTTTAGTAACAAGTTTTTTTTGAAATTGGTCTCGCTCTCGCTTTTTCCCTAAAGTATATGTCTCTATCTATGAGGTCCTTTGCAAGCAACTGGTAAAACAATTATAGATGTTGTTAAAAACGATCTTGTATGGTAAGATTGCCGCCCTCTTTAGTGTCTCTCTCTCTCTCTCTCTCTCTCTCTCTCTCTCTCTCTCTCTCTCTCTCTCTTTATGTAACTTAACCTAACTCTTTGAAAATCGATAACTGCACTGATTTGGGAAAAGCTTAAAATAGATTAAACAAATGGCTTGTACACACGGTGACCGTAAAGATGTCGCGGTGGGCTGCGTGTATAAAAAATGATGAGAACATGCAATAGCGAAACAACACACGAGTCCGTTTATTCTCTCTCTCACACATACACACACACTTGAGAGAAGCGTTGATCGGTTGTGTCCCTGATTAACAACTTTGCATAGAGACATCTAGTTTCATACACACACACATACACTTGAGGGAAGTACTACCCGGGTCGTTCATACACAAGCTACACACACACACAGTCATTCAATCTTTATAGCAGGCTATCCCAGCACACAAACGATCAAGAATCATCAAGACAAACAAGCCAGAAACTCAGTCCTTTACGCCATTGGCAATACTACACGGTAAAAATCATTCTTGACTATTTTTCAGTGTTGTTGATCCATATCCATTGGGATAGATTGTATGTTCTTTTGTTTGCATAAGCATGGTATACAAAGTTTTTTCTTGTTGGGGTTATTCATAATAGCATTGAAAAAAACATTGCTTTTTTAGTATGTATATACAATGGTTTGCATAACCTAGACCGAGATGTAATATGATGTACTGAGTCTAAACACTGTAAGAAGCATTCTTGATTGTTTTTCCAGTGTTGTTGATCCATGTACATTGGGAGAGATTGTATGTTCTTTGGTTTGCATAAGCATGTAATTATACAAAGCTTTTTCTTGTTGGTTATTCATAATAGCATCGAAAAAAAAACGTTGCTTTTCTAGTATATGTATACAATGGTTTACAGAAACTAGACCGAGATGTAATACAATGTACTGAGTCTAAACGATTGGATATACACAGCGTGTAGCTTAATCAAATGTTTTTAGACGTAAAAGAGAACATTGTTTACTTGAAAGGCATACAATGGTGAACATCCTCTCATAAAATGGCATATTGAATGTTTTTTGGCAGCCATACATCAGGGTAATAGACAAGGTGCAGTGCCGACACATATTGTGCAAATGACAACCTCGAGCTTTCAGGGTATGATGCTTTCTATCGGAAGCCCAACTACGGGGGATATACCATCCTTTGAGGATGCTAGCCCTAAAACTTGCAAGAGATGTTACTTATCCAATGGAAAGCCATGTCCCTCCGCCATACGTAATTTTCTAGAAGGATGCAAATCTGTCTTCCTCATCAAACCAGAAACAACTATTGTACCATCTCAAACTATGGTAGAGAAAAATCTACCCAACACACCCATTGTAGAAAACATCATTAAAAATCGAATCATGCCCGATAGAGAAGCAAAGAAGAAACTCCCTCAAAATGCATATAAGGAGATTGAAGAGGTTTAGGGCTATGGGACAACAACAACAAGCAGAATAGACTGTTTGGATACCTATCTTCCCATCAAGGTTGCCCATGTTCTAATTGGCTGCTTGTGTTGGATGGTGACAGGTATAGGTCTATTCTTTCATGGGTTCTGAGGCTCAATTATTCTCCTGCCAGAACTGGTTGTACCAGAAAAAAATAATGAAATTTGTCTTCTGTCTATTTTCTACTGTCTTTTCTAGTATATTTTGGTCAAGTTTCAATATATGGTTCTCTAAGAGGGGATATCAAATTTAATCTGTGTGTGTGTGTGTGTGTGTGTGTGAATCAAGTTAGGATGTGAGAGTGCCTCATCAGTGTAGGCTACAATGCTTGAGAACCTTTTTGAGAGAGAATTGGTCTCAAATTAAAAACAATGCAAGCTAACCATAATTGTATGGTCTCAAATTCTCTCAACGATTGAGTGAAGCCAAAGGAGCGGGTGGTAGAGAAGTCTGGATGGCTTGGACCTTTTCCTACCTACATGAAATTCATGCAACATGTGTTGAAGGTCCATATACCCGCTGTTTTGTAGAGGTAGAGGACAAGGACTATTTAATGGCCAAAGAGAGCAGACAGTCAAGAATCCTATGTCATCAACTCCGCTAGACAATGGTGAAGTTTCTAGGGTCAATATTACTGGTGTGGACAAGCAAGACGGAGGTATTGGCTAACAAAAGAGTGACATGTGAAAGGGAAACAGAGAGTGAGTGCGAAACTAGAGAGTGAAAATGCAAGGAGAAGGTATATGAAGGCAAAGAGTAGATAGAGACTAGTAAAAAGATAAGGCATCACAAGATCAAGCAGGCGGATTTTTGCTAGGGTGTGGTCATCCTAAAATCTAAAATTACCTTTGGGTAGCTGTTGGCACTGAATCCTAAGCTAAGGAGGGAGTGGTCTACAATTGTGAGCACTAGACTTCCAAGAGTTAAGGGTGATGTGCGTGCTATGCAAGATATGGCCTTGAGGGTAGGAAATGAAGCGTATGTTCTTCCTCTTGTGGATGTGTTCATTGAGAAGAGGATGCAAGTACAAGCAATTATAGATGGTGGAGCACAGGTTTGTGTCATGACTAAAGTAGCTATGAGGGATTCACGTGTTAGAGTGGTAGTCAAGTTGAATGTGCACATGAGAATGGCCAACCATGCTATAGTGAGGTGTTTAGGCATGGCTCATGACGTGAAGGTTAAGGTAATGGGGATAGAGTGCCTTATGGACTTTTTTGTGATGAAAGCAAGGCACAACCCTTACCCTATCATCTTGGAGAGATCATGACTGCTTGCAATAGGGTCCAAGCAAGACTAGGAGAGCAGAGTGTTCACCCTACTTGATGAAGAGAAGGGAAGATAGATAATGTTGGACCTGAAGACTAAAGAGAGCCATTTCCATCCTATGACAGTAGGAGGTGAAGACGATATGACGATGAGCTATGAGTACAAGGTCGGGACGGCCTATGATGAGGGCTACATTGATACGAAGGAAGAGGAAGCGATGATGACATATTGAAGATTGATGCTGACTTGTTTGGTATTATCGTAGAGAGACCTCATGCAAAAGAAGATGTGTAGCCTCATGTTCATGGCATAGATGTAGAGGAGGTGGCCAGTATGTTGAGCGAGGATCTGAGGATCTAACCAAGCAAGAGAAGGAGAGCAATGTTCAGTTGTGTGCCTCCTACCCTAATCAATTTGCAATGGAGTACAAGGATCTACAAGCGGAGCACACAATTATTCTCAAAGAGGAGTATAAGCCAAAGGCGTAGAAGTTGCAAAGGTTGGGAGGGTTCCAAAAGGAAGCCCTTTGGCAAGAGATAAATAAGATTTTGGATGCAAGCATCATCTAACCTGTGAAGGAGTGAAAGTGGGTATCGCACGTTGTCATCACTCCAAAGAAGAATGGGAAGTGGAGGGTGTGCGTTGATTACAAGCCGTTAAATGTTGCTACCAAGCGAAATCACTATCCTTGCAGCTGTTTTAGGACGAGATCTTAAACCAGGTACCATGACATGAGAGGTGTTCCATTATGGATTTAGGCTATTTCCAAACACGTATTTCACTTGAGGATCAGCTGAAGACTACATTCATCTCTCCTTCGGGATGTTTTGCCTATCGTAGGATGCCTTTCAGTTTGGTGAATGCATCTGCCACTTTCTAGGATTGGATGAACCAGGTGTGCGAGTTGTACTTAGGTGGGTTTATCTGGGTGTTTATGGATGATATCAGGTGCTAAAGTTCTAGGGTGGAGCATCTATCAGAGCTAAAATTGAACCCCAAAAAGTGCAAGTTGGTACAACATCATGCACAGTGGGTTTAGGTCATGTGGTGTTGCAAAACATGATAGAAGCTGATCCAGAAAAGTTCAAGGCTCTAGTGTTTATGGAGCCTGCATCAAGTGCTCAAGGTTTTGCCTCATTTGTGCATAAGCTAAGGTATTTGTTGCTATTCTTTTGGATGTTGTCGATAAGCACGTTTATGGGTGAACATGAGTGTTCAACAAAGGGGTTGGGCAATGATGATGCACCCAAAGATATTTGGTGCTAGGATTGGGCACAGGCATGTGCATGTATCCTAATAGGTGTAAGACATAATGCTAAAGCATGTGTGAAGGTCCAAGGCAAGCAAAGGGAAGTGGATATGTATGCTTAATGTGTTTTTTGGGCCAAAGTGCTCTACCATGGTGCCTATAAAAAGGTGGCAGGTGTAGGTGTCAAGAAAACTAGAGCTACGATGTGAAAGTTATTGCAGTTTAAAGGTGGAGTGCCTTGCAGATCCTTGATGGACTAGGGAGGTACAAATGAATAGCCAAGGATGATTTAAGTGAATAAACTCAAAGGGCTTGGATTGTGGTGCATGCCGGTCTTTTTGGATTGTCAACCGGAGCTTAGATGGGCAAGTTATGGGCCGATGAAGTTCTCAAGGGGGCTAGTTTTGGTGTGTTTTGATCGCCTCGGTAACCATGCTGGTCTTTTTGGATTGTCAATCGAAGCTCGGATGGGCAAGTTATGGGCCAATAAATTTTTCAAGGGGGCTAGTTTTGGTGTGTTTTGAATGCCTCAATAGCCATGCCGATGGGGATTGTTTTGGGCTAGCCAAGGCTGTTCAAGGTTGTAGCTATGCATGGAGTCAGGTGCAATTGACGGCTTGTCAAACGAGATATCAGGCGGCGAGCTATGGCAAGTTGAAGTTGAGAGCAGATGACTTTCTACAACTTTGGTACCGATGGTTCAAAGTTACGGTGAGGTCAGAATACATGGTGGATGATAGGGTTTGAAGTTCCAGATATGAACTTTTGACTGGACTTTGCATCTCGAGCATCGAGTCAATGAGCTGAAAACTAGAGGAGGTTAAAGGGATCCTCAAGGTGGATTTTTATGTGGATCAAAGGGAGTTTTTTTTATCACTATGGAGGGGAACTCCCCCAGGCATTGCCAGGGTGAACCATTCCCCCTCTTCATCATCTACATAAGTGTAAGAGACTGGTGACTAGCATATACACTTCTTCACCCAATCTTTCTATATATAGACTATGGTTTGCTATATATAGACCCCTTAATTGCACGTGATTCATGGCTCCTAGCCTAGCCTATTGGAATGACATTACTCCCCCCTTGGAGAAGCATTTTTTCCCTTGAAAACAAAAGTGGTTGTATCTTTGTAAGAACACTTATATTTGCCACAGGGGCACCCCTCATAGGTCCATCTGTCCATCTGACCAATATACGGTTCCATAGGAGGTTCAATGATACCAAGAAAAATACCTTGATTTTCCACATTGTTGTCCCTTTGCAACCATTTGTGCAACCGGCTTATATGCAAAATAATGTGTAGGCTCTATTTATAACTCACTTGAGTATTTTTTATGAGTCACCACAATTAAGAGGTGTCTAGATGAATGATTAGGTTTCATACTTTTGAAGGTACTAAAACATACAAGAATACCTCTTCTCAACTTTCCATGAAAGTGACATGCTAACATAACTCATCAGCAAAGATTAAGTCCTTGACTTGCTAGCATTTCTCATCAATAAACAACCCCACCTTAATTGGTGGTTGAAGTTGAAAACTTTACATAAACATGAAAGAACAAAACCTAGTCACAACATGCTTTGCATCATGATAAGCAACTCCAAATTGGAGAGGTCATCTTTCCTTCTCATCGCTAATGTACACTTGTATCATATCCTCTAGCACTAGATTAATACTTTTGCAAGTTTCCCATCCATCTTTGGATGATTGACAATACTGATGTTGTAGTTATTTCCCCCCATCCGTTTACAAACAGTCCTGCAAAAATGACTAGGAAACGTGGGTCAAAATTACTCCCAATATTGTTGGGTAATCTATATAATCGATATAGATTATGAACAACCAACTTGGTTAACTTTAGAGATTGAATAGTGGACTAAATAAAGTTTACAAAGTTTAGTCAACTTAATATGTACAAGCACCCAAAAAGAGCAATGACCTCTTGTGGAGATTGGTAGACCCACAATAAAGAGATATTGCACCTATAGTGCAAAATGCTTTATAAGCTATCAATTTCATGAATTTGCATGTTGCTCCAAATTACATTCCTAAGAAGGGTCCATAACACCTAGTATACATGCATTTAGAAAAAACTAATGTGAACTTGCATTTTCATGACTATAGTTTCCAATGCTTATTAAAAAAACTAAATACTTCCCACTGCAATCACTTGAAAGTCACAAAACATTTGGACCATAAAGGAACGTGAAAATGAATCACATCTAGGTACAAACAATGAAACATTGTCATTAACAAAACATATCCTTGATATATGCATAAACACCCATTCGTTAATGTTGTGGCAAAAGCTTGTAGAAAATGAAACATGAAGAAGGTGAAGAAGCTTCACATAGACCAAGGAGGATAATTCATCTCAAATGAATTCAACAACTATTGCAACGAGCATGGCATAAAACGACACCTTACTACAACTTACACACCACAACAGAATGGAGTTTTGGACCGTCGCAATCGGATGATGGTAGAAATGGCAAGGTGTATACTCAAAGCCAAGAGTATGCCAGATTCCTTTTGGGCCGAAGCAGTCAGTACAACAATGCACATTCTCAATCAAAGCTACATTTGAAAGGGAAAATGCCTCAAGAAGCCTATTCTGGTAAGAAACCTTCGGACTTGCATTTCAAAACATTTGGGTGTTTGTGTTATGCACATATTCCATTAGGAGAAATATGAACCTTGCATGGGCCTTGTAAGGAATCCTAAATTTTAGAGATTAAGGCTGATGTTGTGTGGGGTTTAGGGGGTAAGGGCATTGAAGAAGGTAGTTTTGAGTAGGCTTTTCTAGCCTTTTTTTTAGACAACTGTAGGATGTGGACCTAAGGGGTTCCTTTCTCTCTCTAGCTTTTTTTAAAATGAAGGAAGCATGGGGGTGTGTCCACATCAGCAAAAATGTGGGTCACTAAGAGTCAAAATTTGACTTTTTAAAAAAAATATCATTTTTAGTTAAAACTCCCTCCCAACATATATACATATCCAAAAATGATTTTTTGACCCATTTTTTAACCCGCAAGCTTAGAAAGTCCATTTTTTCAAAAATCTTTTCCCCCAAAAAGTAAAAAACATTTTGTTCTCTCCTCCTCCTCCCTCCTCTTCTCCCTCTCCTCTCCCTCCCTGCCCCTACCTTCCTCCTCCTTCCCAATCTCTCCCTCCCCCCCCTCCCTCCTTCTCTCCTCCCATCTTCCTCAACCTCCCTACCCTTCCCCCTCTATCTTTTCATCATTTTCTTCCTCACGCAACAGCTTCCATGGTGCTCACGGACATCACAAATGGTTTGCTTCCACCACCACGTACTCCACACACCAAAATCATACATATTCGCTTACCCATTGTATTTGCACTGAAGACCGTTAGTGAGGATGATCAAAGGTCATCACAGGAACGTCGCACCGCTTGTGAGATCAATGTTGACATTTGGGTGGATGGCCATTTGTACCCTTACGATCCTATAAGCCGCTTCCATCCACCGTTTAATAGCTTTTCCACATTTCTTCAATTTCTTGGGAGGGGAGAAGCAAGCTTGTTAGGCTATTGCAAGTGGTTGTGTATGGGTGCACGTGCTTCTTTGCATATGTGGATGCACGAATGTCAAGTTCTTCACCTCAAGATGACGGCATTACAAGAGAGTGTTGCCTCTTCGGAGAGGGTGGTTAAAACTCTTGAACAACAAATGCAAGAAAAGGAGTCCCACATCCAGAAGCTTACCAACACCATCACATACTTGGAAGAAACACCCCTTGGTGCAAGGGAACGCAAATGCACGTATTCATCCATTAAAACTCTTGCACATACAGGAGGAGCATGCAAACCACGAGTTACAGCCACAAGGTGATTTGGTCTTTACTTGCATGATGCATTCTTACTTCACACTATTTTCTAACATTTATGTTTATTTGTTCCTAGAAACTTTATCCAGGAGGCATGCGGTGGAACAAGCCAAGATGATCGAGTCAACCTTCTCACTAGTTGTCTCAATACCCAGGATGTGATTTCTATCTTATAATCACCTGGAGGAAAGCACATTAAGGATGCAGTCACCAAGGACCTTATGCGTAAATTAAGAAATGTGGTTAGTGATGATGACGTGCAACAAGCTTGTGATGAGGCTGGAATCAGCACCAAAGTCTATCAGGCTATTTTCCAACTCCTAAAGGATGCCCTCAAAGAACATGGAATTGTGGAAAACCTATTTCCCGTTCCTCACAAGGTCAAGCTCGCAAAGAAGGCCACAAACGAAGATGTGTTCTCCCGCATTGGGACATACCTACACATTGAGGACATAATGCCAACTTCCCTTTATACTTCGTGTGCAACAAAGACAAGGGAAAAAGGTAAGAAACAATCCATAAGACCTTCGAAGAAGGGCTCTCCTTACACAATGTGGAACAATATTTTCATGGATCTTAAAAGGTTTCAAGAATCCATGCTTAGATTTTACGAGTTACCTGAAGAAGGTGACACACTTTACGTTTTTCTTTGGTATTGTTCTTATCATAGACTGTGAAGTTTAAGGTCTTGGCACTATTTATTTCGTAGTGCTTGGCACAAAAGTCGCTTTTGTGCTGAAACTGGATGAGTGTCAAATAGTGAAAGGCCGAAGGTTAGAGAAGCTAAGTGTCACTCTAATGAACGAGGCCTTTTGCAAACCAAGCGAAGGGATTCAGTCGAGCCATCTCCCACCCCATCTTTTAGCGTGCAATCAGAGAAAGACATTTGGTGGTTGGGTGCTATTGAGGTGCCCAAAGAGACCAATGGAGTACTTTCATGGATTTTTGAGAGAACTCCATGGATCACAGAAGTAATACACTCCCAAATTGCAGGCCAGAAGTTGGAGATTGAGGGTTTTGGTAGTTATGATGTGGAGTGGCACTTAGGTAGGGATTTGAAGACCATAAAGTGTTTGCTTGGCTGCAAACAAGGGGCTTCTTCTCTCATGCCTTGTCCATTTTGCACTCGAGGGTACAAACCTAATGGACAAAAATCACCTAAGAGCACTGCAAAGGTCGGTTCCATGCTTCCATGGCAAGGGCATGGAGAACAAGGGTTAGATTGTCGTGATGTCAGAGATGAAGGTAGAGAATGGGAAGCGTCTATTCTGAGATGTCCCATGCTCAATGTCCCAGACCGTGATCAAAAGGACCACGCTTGGAATCCAATCTTTCCTTTTCCTCTATCGAATGTACATTTTTGTACATTACACGCATTCATGCACATTTTTGATAGGCTATTGAAGCTCCACATTGACTATGCTTTCACAATGAAACCGTTGGAAAAGTCCCAGGAAGCGATCGAAAGAGTGGAGGTACTCTTGAATTCCATTGGCTGTCATGGTGGAAATGTGTCTATCGTTGCTGTAAAGAACACAGGGAAGGCCCATGAAATTGCTCAACAAGTGTCAATGAGTGGACAGAAAGCTAGACACTTTTTGAAAAAAGTTTCCCAAGGAAAGTCAAGTCGATATGATGTGCTCAAAACAACTCCAACCAACAGACATGTAACCTTTGGGAGCTTTGGAAGGAGTTATGTAAAGCTACTACTGACAATGATTCAAATGGCGAGCTTGAAAACAAGCGCAAGCAAGTTTGGGCACATTTTCATAAAATGGTCAAGCTTATGGGCCTTAATAGCACAACAGAAGAACAACACCAATCATTTCAAGAAGCCTTGGCGGATTTTACCAAGGTCTTCACCCTTGCTGTTGTTTGAAGGTGCTCCTCCATCGTAAGACGAGAGAGTATGTTCGCCCATATCCATTGAGGTAATATGTCAGTCATCTACACAAAGCCTCCATCACTCAAGTTACTTAAAATGATAAAACCAAGATCCAAACTCAAATATTATGACCTCAAAAAAATATGAGTCATATCAAAATCAAAAATTTATACCGTAAAAATCCAAAAAGATACATAGTGTCTTTAGGAAGATACATGAATACGAAAGGGAACTTGAACCAATTCTTGGTCCCTATAACCAAAGTTCTACCATTATATTTGTTCACATCTCGAGTTTCAAAGTTCAAAACTTCAACTTGTGCACTAAAATTCACATCTTCCTTTTTGTATCATTCCTCTCCTCGTGGTACATCCGTGGATGGTATTCCATTAAAGCAGTTTACATGTGCGTGCCGTTCATTTACATCATATCTATAGAAATATCTACTCGAGTTCACTCCCACTGGATGTGCTTGAGAAAAGTCACTAATGCATTTGGGCTTCTTGTGGTCATCAAAGGTAATAGTGACATTATGAGGGTTGTATTTGAGAATGGGTCCGTAAACTCTATTGAACCAGTCTTGGGAACTCTATTGAACCAGTCTTGGGGTACATAATAGAATCCGTTGTCTCCATTTGAATTCTTCCAAACTCTGATAAAATGACCTCTTCACAGAAATTGTATCTTTGGTTTAGCATGAGGGCCTTCTTACTAAGAATGATCTCTTGACTCTGTATGTCCAAAAGCAAACACAGGTTAAGGTAAAGAACATATCCCTGTACTTTGATGTTGCCTTCTTGGATCTTTTCCTTGATCCAAAGCTGTGGATCGGTCATAAACCTATCAGGCACTTGTGCCCGATGTTCAGGTTGGGCCGCCTCAACATACAACTCCCATGCTACGTAAGTGTTCGAAACAAGGTAGTCTCTAGTTCTCTTTGACGTTCTAACCACTTCAACTCCCCAATGGATATTCAATCCGATCGCGTAATTAAAAAAGACCCTTTGTGCAGAATCACTTGGGAGTTCATCTAGAAAATTAAGAAGATCCATCTAAAAAAGAAGATAAGGAGAGAGAAAACTTAGTATACATGTGAACCAAAACTGAGTCTATGTCTCTTGTATTCATTAAAATTTGATTTTTTAAAACTTCCATTACAATATTATGGATGTCTTAGAGCCAATTCTCTAAATATTTTTTAACTCTGATGACATGGTATTCTCATAAACCTCCCATGTGACAACATGGTCTGTAGTTATCTTCTATGATAGCTACAAGAGCTTCAAACTTCTTAGCAACTTCGGCAATCCTTAACATTTGGGAGCACATTGCTAAGTAGTAGAACATGTCTTCTAGGACTAACCACATCCTGAGTTGAAGTAGCCTGAGGTTGGCAAACCAGTCTCTTGGACTGTCATTAATGTAGATAAATAATTGATGGAAGGGTTCTTGGTGACGGGTAAGGTAACTATGGTCAATACTCTTCCAACAAGTTGTGGTTCTTGGCATGCCAAACACTTTGGTCTCGATTTCTAAGTAAAAGAGTTCCCTTGCATCTCGTGATAATCGTGTTGCCATATTGTTGAACACTATGGCCAAAACCTCATTCCCTTGGCTAAAGCATTCAGACGTCACTCTGGGAGCCATTTGTTACTACAAAACAAAAATTCAAAGAAATTACAACGCCATTATTGAACACTTCGACTACTTCACCATAACTCAAACCAAATACTTCCATTCAAGAAGACAAGTCAAGCATGTACCAATGTCACTTATAGATGCATCATGAATACAATATCCTTTCCAAAACAAAATGCATGAATGCATGCATGATGCATAACTAACCCGAATATTATCATGCTTTAGGCTATCTCCATAACCTTAAGCACCTTGCTTTGTTACCAGGCAAAAGATACCCCTCCCCAGGGGTCTATGCACAAAATATACAATTTACACTTTTATACAATTTTGAATATACATCAGAGGTGCAAAAGCGTTTGCATAGGGGAGGAGTTCTTAGTGCCCGACCAATCATGGAGTTTAGGCCATGAGCCGGAATGCATCTAGAGGCATCTAGCGACTAGTGCTACCCGCGAATGTGTGTTATGAATGAAAGCGTACTCAAGGAAAATATAACATTGTGGAGGGTGAATATATGTGTACACTCCATTGCGGGAAGAGAGAGAGAGAGAGAGAGAGAGAGAGAGAGAGAGAGAGAGAGAGAGAGAGAGAGAGAGAGAGAGAGAGAGAGAGAGAGAGAGAGGAGAATACAATGGAGGATGAAATAGAGTGCACAAAGACATGAGATAATGACAACAAAGAATCTTGAAATGCCCCATCTAAATGCAATAGGAAACCATGTGTTAATGCAATGACAAAACTGGGTATACCATAATATATAAAAAAAGTATAACAAAATATCTAGCAGAGCACTAGAACCTGTGTAGGGATTGACGGGTCCACCCATCCACTTTCACTCTACTACAGATAGAGAAAATTTCTCTTCGTCGAGAGCGAGCCAGAACACCTCCAACCTACCTGAGTCAAACATAAGCTGAGGCCGCTTCACCTCCCTCCTGAACCCAAGCTCTGAAAGGATCCCAAATACTAGTAGCTGGTAGGGTATCACAACCAACCATACCATTTTAGGCACCACGCCTCTTCAATGCCTAGCATAGGGTGTTTAGGCAAAGCCAAGGCGGAATCCACGACGTGTTAGCCGTGTAGGTCGTTCAACCTCGGACGCACTAATCGTGTAGATGAGCCTAGCAAAAAAAGAAGAAAACCTAGGCAACACCCTCGATCTAGCAACGCCCCAGGTCAATGACCCTTTTATCTAAGGCTAAGTGATGTAGGTGATCCTAGTCTTGTAGCCAGTCTGCCAAGAAACATAACACGTGAGTCCAATCACAATAGCACCTTCCATATGCACAAAAAATCTTTTCTAAGCAGTTAGACTATACAGGGTCTCTACCCTTACACTACCATAAACCATCCAAATCACTCCATGATCCAATCCCAAAATCATAAACCATAATCCAATCACATCACACGGGTGAGCAGTCCACCCAACTCGGGTGAGACATGACCAATCCTACATAACCACTTTAGAACATAACATGATAGCATAACCATATTCTGAAAACAAAACCAAGATCCACACCAACTTCCGTCATAAAATCACAACCATAATCCATGAGGGAATCTCATCCTTTATCCACAAATCATATTCTCACTAAACCAACTCCCACACTTGGAGTTTGACATATTCACTGCAGTCAATTGGAGTCAACACACGTGAACCTTAAGACATGAGTTTTTCATGAATAAAATAAGTCCGACAAGAAACTAAACATGATATAAAAATCCAATTTTGACAACGTTAATCATGCAAAATTGTTGCATCACATCTACACTTCACCACTCTAGCCCATAGAGCTAGTTTTGACCTAGAAAGGTGGCAAGCAATCATACCCATGCACATGAGGCATCCAAATCTATCCATAAGATTTTGTACATCATATGATATCATTCCATCACATAAACATGATGCAAAACACCTCCGACCCTTAGGTCGACCATAAACCATAACTTCACACATATGCAAAAAACAACTTGTTGCCATTTTTGGGAGCATACATAATATGAAAATAAAAGTGTTTGACCTTAAACCAATGCATCAAGATCAGCTCCATAATACAGACTAACACTCTATCACACCAACTTGGCCATTTGATACTCATACAGCAAACGGTAAGACAAAAAGAAAGCCACTTTATTTATATCTACCTATGCGGTTCGGGTTGACTAACCATATACCTTTATGGAGACCAGATACTTGAAATCAACTCACTAAAGTAAACCTAAATCATACATAAATGACTCAAGGAACTCACGACGTCACATGGTACTCCCCCTTACACACATAGGTAAACCCAGTTATGGAAGGATTAATAACGCGCATACCCAAGGTGATAATAGAGACTTAAATACATTTATCCTCAAGTTTAATCAAGATTTTCAATTTTCTAAGTGGATTTGCCCATCCGGGAATCTATATAGTGGTTCTCCAAAGAGCTTGGGATCCAAGACTAAGTGCAGTGGATAGCACGCTATTTTTTGACTATATCTCTTAGCTTGTGCATGATTTTCACATGACACCCAGAGAGAAAATGTTCTAAATAATGTGTTTTATCTTTGGTTTAAAGGGTTCGGACTGATTCATAACGGTTTTGAGTTATGACCAAAACAGTGTTCCTACCGCTTCTATGGCGTGAAACAAAAAGCGCTTTTTATGCACGCACATGATCATAAACACATTGTGTGCATAAATCAATGTGCTAATCATGATGAAATAATCATGGGAAAACTTCATACGTACTCAAAAAATCCATACATACACTCGTATATATATAGGAAAAATCACCAAGAGGGTGTCTAATTAAAAAAACGACATAGAGAGAGAGAGAGATGATGATGGCTATGGAGCTTAGAGCTTCTCACCATGATTTAGAATTGATTAGGGGCTATTGAAAGGCTTCTTGCTTTTCCGCAA
Source organism: Adiantum capillus-veneris (assembly GCF_014529385.1). Taxonomy (NCBI): domain Eukaryota; kingdom Viridiplantae; phylum Streptophyta; class Polypodiopsida; order Polypodiales; family Pteridaceae; genus Adiantum; species Adiantum capillus-veneris. Next base: position 30,952,980 of record NC_140933.1, on the reverse strand, counting down.
GAGAGTGGTGATGAGAGCTACATAGAGGTTTTCACCATGAGAGCTTTCGGAGAGCACGTACACCGTGAAACGAGAGAGAAGATAGTAAGCAAGTAGAGAGAAAATATCCTTCTTCTTCTTTTTCTTCTTCTTCCCATAAATGAGAGAGAAGAGCTTATGGAGATGGTGATGAAGATCTTGCACCACTATGTGCAATAGGTAAGATTACCTTGCGGTAGTAGACACAATAGACGACACTAAAAACTAAGCACTCCCTGTCAATTTATAGGCACTGCAGCAAGCCACAGTGATGCCCAAGCCAAAAACAAGCGCTAGTTTTTCAGCTTGGAATAGTTGTATTTTTGACTTTTTGATGACTTTTGAAGCAACTTCTGGGCGCTAAATGTCATGCCAAGGGTAGGACTAGACGGGCACGGCCCGGGCAATGTGCCGGACACACATGCAGTAAAGGGGTCTATATATGGAAGAGGGCCAGGGGCCTATATATAGGATGGTTGGGAGGTTATTCGCATGTCTGTCTACCCGCTGGCCTCACATTGGTATCATAGAACATTCGTCCCAGGCGGTCCAATTTCTATCCTTCTCATTGGTAGGTAGAAATTCCTTCCTGAAGACAGTCTCAAAAGCTACCCAAGTCTGTGGTAGCATGCCCTTCTCCTTGAGAGACATCCACCATTTGTAGGCCTTGCCGTCCAAATTCAGACTTGTCTGCAGTGCCTTGGCTGCATCCGTGGTATGTCTAAGGTCATGAATACCGCTCTGATACCAATGTGAGGTCAACAGGTAGACAGACATGCGAATAACCTCCCAACCATCCTATATATAGGCCCCTGGCCCTGTTCCATATATAGACCCCTTTACTGCATGTGTGTCCGACACATTGCCCGGGCCGTGCCCGTCTAGTCCTACACTTGGCATGACACTAAACATCTGAATTTTTGATAGTAGGATGCTGCATAGAAAAGTTCAAGAGGAGTGGGAGACCACACCTTACAAAATCATAGACATCTCCTCCAAAGAGAAAGCTGACGTGATAGATGAGGTGTTGGCCTAGATCCCAACTAACATTTTTATCAGCAAGTTTCAAGCTGCACAAAGAGGAGAGTAATAAAGTGGCAATTGGCAGAGAGGAGGGTAACAAAGTGTGATCGGGGAAACTAAATCCTAGAAAACCTAGTGGAAGCTAATGTGAAGGGAAACGATCGCAACAAGATGTACATGAACATAGGACCGATGCTTATGAGAATAGAATATCCAGCCCTAGGGATGATAGATGTCTTGCCTGAGGTAGAATCTTAGCTAGATTTATTACATAGAGCCAAGCCTGTATAGTGAGGAAAGTGGGAAGTTCATCCACCACTCCTACAAAAATAAGAACAAGGGGCCAAAGCTCAAGGGCACGCACACTAGAAATAGTGAGGCCACCAACTCAGACTTTGAGTTGGGTGAGGAGATCAAGAAAAAGGAAGATATCCCCTTTGACTACGAATCAATAGGAGGAGAAGAAGAAGTCAAAGTAGCACTAATCCAAAAAAGAACACAGCCAATTAATCAGATTCACAAAATCTCAAGTACAACGGTCTATGGAGAAAGGAGAATGGCTTCCAAAAGAAAGACTAGCAAAGCTAAAAGAGGAAAAAAGTAAGATGGAGGAAGCCATGCAAGTTTCACTTCCCTTTGATGACGATGAAGATGATTTCAAGCTTGATAGAAAGCTAAAAAAGATTAAAGAGGAAAGACACCAGAAAGCTCAAGTAGATGTTAGATTGGTGGGGTCTTTCTATCAAAAAATCCATGATGTCCTCAAAAGAAAAGCTAATCAAAGGGAGGAAGAAGTTTTGAAAAAAAAAAAGATTGCATATTTAGAATCTCCAATGGATTCCCCTCGAAGCCAACAATCCACTTAGGAAGAAATGGCTACTGATACAACAAAAACAACAAAAGATGAAGAGAAGGAGGAGTAAATGAAGAAACATGTCTCTCCCAAACCACCATCCCCTCCTCTTGCAGATCAACATCAAGAGAAGAAAAAGTATGAGATTGATAAGAAAGACTAGATCGCATTGAAGTTGACCAAAGACAACCAAAAGAACAAAGTGCAGAAGATCAACCAAAAATGGATCAGGTTTCTGAGGCTTCACAACAACAACAAGAGATGCAAACAAGGCGAGAGGTACCACCTCTCACACAAGAGGATGCAGCTACTGCAAAAAGGAGCTTGGTAGATCTTGATCTTGAAGAACACCTACAAATTATTGAAAACTAGCTTGAATGCCAAAAAGTGATCTCCCAGTTGTTGCGAGAACAAGATGCGAAGGATACCAAGATGGAGACATAAAAATCCAACCAAGAGGTAGAGAGGCTGAAGCAGTAGGTAACCAACTTGCAAGAGGAAAAAGAAAAGCTCCAAGTTGCTCTAAAAAGAGAGAAGAATATGCTTCCAAGTATCTACTCTGACTTGGAAGTTAGATAGAAGCTAACACAGAGGTTCAAGTCCAACAACATGCCCTAGAAGAGGCTCAAGAGTGGGAGACAAAGAAATACTCCAAGTAGTGAAAATCTTACAACTTAGTGAAGCACACCCTCTCCACCCTCCTAGAAATAAAAAAAGTGCCTACACTTGCATCGACCTCTCAAGCACCTACTGCAACTGTGGAGGAGATTAAAGCCTTGAAGAAGGAGTTGGAGCAAGAAAAGTTGTAGCGACAACTACTCATGGCCAAATTGCCACCAACTCCCAAAGAGAAAAAAAGGTCAAAAACCTACAAGAGCAATCGGCCAAAGGCTAAATCTGATCTCATTACCCAAGCAGAGATGCACAAAAAGGAGCTACATGCAAAGAATTTGGAAATTAGTGCTCTGTAATCAAAAGCCATTGTTCCAATCACTCATACACAACAACTAGTAGAGAAAAAGAGGTCAAGGACCTCAAGATCAATTGTCCAAGGCTAAAGATTTGATAAATTACTCTCAACCTAGTTAAAATCACAGTTTCCTCCGAACTCCTATTTGGGAAACTTCAACCTCAATCAAAAAGCATGACGACCTATGCATTGATGTAAAGACATGAATTTTTTGAGCAATGGAAGTGCTTTTGCTAAAATATTTTTTATGTGAGCAAGTTTAGGGAACTTGACGCTTATCCTTTTTTTTAATACAATGTCTTCTAGCACTAACGAGAAGGGTTCTTCTTCTTCAACAACAAGGTTTGCAACCATTGTGGAAAATTATACCAAACCTCCTAAGGATGGAGATCTTGACACAATCACTCCATTAGTGACTATCAAAATCCATGATTATGGCATACTTGGTATTATTGCAAGAGGCCATTATAGCAAGGTGAATACTTAGGGGAAATTACAATGGAGGATGGCACAATAAGGGTTCTTGTTGTTTAGATGAGTATCTCAAGAGGACACTTGAGATGCTAAAAACATGTTTGATGCACCTTGAAGAGAAATTCAAAGAGTGTAAAACTATTTCTTGCAGGCTTCAATGCTTTGATGGAGTGCATGAGCAAAGTGGAGCATGGCCATGTATTGAAAGAGGATAAGTTTGACACAATGAGACATGATATAATATAGATTAAAAATATATGCACAATTAAGTCTTGAATTAATAGCACTGTGGATTTCAATTCCTCTCACATACAATTTCCCACACAAAAATTGTTGCAAATGTGGATATAGAGGAGTTGAATAACGAGAGCAATGTTCCAAAAAAAATCCATTACTTGAATTCCCAAAGAGAAGTAAAAAATGCCTCCCCTCATCATTGTCACTTATGATTTTTCAAAACATACTTTGGTATGTCAGAGTTATGATTGATGGGGTACATATAGTGTATAAGCAAAGATCTCCTTATTAGAAACAAAGGACAATCATGAAAAAGATTATGCTAAATAGTAGTTGAATTTATTTGAGAGGTACAATATGTTTTGTTTGGGAAGCCTACACTATTTTGCAACAAAATGTGTGTCACAAGGCATATGAGGATATGAATAAGAAAAAAAAGGACATCTCATGAAAAACACATGCTTAAGGATGAGGCAAGTCCATTGTGTAAATAGGAACATGTGACCTATGAGGCCGAGTTACAATTGAAAGTATGCATTTGAATTACAATGAATATCCATGGAATGGGAAGATTGGTATAGATGAATTAACTAACAAAGTTGATGTTGTAATTCTTGTTGAAATTTGGGAGCATGAAGTACAAAGGATTAATGGGCTAGAGAAATTCAATGTACATTCACTAATGGGGTAAAAAATCTCAAGTAGCAAAGAGGGAAAGGAGCAACACAAATATTATGTATGGCTGAAAATTATGACAACAAACAAAGTGTTAGCTACCAAGCTTAGTAGAAGCAACCAATTGAGGATTAATGGGCTAGAGAAATTCAATGTACATTCATTGATGGGGTAAAAAAATCTCAAGCAACAAAGAGGGGAGGGAGCATCACAAACATTATGTATCACTAAAAATTATGACAACAAACAAAGTATTAGTTGCCAAGCTAATAGAACCACCACTCTTTTAAAAAAAATTAAATTTTTATGATATTGGTCGCTTAAGTTTGTCATCTTGACTTGTAGTTTTCTATTTTTTTGAACATATACATGAGCAATATTATTTAAGTCAAGGCTACAAGCTTTTAATGTGTAATGAGCATATTTTTTGGCACAGTTGAGACTTCCATGTTGTGAGTCAGTTTGGGCCAAGGACCAAATTTTAGACTTTGGTCAACTATATAGGTCATTTTTGTAACCTAAGAACACAAGTTTTAACAAGATAAGTTTATGACTGTCGTATGACTGCTAAGTTGTGTGTGTCTGTGAACTTCATCTACTTGTTTATCCCTCATACAAAATTGCATTTGGATTTCAAGGATTGCTATATGTCTCCAAGCGAAGGATTGCTAGATGGAAGCCCTAGGGTGCCATTATGATTAAGTCATGTATATCATGTGCGTTTGATTCCTCTTTTTAAAAATCCTATATAGCTTATTTTCAGAACTTTTTATAACCCCTCTATAAATTTCTATCAAATTGATAAATCCCTTATTTTAAGTAAATACACTATCATAATGTCTTCAATGGTGGAAGTAACGTTTTACAGTGCTAATAAAGACCCTTCTTTCCATTGCATTGATGCCCTTTTTTATCTTTCTCAAATACATCAAATTTAGCATACATGTCAACTTGAAAGGAATTTTCAAGCATAAATTTTTTTTCAACAGCCCTTGACGTGAAGGGATTCACATATACTTATGGGGGAACGTCACTTGGGTTTTCAATGTGTGATCCTAGCTATGTGTCAAAAGCATAAAAGATAGACCACTCCCACCCACTATATTATTGAAGTCCAAAGAAAAATCTCTACATAGTGCTAAATCCAAAATTGTACCAAAACATAAGATTGAGGATATGGTCATGCAAATCATAGTTATCTGTAACCTCTGATTGATGCAACTACGCAAAAATTGGTATAGTTACAAAAGCCCTTACATAGTTTCATATACGACAAATAACTAATGGGTATGTGACATGCATGAGGCACATTAGGTACCTAATAACTATGCATCCTATGACCACTTCCTAAGTAGAGCATATGGCGTTTTTTGTTATTGATGACTAAACAAGATCTAGATGAGAATATGCATTTACTATGATCATCAATATCTCCTTGTATATACAAGATGTTGAATCCACTCCTCTTGCTCCTTGCTACCAAAGAAAGACAAATCTTGGTAGAGATCCATGAAATAGAAATTGGGCAGAGACCCAGGATATGAGAGTGGCGGTCTAGGTCAAGCCTATACAAGAATAGAATACTCTAATTTTCTCCTAAAGAGTGCCAAATAATCGAAAATTTAGACAAAAAGTCCTTAACTAGAAACAATACCCTATTAGTGAGATACATAGATCAAAAAGATCATACGGCAAATAGTGCCTCTGGGTTCATCTTAGTGAGAGAATTAAACATATTGAAAGCAAGAAAAACATGCATCAATGATCAACAAGGCATGACATATAGTGCATGAAGCTTCACCACATTGAAAGAAAAACCAAAATCAAGGAGGGTAATCAAGAAAGAGATCTTGGAGAAAATGCACCAATTGTGTATTATGCACTTGCAGGTTGACAGCAAGAGAAAACTAGAAGTCCATTAATATCTAGCATATGGACCCACCTTGCATTCACTTAGAGACTAACATCTTGTAGACGACCAGAATGAAAGATTACCTATGGTATTCACCTCCAATGACTTGCTTTTGAGCACACGCTAGGTTGCATGTGTAGCTACTATGGGCCACCTCCTCCTATTCATTAAATTGGGTCGATCATTTTTGGTATGAGAAACACTTCTATGAATGCAGCACCCAGTCCTAAGCAAATAGATCAAAGTACAAACAAAGGCTTCAAATGTTTAACAAATTAAAAAAACCTTGAGCCCAGAAAAACCACTTTAGTCTCCCACATGCACATGTAAGCATGCCTTCTAAATGCAAGCTTCCTTGTCCTACCCTCGTCAAACATACATGAAAAATGAAACGCATTCCAAGAGATTACATCCCAAGCATGATGTGTGTTGAGAACTTGTTGAACTTTCAAAATCACATGATGTTGATCATACCTATCGACCAACACTCTGTGAGAAAATGCATTTCTTCTAGCAACCGCTCAATGACAATTATCTAGAGCTTTTTGGCCCTTCCCATACCATACAATAATTGTCATCCATGAAACTATTCAATAAGTGTCATGAGGAAAACTACATCCCATTTACAAAACTTGTCAGCTTGAACTTTCCAAAGTACTACACACTTTGCTTACATGTTTTCACTACCAAACATGCCATTGATTTTTACCATCTCCTATTTTATAAGAACCATGGCCTCACATTGATTTGTAGCTTGCACCACTTCATTTGAGATCCTTTGGTTTTGGTTCTACCCATTGGAGCTTGAAATGTGGAGACCTTTTATTCTATAGAGTCCTTTGCCCTACAAAAAAAATCAAAGATAGTTGCATCAAGCGTAATCTTCAAGTAGCCAATCCAAAAGTTGCAATGTGTTTTGGTGAAGCACCTGCATATGAAATGGACCTATGGTTACCGTGAATGCATAATGTACCATGAGAAGGAAAGAAGGAGAAGGATTAAAAAAAAGACTAGAGTGCCTTGCAAAGCTAGATTGTGCACCATCAACAAGTAAGTCACATATTGATTTCTCGCTTATGGTACCACTGCCAAGGAGCTCCTCAAATGAATGAGAAAAACCCTTGTGAAAACTAATCCCCTAGTGCACATGGAGGTGAAGGTTTACCAATGGTTTCTGGAGGCTTGTAAAAGTTCATCCCTCTCCTTGACCAAGAAGCAAATATAGATGCCTCCCTATGGCACACTCTTAAGATTACAAGACCTAAGATCCATATGTAACTTTCACATCCATGTGTGCTTTCAGTAATTATTTATGGTTGCACAAGCTGTATCCAAAAAGATTGTTACTAATAAAGAGAAATTGTCTGTGACCTTACAAATTATTATAAACAGATATCGACATGTAGTTGAGGGTTCCCACAAATGTATCATATTGGCCCATAGAATTTCATAATATTGCACTAACACCAAAATCTGTAATCTTGATGTCACCCTTATGATTGACCAAAGGATTAGAGGTCTTGATGTCCCGATTAGTATCTATTTTTAAATCAAAATAGTTCCACTCCCTTTGCACATTGCTCCTACAATCTCCATGTCTTCAAGAATATATATAGTATTTGAGGGTTGGACCAACTCCAAGGCTGTATACAATCAAGAAACCATAGTTAGGCTCCATGATAGTCTCAAGAAACAAAGAACAGTAGAGCCTTCTAGCTTTTCAAATATGTGCCTGTTCCACTAGGCAACTGAGCCATCAATCGACCCATTTCAAGTGTGATACAATATGCACAAACTAAAAAGGCATCTACTTCTAGCACCATCAAGTGGAAGTTTGACTTGATTATTTACTGGTGTGTTCTACTTACCTCTTTTGAAACTATTATGAACCCATTTTTGTTGAGGAGGTCTCCATCTTGAAATTTTTTGCATACAATACTAGTAAAACCCACATACCCACATTAGGAGAACCTTACATAACCCACCTTGTCTCGCTTGTGCATAGGCATATGCATCATGGCTATAAACAATTCCATAGGTGTCTGCATCATGGCTATAAACACTTCCAAACTCAAGTGCACAAGGATCAAAGTCAAGGTCCATAGGAATGGGATTAGTTGAGTTTAGAGTAGGCATACAAATAACACACAAACTAGAGCTCAAAAATTTTCAAATGATCTCTATGAGAATGAGAATGAGAATGAATGAGATCCACATGAAGCAAATAACTATCAAGGTAAAAAAGTTACAAAAAATTAGAGATTGGCTTCTGCTACTGTGGAACAAAAAGCTTCAGTGCGCGCATCATATTTATCTTCCTCATTTTGAGGTTTGAGCTTCTCTTATTTGTTGTGCTATGAGAATTTGATTGAGGGAAGAGAGAGTGCTCTGTTTTTAGCCACCAAGAAAAATAAGCAACACCACCAAATTTCCCCTCTCGGGGTGTATCACTTGTGCCTCTTGTTGGCCAAATTTGTACTCTAGTTGTGGAGAAACAACCATTTCCATTTCACTGTCTCTATGATGGCTCCTCTGCCCTACACTAGTTGCAAGTTATGTTTGAGAAAAACCTAGATTTAGGATAATCCCATTTACAAAATTTGAGATTTACCTCTCAAATTTTGTTTTGAAGGTTAAAAAACCTTCAAAATTTAGAGAAATTTGGTGTAAAACCTCCAAATATAGTCAATTCCTCATACAAAAGTTTTCCAAGCTTTTGAAAAATAGTTTTCTTTTTAGCAATGGCTACAAGTCAGCCAAAGCCCTCATGCTCTACACTACAGAAGTAGGGAGATTATGGCTTGGAAGCCGTTCCATCAACTCTTTGCATTTACATAGCTTGGCCACCACCTCCAACGTCGTATTACCTTGACCACCATCGCTGCATTAAACCATCACAAAGATTGCTAATTTACAATTAGGATGATGCAAGAGATGACATCCTACTTACTACTAAGAGTAAGATGAGAGCCTAGCCAGTGTGACGACAGAGGGAATGTAGAATGGAAAACATACATAGCAAGTCCCTCATAAAGCATGCAGAAAAAGTGTCTTAGCTTAGTCTTGAGTCGGTTAAAATTTCAAGAAATCCAGCTCACTGAAGGTTTTTTAACAGATGGGACGAAGATTAATAAATTTAGACAAGGTAAGGACCTCTGATTGAAAGATTCCAATGAGAGGATCATAAGTCATCGACAACAAAGTTTTGTAAAAGTCTGTGGACACTTAGTAGTTTCAACTTACCAATCTCAAAGTAAGGAACCAGTAAGATTGTTCTCAACAAGTATTCTATGGATAGTGCAAGTTGTGAGAGGAGTGAGGATATTGCTAGTGTCTATTGGACGCAACCAACAAGAAATTTCACCAATGCTAGAAGTAAGAGAGGTCTGCACACTCAAACGGTTGTATGAGATCCATATGACCATTAGTGTTTGGATTGCACACAATTTTGCAGGAAAAATATTTTTGAAGTGTTTTAAGTGGATGTACAAATCCTCAAATCACTTAATCTTCTTTTTCCCAAGATGATGGTTCCAACAATGCCAACCTCAAATTTCATCATGGATTTACTTTCCACTAAAATTCCAAGGCTCGTCTCAAATCTCATCAATGATTTTTGTTTTTGTTCAAAATGTATTTTCACAATATTTAATGTATTCTTTTGCTTGGGCTAATCCATTGGTTAAAGTCTGCAAGAATGTCTTCAATGTAAATGCATTTTTTGAAAATCACCTTTTTGGTGACTTGCAGGGTTTTTAATTTTGCAAACTAGTAAGCTATTTTCTTAAGCTCCATGTATACCTTCATAATGTGGTAACCCACACACCCAAAAAAAGATAATAACAAACTAACTCCAACACTATCTCTCTCTTGCCAAATCATATATCAAGCTTGTGTATGCCATCAAACAATTCTTCATATATATGATAGGTAAAGCAATGCAACTATGTTAGCTAGGTGAGCATAAAAAAATATATTCAAGCCTAGGTACAATCACGACATTTACTGTTCCACCCCAGTGTGTTTATGGTGCCACTTTTTAAAGATATTCTCGTAAAAATCCCGTTTAATTTGATTCCTCCATTGTATATCCTTCTTTTACTCGTATGGTGAACCAAAATAATATTTTTGGGACTAGGCAATTTTAAAAAGCACATTGCTTTTCAAACACACCAAAAATCACAAAAAGCTAAAAAAACATGAAAATAAATTTTTTTAATTATAAAATTGAACCTTAGCTTCCATAGAGCTTGTAGATTAAGGATCCAACCATGCTTCTCAAAAAAACACTGAAAAGCACAAAAAACAAGAAAAACCAAAACAAAGAAATTTTTTTCAAAAGTAAACTAACTGTCAATTTGACCTACCAGAAAATGGAAACGACCTTGCTTTCCACTCTAAAATCTCCCTACATTGCACAACAAGAATAGTAGACTGAAAATTAAAGTAATGTACACTAAAAGTCTATTTGTTTATTTTTAAAAGAGACCCAAAAATCAAGGATCTTATAGAATTTTCTCACCAATATTATGGAGAGAGAGAGAGAGAGAGAGAGAGAGAGAGAGAGAGAGAGAGAGAGAGAGAGAGAGAGAGAGAGAGAGAGAGAGAGAGAGTGAGATAAAGGTGGTTCCTAAGCAATCTTATTGACCCTCAAAAAATCAACGCGGAGGACCTACGATGGTGGAGAGCAAGAGCAATCAAGAATTGCATCCGAGAGCATGGACAAAAGTGAGATCAATTGGGAATTATATTTTGAAGCACGGATGGGTGCACTTTGGGAGACAAAAATCGCATTCAAGAGCACAGATGGGCCCACTTTGGGAGAAAAAAATCGTTATCAAGAGCACAAACAGGTCCACTTTGCGAGGTGGGAATCACATTTGAAGCACGAGGTAAGCTACCATGCATACTACTAAATAGAAGGTAAGCTCCTATTTATCGCAAAAAAGGAAACACCTCTCTAATTTTGGAATTCCATGTGCACAAAAAAAGGCATGCACCAAAAAAAAAACGTAGACCTTTTTTTTTTAGCTTTTTTAATTTTATGCAAAAGAAAATGCACCATTCTTCAGTTTCATGCAAAAAAAAAATCACCGTTTTTTGATGGATAAAATGCCACGTGCATGTAAACAGATGATCCCACATCCATGGTCTCGATCGTGATGACATGGATGCATACACAAAAAAGTGTACAAAACTTTTTTCTGAGCTTTTGCAACTTTAGGCACTAGAAAGTTCACCGTTCTTTCATTTTATGCACAAAAGTTTGCATGGTTTCAATTTCATGTACCCACAAAATACATATCCTGTCACGTAAGCAAACCACACCACACCCATATTCTCAATCGTGATGACATGATTGCACGTGCAAAGAATAGTAAACTCCAAAGAAAACACGATTTAATTCCACATAGAAAAGCACACTAAAATTTTCCTTTTTTACCTTTGTTATGCATGGTCTGAATATACTAAACAAGGTGCACGAGAAAAAACTATGATGCAGAAAAAAGACCACATGCATGCAATGCTCAACATGGTGATACACATGCATGATTGATGTGCACAATACAAGGTGCACTCAAATCATAATGATGTGACCCAAACACACACACACACACACACACACACACACACACACACACACACACACACACACACACACACACACACACACACACAATTGGAGATAGTTTTAAAAAGAACTATGACAAAGCCTAGCCCCAACATGTACTATTTAAGAGGGAACTCAGCTGATAGTTCATACCATGCTACAAAATGTAACTCATTATTCATTTAGGTTTTTCTAAGAAATGTTTACATAAGAAATGGGAGACCACATCACACATCTAAGCGTCAGATTACCTTAGCATCTCTCTCTCTCTCTCTCTCTCTCTATCCTGGGTAGCAGAACCGCCACCAAAAATGGCTCTCCCTCCTATACACATGTGTGTTGGTTCCTAGATCTTTGGAGAAAGAAGCTACCATGATTGGAGAGTGAGAGACAATCTATCGGATTGGGGAACAAAACTTTGATAACCTGTCTATCACAATTGGGTAGATAGAAAGGTTGTTTAGGTAGCCATAAAATGCTTATTTTAAAGTGATATAAGGAGGGAACCCTAGAGGGGAGATTCTGGAATCCATAAGGACAGTCATTAAGAAACTTTATGATGCATCTTTAACTTTAAGCATGATATTTGTGTGTAAATTGGGACAACCAACCTACCATATTTGGAGAGGGAATTGGAAGAGCTAGCCCACCATGTTGGTGGAGGAATGAGAAACTACAAAACCAATCTACCACTTGGATGGTAGAAAAGTTATTCAGGCTCCCTCTCCTTTTCCATGCAAATACTACCATAACATGCGTAGAGATCATTAACTCATTTGGGTTGATCTAGAATTTTTTTGCGTGAGAAAGGGGAGGTCGCTCAACGCATGTACATGTCGCTCACTTGGGCGCGGTCACTTGTATGCCTCGCTCTAGATTGTGGATAGTATTGCTACTAGTATAGATGGATCCCCCTCATGTACATGTGCAATGCTACTCAAGCCTTTGGAGAAACACCTTAACATGTTTGGAGAGGGAGATCCAGTCTGCAATTTGGGGAACAAAACTTTCATAACTAGTCTATAACACTTGGGTGATAGAAAGGTTGTTCACCCTCCCTCAAGTTCAAGCATGTAGCCATAAATACCACATTAAGGAGAACCCATAAGAGGGGAGGTTTTGAAATCTATAAGGGCATCTAGTATGTGACCCACGTGTTGCTGCATCCAAGAAGAAGTATGGTCCGGTTCTCGTAATCCCCCCTCCCTCCACTAAGGTGACAACATGTGAAGCATTTATGCATAAGCTCAGGGTAGTGACCACCATATCTTAAATGCTTCATTATGAAGTTGAGATTAGTCATTTTTAATCTAGCATCAACTTTATGTGAAAATGGAAAATGCATAAATAATTGAATCAACCTAACAACTATAATGTGTGACCTACCCGTTGGTGCACACGAGAAGAGTGTACTACTAATGCCAATAAAGCTCTTAAATTTGTAACGAAACCTTAGCTCTCAATACTCATGTAAATGTATATATAATCTATAAAATTTGTTCATTCTAGCATATTGAGATAAAAAAGCATGAAAATGGCTACGAAAATTTATGAAAGCACAAATTTCACAAATCTACAACAACCTAAACCAAAAGGAAACACCTAATTTTGGTATTTTATCAATATTTTCTAAAGAAAATTTCAAATATCATACCACTAGACATGCAAACACCAGAATATTTTATTCCTAATTGACATTGTATACTCCACGTAAAATGTCAAAACTCTTAGCTGAAAACAAATGAAACAGCTGGTGGCATATCATCCTCATACAAAGGATGCCTTGGTGGACTCGCAATTCACGACACACAATAACTATAACACTATCCAAATTCCCTTTACCTATCATACGTCAACCACCCTTCTTGCAAATGAAATACCACAAACTCTATTGTCCACCATTAATTTGAATCTTCCCCAAGTTCTACATCATACATGCCTTGTGCTCAATCGACTGCTCCATGTTTGTGTTATGGAGGAGAAACTTTGTTGTTTTCAAAGAGGAGACAAAATTCAACCATATTCATACAAATCGATGCATCTTAAAAATTTAGTCAATGTGCTATAATGTGCATTACCCTTGTTTAAAGTTGTCTAGAACAATCTCATGGGGTCTGAAAAACACTACCCCGGGATTGTAGAAAGCAAACCAAATCTCTACCGTAAACCTAAAGACAACTATCACACGAAGACGTTGCAATAGTGAAAAAATAACCTTGAAACTATGGAGGTTATGAGTATGTCATCTCAATCTTGAAGCTCACACCTTATCAAACATAGCCATATCCTAAACAGGCAAGCACACTTACAGTAATCAAAACCTTTTTTTTAATGACATAATACGTTACCTTTCTAAAGCCACAAATGTAGTACTTTATATTTTTTTGACACAAAGATCATCTCAACCAAGACCTCAAAACCTAAAAGAAGCACAAAAATTAAACCAAACAAAAAAACATGTTCATTATGTTACTCTACCACATAATTCAAAGCAAGGTATGCTTCAATTCATCAAGACATTTAATAAATGATCACACAAATGCATGTGTTTCAATTATTCATAGTAGCCAAGATTGAACTCACTTATATGCCACGGGCATCAAAAGCTTGATCCACCTTTGTCATATAAGCGCATTCATTTAATTTAGATGGATTTTTGTCAAGTGCAGTGGAATTGACATGGGTGAAGATATAAGTTTTACACTTCCACAAATCCTTTTCTTTCTTTCCTTGCGTTAGTGATTCCTTTTAGCTTGAATGTTGATTCTTTTTACTTTTCCCTTAAGAGAGGAATTGAGAGTGCGTTAGAGATGTGTGTGTGTGTGTGTGTGTGAGAGAGAGAGAGAGAGAGAGAGAGAGAGAGAGAGAGAGAGAGAGAGAGAGAGAGAGAGAGAGAGACACCTAACGGGGTCCCAACCAACCCTCTCAAGGGCCATCACACCGTTATTGATGTGGTAGTAGATTGTGTAAAGGGAATGTACACACATGCAATACCTCAAGTGCAAAATCTAATGACTCAAATGGTGAATGTCACCACGGTACTCCTCAAGACGAGGCACCTCCAGGGCTGATTTGATGATCTTTCGATCCTTCTCAATGTGGGATTGTTGTCACCATATACATGTGGTAGTGATGTGTGTGAACACATTAGGACCTCCAAGGCATTTTTTCCCTCTTTAGGAGGTTTTTTCCCCGAGCATTGTATATACGCCCATCACTCTAGGGCTATCTATCTTTCCATAGCACACTAAGTAACACACTCTCTATTGTGTGCCTTGAGCTTCCTTCATCTTCTCCAAGCTGTGTGTGTTTCTCTGCAACCCTAATTCCAACAATTGGTAGCAGAGCAGGTCACGTCCTCCCGGGCTTAGTCGCCAGCTGCTCCAACACACGCCTGCTCACTTTCTCTGATTTCAGTGAGCTTTGGCAAGCGTTCGTAGGTCGACAAATATTTTGGGCAAGGCTCGTAGAGCTCGGTCTGCTCAGAATTTTGATTTGGGCTCATTTCGGCCTCTGTTTCCACTATAGGTAGTACTGCACAGGCTATTTCGTCATTTTGTGCAGAATTTCTGTCACTGCCGTTTTCTGCATAACAGGTGCCTTATAGTCTTCTACAGTTTGTGCTATATAGCACGTGTTGTTCCCGCTCCGTTTCTCCTATTTTCGGGTAGTTTTCACATCAGGTGTAACATTTACCATGGCTGACAACAACAACACAGATGTGTTCAAGATGTTTGTTGCTGCTGAGGACAAGTTGGATGGGGACAACTACCCTATGTGGGCTTATATGATGCAACATGTTCTTGTGTCAAAGGGTGTCTGGAACATTGTGCAGGGCATTGATGTACGTCCTGGTTCTGAGGATGTAGGCGATGTTGAGGATGTTGCAGGTCTTGTTGCAAGGATTGCAGCTGTTAGAGTTGTTTTGCCTACGACAGAACAAGCTCGTTGGGATGTTAAGGATGCGCAGGCTCATGCATTGATTACGTTTTCTGTGAAGCGCACCATTGTTCCTCACATTCGTTCAGCAGAATCTGCAAAACAGGCTTGGGGTATTCTAGCAGGTCTTTATGCAAGCCGCAATGAGGCTAAAATTGCTTTGCTGCATAAAGAGATGGAGTCGAAGATTATGCATGAGGAAGATGATATGGCCACTTTCCTTACTAGTGTCAAGGATATCAATGAGCAACTTATTTCTGCAGGTGAAGTTATTTCAGATAGTTCCCTTGTGCAGACTGTTCTTGATGCCTTACCAAATTCTTACTAGACTTTTGCTAGTACTTGGAGACTTATGACCCAAGGAAATCCAGAAGTTGTCAAGTTTGATGCATTATGCACATTGCTGTTGCAAGAGTCACTTTCCAGAAAAAACAGGACTAGACAGCGTGCAGTTGAACAGGCTTTTATTGCTTCTCAAAGAAAGGGTGGTAACAGCAATGCAGCCACTTCTTATGGTTCTGCTGTGAGTGGCAAAACTTCTGTTCCTAATGCTTTTGCTGGCAGCACTTCGTCTGGAAATTCTCGTGATAAGGGCAAAAAGAAGATGTGCTGCCATTATTGTAAAGCCAATGATCACTTGATCAAGTCGTGTCCTAAGTTGAAGGCCAAAGAGGCTAAGAAGAAAGAGGGTGGTTCTACTGCAAATGCTGGTTCCACTACAAATGCAGCCATTGTTGAGTCTTCTGTGAAAGGAGACTGTGTTGCTGATGTTGATGCAGAATGGGCTTGTAGCGCAGAGTGCACTTACAATCCTGCTATCCATAATGCATACATGCTTGTCAGTTGCTGCAGATTCATATGTGTAGTATTTCGACAGTGGTGCTACAAAGCACATTACCTCACATCGTGAATTGTTTACCTCTCTCGAGTCTGGCCCTCATGGGAATTCAGTCACTTGTGCCAACAACGCCTCTTATCCAGTTCAGGGAGTTGGAAAGATTGTGCTCACTGCTGCTAATGGCAGTTCCTTCACACTTGTTGATGCACTTTATGTACCTGGGATCAAGAAGAATCTCTTGTCTGTATCCGCACTTGCTAGACTTGGACTTGTAGTCAAATTTGTGGATGACAGATGTACAGTTCATGATCTTAGTTTTGGTGATGAAATTGTTGCATCTGGGCTTTTGTGTCGTGGGCTGTATAATCACTTTGTATGACAAGTGTGGAAAAAATTTTGCAAATGCTATTGCAGATTCAAGCGCTATTTCAGATGCAAAACTTTGGCATGCACGTTTTGGTCATCTGAATTTTGCCAGTTTGTTGCGTTTGCAGAAATCTGATATGGTTGCTTCTTTGCTGCCTCTTGAAGCACCTGTCAAACATGTTTGTGAAGGCTGTATTTTGGGTAAGATGCAGCATTCTAAGTTTCCAAAAGATGGTTCAGTTCGGGCCACATGCAGGTTGCAGCTTGTGCATAGTGATGTTCGTGGGCCCATGCAAACTCCGTTTTTGGGCAATTACCCTTACTTCGTGACTTTCATTGATGATTAATCCAGGCATGCATGGGTATTTCCGCTTAAAGCGAAGTCCGAAGTTTTTATGTGCTTGAAACAATTTCTGGCTATGGCTGAAAATGTCTCGAAATGTACTATGGGCACCCTCCGTTCTGATCGAGGGGGGGAGTATATGTCTCATGAATTTAATGCATTTCTGGCTAGTCGTGGGATAAAACACCAATGTACAATGCCTTATACACCTCAACAAAATGGTGTTGCTGAGAGGAAAAACAGGTCACTGACGGAAATGGCATGATATATGGTCAAAAGTCAAGCTTTGCCGCATTCTTTTTGGCTTGAGGCCATCATGTGTGCCACTTATGTACTTAACAGGTGTCCTACGAAAGCTTTGCAGTCTATTACTCCATATGAAGCATGGCATGATAGAAAGCCTTCTATTGAGCACATGAGTGTTTTTGGCTGTTTGGCATATACTTTGGTGCCACAAGTGCAGCGTAGAAAATTGGATGATAAGGCTGTCAAATGTATTTTTGTTGGTTATAGTGCTGAAAGCAAAGGTTATAGGTTGTATCATCCGCAAACAAAACGTATTCTGGTTTCTTGGGATGTAGTGTTTGTGAAAGATTCTGTCCAGCCCTTGCTGTCATGTACTAGAGACAGTAATGTAAGCTCACAGGACATTTATGACACTTTGTTGCCTCTTTTCAGTGGTGGAAATACGAATGTAAGTTCCAATGAGGCAAATGTACAACCTATGGGGGTTTCTGAAAATGTTTTAGATCAGCCTATTACTGATGCATATGTACATGATGTAGTTGATGAGGAAAGGGCTGAAAATGAGCAGGCTAGAGGTATGCCAAAATGGCTGGTGCACACTTTGCGTGGCAGTAAATTGGATGCACCTTTGTCTAGTCGTACTCGTTCAGCCTCTCGCCATGCATCTTATGCATCAGATTGTTATGCTTTGGCTGTGTCTAACTTACATGACGTTGAGGAGCCTCTGTCTTTTGATGAAGCACAGAATTCAGAAAATTGGATGGTTGCCATGCAATTAGAATATGATGCACTTATAGAAAATGACACATGGACTTTATGTGATTTGCCTCCTGGCAAAAAGGCCATTGGTACGAAGTGGGTTGACAAGTTAAAAGTTCCAGGGATTTCAAAATGACATGATCACACTATAATTTCAGGTTAATAACAATAGAAATGCAAAATAACAAATATTTTGTTAATTTGACATTCATCTTTTTTGACCTCCAGGGAGACCTGGAGACCGGCTCGTAGCCCGCCGAGCTAATTAGTTGGCCCGCCGGGCCCGCCGGGCTAGTGAATCTTCCTGGCGGTCATGCCGGGTAAAGCTATTTGCCCGCTGGGCCCGCCGTGGCTATATAAAGGTGACGCCGGTGCTTGTCTTTTCACAAAATAAGTACATTGAAAAGTCTTCACCAAACTTTCTGGCAGCTTTCCACATTCTCAAAGCAGTGTAGCAGTAATTTTTTAAACCCTTCCTTATTTTCTTGATGTTTTTTTGAGTTTTTTGCGTTAAAACTTAAAGGTTTAAAATTTCTTTTATCAAATCATTGTACGTGGATGCACTGGCACATGGTTGCAATTGCGGCTAGGTGTGTCATTGCAAAAGCGTACGATGATTATGTTTTATATTGCTCCCAGTCATTCATGCTTCGGCACATGGTTGCAATTGCGACTAGGTGTGTTGCTGCTAGAATGACAGGAGCATTTGTTTGAAAGAAGTAACCGTGCGTGAATGCACTGGCATATGGTTGCAATTGCGGCTAGGTGTGTCATTGCAAAAGCGTAGGGTGATTATGCTTTATGTTGCTCCCAGTCTTTCATGCTTCGGCACATGGTTGCAATTGCGACTAGGTGTGTTGCTACTAGAATGACAGGAGCATCTGTTTGAAAGAAGTCATTGTGAGTGGATGCACTAGCACATGGTTGCAATTACGGCTAGGTGTGTCATTGCAAAAATGCAAGATGACTATGTTTTATGTTTATTCCCGTCATTCATGCTTCGACACATGGTTGCAATTGCAACTAGGTGTGTTGCTGCTAGATTGACGGTAGCATCTAATGCATGAATGTGTGCTCAAATAATTTCATAATGCTTCATATGCTTGAATCTTGAAAGAAGACATCGTGCATGGATGCACTGGCACATGGTTGCAATTGCGACTAGGTGTGTCATTGCAAAAGCGTAGGATGACTATGTTTTATGTTGCTCCCAGTCATTCATGCTTCGGCACATGGTTGCAATTGCGACTAGGTGTGTTGCTGCTATAATGACAGGAGCATCTGTTTGAAAGAAGTCACCGTGCGTGGATGCACTGGCACATGGTTGCAATTGCGGCTAGGTGTGTCATTGCAAAAGCGTAGGGTGACTATGTTTTATGTTGCTCCCAGTCATTCATGCTTCGGCACATGGTTGCAATTTTGACTAGGTGTGTTGCTGCTAGAATGACAGGAGCATCTATTTGTAAGTTGTCGTACGGTGAGACATTGGCACATGGTTGCAATTGCGATTAGGTGTGTCAAGAAAATGGGAGCAGCCCTCTGAAGACCAGAAAACACGTATCAAGAGCCTGTGCAATCATGCTCCCTTGTTGATCCATGCCTTGGTGAAGGCATTGCTATTCGCACATGACGAGGGAGTGATCCACAATGATCTCCATCCATGGAACATCATGTTGGACTTTACCAAGGATCTCACTCCATGTATTGGAATAATTGATTGGGGATTGGCTCTGCGTGTTGGCTTAGAGACACAAAAGACCAACAATACCAATGAAAACTAGCAAAAGCTTCATCCTTGGCGAGCTCCTGAGTTACTAGATGGCAATCACCCGTGCCCATGGACCATGGCCACAGATGTGTACGCCATAGGATGGGTGATATGGCAATTTTGTAAGTTTTGTAGAGAGTTCTCTAACTACTACAGCACAGATTGGTTCAAACATAAGGTTTTAGTGGAGGTACAAGCCATATCTAGGATTGTTGTGGAAGGTTGGGTGAGAAGGAAATCCACAGAGAGAAAGACCTTGGCACTTTTGGACGAAGAATTAGAAAGATTTGAAGCCCAGCCAGAACGATGCTTACGCCCTCCCTCTGAAATGAAGTAGCCTTTTTTTGATGGATATATGATGTACTTTATGAAGCAGGGTTTTCTGAGACTTTTGACTTATAAAAGCACTTTTAAAATTTGGGTTTTATGCGCCATGGATGATGTATGAGTAATAAAAACACTTTGTTATATCTCAATAGACAACAAATTTTCTATGAGTTTTGTTTTTTCTCTTAAGTTTCAAGCAATAAGCCACGTGGAATCACCGATTGTCATTCATTGATTAAAAAAATGGTGGTTACTCTTATATCAATTGATTGTCGTAAGATGGTGGTTATTCTTATATCAATTGATTGTCGTAAAATGGTGGTTACTCTTATATCAATTGATTGTCGTAAAATGGTGGTTACTCTTATAGCAATTGATTATCATTAAGTTTGTATTCCGTAACTGAAGTATAGTGTTTAATCAGGATATGGATAATGATAATCAAAGGGCTAAGCGCGCTTTTGAGCGTCTCAGATCCATGTGTCAAGGCGGTGGAGTGAATGACACCGCTCGAATTGCAGCTCGTTGCTCCCAGTGGGCCAACCTAGTGGGTACACAATGGAAAGAGGTGAATTCTAGGATTGACCGAGAAATGGTCAAATCCATATGGCCAGGTGTTGCAGATGACAACATCAAGAAAGGCCGACTCAAGCTATCACAATGCATTAATGTAGACATACGAGACAATGGAGAGAACATATATCTCGATGTTATGGGTCATCCTATGCATCATATGGATTGTCCATTGTGGTTTGCCAAGATGTTATACATGCATTATGTCTTGGGTGAAGCAGTGGACTTCAGCTCAAGGACACCTCATATGACGGTTGAGGACATTCGCAGCAGTGCAATCACCGTCATACGGCAAGAGATGTAATTGGCACTAGAAGGTGCATCAATGGAAGTGCACCAAGTTAAGGAGAAGCTTCAAACTCAACTCAGGCAAGCATCACAAGCTACACAAGGCTCTCATGCAGAAGCAACCCTACATAGAGACTTTCAAAGGGAGGTGAAGGTGCTATCTCGCCAAGTAAAAGAGTTAGAGGCGACTATAAAAAAACAAAATACTGCCACATTGATTGAGCACCCGACATCTATTGAGGCCCCTCCAGCTTCTGGTGAGCACGGTGGTCCTTGCCCCATATGTAGATCATTCTTTCATGAGTGGTGTGGTCACTTCAGCTTGCCATGCAGACATATGTACCATATATCATGCTTGATGCAAAGCATGATGAATAGCTTTAATTGTGCTATATGTGAGTATGAGATATCCAAAAAGCTATATGAAATGTTCAAAATGTCTGAAGACTATAATAAGCTTAAAGGTCAGCGTGAACAGGAGAATGAAGATATTCTCACAAATATTTCACTATGACTTGGATAGTTTTTGTAACATTTACTCATTGTCTTGCGAGAATTTATTAGTGAATTGTGAATTGTCTTCACTTCAGCTTCAATTATGATATGTGATAATGCAAAGATTTGTTAGGGCTTTGTATATTATGAAGCTTTAATAGTGATTTGTGGCCTTGTAAAGGTTTTTAAGGGCTTCGTTTATTATTAAGAAAATGTCTAAACCTTAACACTAGGTTGGTAATGGGAGACTTTTATGTCCTGGGACACTTTTATGTCCTGTGAAGTGACCATTTTCCTTGAATTATGTCAAGAGTTTCAAAATAGATTTTGAGGTGCTATCTATCTAGAAAGTTGTCTCATGAGCTGAAAAAAACTTGACATTTTTTTGGAATATCAATTCCATCTTTAACCTTGTCCTTGCACAACATTTTACAACCTAAACTGTGTGAAAAAACGGGTCCTGTTTTTTGCTTTTTTCAACTTTTTGCAACTATACCACTCTAGAATTCATGTTTGTGAGGTCTATAATGCTAGAGAACTATCTTTAGTAGCCCTCAACATGTCTTGATGCTTCTAGGGAGAAATAAATGTTAAAGTTGTAAGTTATGACCAAATTACAAAAATTGTCAAATCCTATTTTTTAGCCAATTTTAGCTCTTCTATGATTTTTTTGGTGGCTTTCATGATATCCAAATGCAGTTTTGATTTTCCATGTCGCATATTGTAACATAAATCTAATATTCCTTGAGTTTTGGGGCACCTAATACCCTATTTTGCATAGTAGACAACGATGGTTGATTTTTTCAATTATAGAAGAAAACGAAACACTATAGTATATCAAGTATAGCTTTTTCAATATTGTTAGCTTCTTGTGACAACTACATGCATTTTGTAGGTAGTAACCATATCTAGTCATAAGGATCAAATTTGGCTAGATATTGAATAGTTTCTATGGGATTCTACAACTCATAATGTTGAACCCAGTTTTTTCATGTTTGCTGTATTTGGCACTTCATCTTTGTCCCCAAGATTCCCCTTGGTAAGAGATGTATTATTCTTTTGACATGGTCCATGGCTTCTTATGAACCTAAAGGACAATAGGGAACTAAGAAAACATGCATATATTATTTGTATTGAGCGTGGCTATAGAAACTTTGATGATAGGTTTGTAGAATGGTAAAAACTCAAATTTTTTGTACCTATTTATTTTGGCAAAAAAAAAAAAGTGAGTGAGAAGCAATCATATGTTCTGATCACCAACCCATTGAAGTTAACAATGGAATTTATCTCAAGTCCTACAAAAATCCCTAATCTTATTTTTATGCAACAAAACGTAAGAAATGGCTGTTTTGATGAAAATGTACTGGTCCATCAACTTTGGAGGCTTGGTGTGACCAAAAGATGAGAAATTTTACAAGTTTCTTATTTTTTCCATGTGTAGTAGGCCTTGAACTATAACCTCATGAAAGGATTTCACAAAATGAGTGGATCTACTATGGTTTTGGAGGTTTTTTTCAAAAACCTGAAAGGACACTTTTATGTCCTGTTAGGTTACCAACCTAGTGTTAAACTAAATAGTAAAAAAAGCTTATAAGATAAAAAGTTTCTGAACTTAAACAGAAGTCACTCAATGGATTCGATAATCTATTAATTAAACCACCGTCGCTTCCTGTGACAGGTCAAAGTTGGTTCAATTTCCAAATTCTCTTCAATCTCTTCTAAAGTACATGTAGTTTCTACTTCATGAGATTCCCCTTGCAGCTCACTATCTTCGTCCACCTCATCATTGGTTACATCATAAGTCCAGCACGGCATCTCCTCTTTGTAGTTCTCAGCTTGCACTCTTGCCAATAGCCGATGGTTGCAGTACATATACACCAATTTTTCAGCTCTTGAATTTAGAAGGCGGTTTCTGATGGTGGAATGTACATATTTATATGTACTCCAGTTTCTCTCAGAACTTGAATTGGATGCACATTGGGCTAGGATTCTAACAGCTAGGCGTTTAAGGGTGGGTGCACTACCATTCATCATCCACCACTTCCATGCTGGTTGCTCCATGCCAAGTTTCTGCACAAATTCTGTACCAAACTTACCCTCTTTGAGTTTAAACTTCGTAAGATCAGTAACAGCTGATGCATGCTCATCAGGATCAGTATAAAACCTGCCTATCACATCATAAAAGTTATCCAACACCTCCTCATCAAGTTTGTCTATTTCCATTGCCCAATACTCTGGATCCAATAAGAAAGCTACGCTGTGTAGTGGACTATGCGCTCCAACCCATAGACCATGCACATACTTTCTCAGAATTTCTCTCCTCTTTTGAGTGAATGGTGTCTTGCAAGTCTTCACAATTGGCTCCTGGGGCTCCTCTGGATTTGCAAGGCTTTCTTGAACACTCCACCAAGCCATCCACACCTTACCTATGTTAGGCAAGGCAGAATCCAGTTGGCGTAATGTGAGCATAATTGGCATCATGACATTGTGCACATCCACCACATCATCCCAGAAGTGGCGATCAGCTAGTAGATCTCTGATCACCCCTATTTTTCTTTTTATCTTCTCCCTTTGACCGGCCTCCCATTCTGAAAAAGTGGCACAAACAAATGTCTCCATCACAACATTCTTATTTTTTATTAGTGATTCTACTGTATAGTAGTTGGTGCAAAATCTAGTTTTGCACGACAGTTTTAACATAGTAGACATCCTCTGACGGTACATGTCAAGTTACTCTTGTACCAATCTTGCAATACCAAGTTCAAGCTGTGTGTACTGCAACCAACACTATATAGGTGAGAGAAGCGACTTTCAAGTATCCTACCTGCAGCCCTGCAATTTTTGGCATTGTCCATGATTACTTGGACAACATTTTCTTTTCCAAGTTCCTCAACTGCGTCGCCAATTATGTCAGCTATAAAACTGCCAGACTTTATTTGACCAGAGCTATCCACAGCTTTGATAAAACATTCACCACGAGGACATACAAGCATGATGTTGATCAATGGCCGCCTTTGAACCTTGGACCAACCATCACTAACTATGGTGTATCCAGATTGTTCTGTTGCATTTAATATTACCCTTTGAATATCCTGTTGTGTGCTTGTGTAACATTTATCCAACAGTTGGTTTCTCATATGGTGATATGTTGGAGGGGTAAATCCAGCACCTTACTCCCCAATGCGTTTCCAAGATGACTTCCATGCATCACGGGTGACAATGGCCAATGATCCCCGAGTGAAATAGACGGCTTTAGCTAGTGCAATTTGTGCTTCTTCTAAGGCAAGCATTTTGAAGCTCGTCTGTAAGCTAACCTGTCTAATTTTTGACGATCCTACCTGAAAGTCAGGAGATCCATAGTTTGGAGGTGTAGTTCCATCGATATGAGAAGTTGGTTCCCTGCTTTGAGTGCTTCCATTGGTGGGCGTTACACCCAATGATCCCTCGTCCTGGTTTGATCTTATCGATACCGGGGTGTGATGGTCGAAAGTAGAGAGTTTTGATCTTTTGCTCGTGGAAATTAGCTTACCAATTAAAGCTTTTAAGCGCATAGCTTCCTCTGCACCTAAGCCCTTGCACTTTCCTCCTTGGATTCTGGTATTGCCACCTAGCAAATGATCCCTTATTCTTGGTGCTCCTCCAGATTTCTCTTCGCCACAAAAGTTACATTTCCAATCTTGATACTTATTTAAATTTGTGGCAAAATTCCACTCGGGTCCTGGAATTTTTCCACCTGCCTTTTGCTTGCCCTGCGAAGGAGGACCTGGCATCGAGGTAGGAGGTCTCCTCAAGGAAGCCAGGCTTGAGACACCAACATCACCGCTCACATTCCCGGTGGAAGACATACTTATTGGATGCCTGCAATACCAATAAACATAGCTCAGTATGCTATCTCTTCTTTCAAGTATTATTCAAACCAAAAATTAGTGCTATAATCAATATCACACACAAGCGTAGTAGTGAAGCCTGAAGGGAATAAACCTCAATCTACTCAAACATGAGCAAGCAAATACAACGGTGAATCAAATATGTGATCAGTCCATCCCAATAGAAGAGATATCGACCCAAAGATTCACCTTCCTACCTCCTTTCATGAATCAGTCCAGTCCAAAAAAGAACTAATGACCCATGATTGGAGCTCTAATCGAAATAGCAAGCAAATATAGCGGTGAATCAAACATGTGATCAGTCCATCCCAAAAGTAGAGATATTGACCCAAAGATTCACCTTCCTACCTCCTTTCATGAATCAGTCCAGTCCAAAAAAGAACTAATGAACCATGATTGGAGCTCTAATCGGAATAGCAAGCAAATACATCGGTGAATCAAACATGTGATCAGTCCATCCCAAAAGTAGAGATATCGACCAACAAATTCAGCTTTCTACCTCCTTTCATGAATCAGTCCAGCCCAAAAAAGAACTAATGACCCATGATTGGAGCTCTAATCGGAATAGCAAGCAAATACAATGGTGAATCAAACATGTAATTAGTCCATCCCAAAAGTAGAGATATCGACCCAAAGATTCACCTTTCTATCTCTTTTCAAGAATCAGTTCAGTCCAAAAAAGAACTAATGACCCATGATAGAAGTTCTAATCAATATAGCAATCAATTTAGCAAATATAACGGTGAACCAAACATGAGATCAGTCCATCCCAAATGTAGAGATACCGACCCAAAGATTCACCTTTCTACCTCTTTTCAAGAACCAGTTCAGTCCAAAAAAGAACTAATGATCCATGATCAGAGTTACATTAAGTTTTAAATTTTTTTTAAAGACTATTCATTTTTTTACCTTTAGTTTTTCTTCTAAATTTTAAAGGATGACCAAATTTAGAGGAAGAGGTGATGTGATGTGATGTCTATAAAAGGGTTATATAGAGCCGCCAAATATGGAGGGGGTACACGATGGGCCCGGCGGGATTCTTGCTTGTCCCGCCGGGCCCGTCGGGTTTCATATTAAATCCGCCGGGCCTGCCGGGATTGTTGGTTGTCCCGCCGGTTCTACGTTTTCTACCGGTTTTCGTAGGTCATGACATTAGATATGTTATTAACATGAAAAA
Organism: Adiantum capillus-veneris; assembly: GCF_014529385.1. Lineage (NCBI taxonomy): Eukaryota > Viridiplantae > Streptophyta > Polypodiopsida > Polypodiales > Pteridaceae > Adiantum > Adiantum capillus-veneris. Next base: position 30,926,201 of record NC_140933.1, on the reverse strand, counting down.
AATAGTGATAATAACAACAATAATTAACATTTAACAAAATGCGTCATCGCGTAATTAAAATCCCTGGTTAAAATGCAAGCCGGATGGTGAGATTGATCGCCATAAGGCTCGACTTGTTGCAAAGGGTTATGCACAACGAAAAGTTATTGATTATGAAGAAACTTTTTCTCCCACTTGTCGTATGACTACTGTGCGTTTTCTATGTGAATTGGCAGCTCATTTTGGTTGGGATGTACATCAATCAGACATTGTTACTGCTTTCTTGAATGGTGACATATTTGAGGAAGTTTATGTAACGCAGCGTCGCGGTTTTATCATAAAAGGACAAGAGGACAAAGTGTGCAGATGTAAGAAGGCTTTGTATGGGTTCAAGCAATCTCCTCGTGCTTGGTATGAGAAAGCTGACACTCATTTGGTTAAACGAGGCTTTCGTAACAGTCCAACAGAAAGCACATTGTATGTAAAGCGTGAGGGTGATGTACTTCTCATTGTGGTTCTTTATGTTGATGATTTGCTGATCATTGGACCAAATGAGAGACATATTGCTGAATTTAAGGCTGATTTGAATGCTAATTTCAAGATGAAAGATTTGGGGCTGTTGCATCATTACTTGGGTATACAGTTTAAGCAGTGTGACGGTGGTATTGCCTTGTGTCAGAAAAGTTACATAGAGACATTGCTATGTAAGTTTGGACTTGAGGATTGCAAACCTATTGCCACTCCCATGTAAACAGGTTTGAAGTTGAGTCTACATGATGCTAGCGATCCTACTGATGTCACTCTTTACCAAACTGTTGTTGGCTGCCTCATTTATGTATGCAACACGAGGCCGGATATTCAGTTTGCAGTCTCACAGGTCAACAGATTTATGCATAGCCCAGGGTCTAAGCATTGGCAGGCTGTCAAGAAGATTTTCCGCTACCATAGTGGCACTTTACATCTTGGCTTGTTTTATCCCAAGGGGGGATCATTGCTGCCATACTTACATGCTTTTTCGGACTCAGATTGGGCTGGTTGTTTTGACACGCGAGTGTCCACAAGCGATTTTTGTTTCATGCTTGGCAATTCATTTATATCATGGTTGAGCAAGAAGCAAACTACTGTGGCCACTTCGAGTTGTGAGGCTGAGTACAGGGCAGTCTTCACAGCTACGGTTGAGTGTGTATGGCTCAGACGCCTTATGGCTGATTTGGGTGTTGGACAAGACACTACCAACACTATCTACACTGACAGTCAGAGCGTATTGGTAGTTGCGAGGAACCCAGTTTTTCATGCTCGCACAAAGCACATTGAGGTGCATTACCATTATGTCAGGGAGAGGCTCTCAGCAGGAGAGATCAGCTTGGCTTATGTGCCAACACAGGACAACCTTGCAGATCTTTTCACAAAGGCTTTGTCTCGTGAGAAGCTTGAAGCTTTCCGCAAAGCTTTGGGCTTACTCCCCTTTGTGGAGTGATCATGTCCTCAGGGCATGGCACTTCCCTTTACTCATGTGCCAGCTCTCATTCACCGCATCACTCCATGGGGGATTTGTTACATACATGTGGTAGTGATGTGTGTGAACACATTAGGACCGCCGGGGCATTTTTTCCCTCTTTAGGAGGTTTTCTCCCTCGAGCATTGTATATACGCCCATCACTCTAGGGCTATCTATCTTTCCATAGCACACTAAGTAACACACTCTCTATTGTGTGCCTTGAGCTTCCTTCGTCTTCTCCAACCTGTGTGTGTTTCTCTGCAACCCTAATTCCAACAATTGTGGATGGCCACCAAGGGGTAGATTCGGGGTGAATTACACTCTCAATATGAGAGGAATGAAGGGATGGAACCTTGTCGCAAAAATGAAAATTTGAAGCGTTAAACACATTAGATTTGTCGCGTAAAGCAGGGCTGAAAATATAGTTTATAATGGAGTGATGTAAACACTTGATGACGGCGAGGGAATGGCCAAGGTGAGGCTCGATGGACTGCCAAAGTACCCGAGTGCAACGGGGAACTCAGGAGGGCACATCAGAGCCACTTTCTTGCAAGGGGAAGGGCTGAAATATGAAAACAATGAGACTTATCTGCTATTGATTCTAGCACTAGGGATGATTTGGCAATGCAAGGCCAAAACACTAGGGCTCGAGGCTATTGCAAAAAATGCTAGGCTGATCTGAGCCAAAACGTTGGCTGCTAGCTGCTCCCTTTTATAACACCATTTGCAAGTCAAGTGCTAGGCTCCTTACTTCTTTTATAGGCTAGGACTTTGGTTTATAAATTGCTAAGGGCTAGGCATCACATCCAACATAATCAATATAAAAATGATTTATCTATAAATTTGAGCAGGGGGTGAATTTTTGGGTGAAAGTGTTGCACATCTATCCACACCCAAGAATCTGATCAACACAAGGAATGGCTCATTGGATTCCTCTAGCCTAAAACTATATGCACATCATGCGAGATGTCCATCGTAGTGTAATAACATTTTTTGAAATGCGTGTACGAACCATTTATGCAAGAGGGTTTCAAAACTAGAAAATTGGCTCTAGAAGTCGATGAAGCATGTCCACATGGCACACTGTATAACAACATGTTAGAGGGAAGTTGGTCTAGTGGTTAAGGCAAGGAGCTCTAAGCATGCCCACTATGGTTCAACCCCTGCAACATGTGAGTGTGGGTGTGGATTTAATCCCATAAAACTAGCTAATGTGAAGCATCGGAGAGCTATTTAAAATATTAAAGCCGTGTGCACGTGACATCCCCTCCTGTTTAAGGTGAGGTACTGGTATTGAACTCCATGGATGCCATACAATGCTCTCAAATGAAGTTCCTTCTAGATGATGTCTTCCACAAAAACTTTTGAGAGAGAGGCTCCCCTGGGTGATGTGGAAATTTCCAAAACACAAGGATGGTGATGATGCATCTACTTGCAAACAATGGATTGCATCTTGGATCAACAATTCCCTTCTTGGTTACTGGACAACAATAACCTTTGCTTCCCAACTCGGATGGTGTGAACCAAACCGCAATTTGGATGGATGCTTGTAGAGCAAATGATTGGATTACAAGTGCTAATGTCCACAAAGGTTGTTAGCCAGCATATGTTGTCCTTATGCGGGAAGATTGACGAGAGCAATGCCAAATGGGAGATGAAGATGGATATGTCCTTTGGAATTCCCATGAACCATGGCAAGTCCTCTGTATGATGTCTCATGAAACTGCCAAGTAATTCCTCAAAGATAGAGGCTCCTCTAGGGGCTTTAACTAGATTTCCCTATGATGGAAGTTTTAGTGAATCCTTGTCTTTGCGGGCAATTCCAAAGAGCGAGCGAGATTTTTCGAGCAAATACAAAATCGAGCAAACTAATCCATGTGAAGCTCAAGGAGCTTATTTAGCCCTGTCACCTCTAATAGCATTTTGGACTTGGTTAAACATCAAAGTCTCTTCGAGAAATCCTAAGAACATCCATATAGAAGCCATCTAAAATGAAGTTTGAGTAAGAAGGAATGCACAAATCAACATGTTAGCACAACCAAATAAATTTCTACTATAGAAAATCTCACTCAATTCTACAAACATGGTCCACATTGTGTAGTATTTTGTTGATCAACTCTTAATATTCTAGACAATGCCTCTAGTGAGCCTAAGTGCTATTGCATTATGGTTAGGAACGCAAGCATAACTAGAGGAAACATGTAAGTTGTAACAAAGGGAGCAAAAGAAGGCTATCTTGGCACTACGATGACACCTTCATTCTCTCTCTCTCTCTCTCTCTCTCTCTCTCTCTCTCTCTCTCTCTAGCTCTCTAGGAATAAAACCATGCGACAATGAATAAATTTTATATCTGAAGTGTACAAAAAATTAAAATATTGCAATTAAACCACCTTTTTGTCTATACGATGGTGGATTATAACAACCACAAGAATGGTGCCACTCCAAAGCAACATTGAGGTTTGAATTTAGCACCATTTAACTTTTACACCTATCAAAAGCACTACTTTGAGAGAATCATCCTCACATTTGTCGTAATTCACATGTCCATCACCAACATATGCGTCTCAAATCATTTCGTCAACCTATTCTTTTGTCAACTTCTCTCCCAAACTCTTCATCACGTGGCACAGCTCTACAACATATATAAACCCATTCTAGTCCTTATCAAAAACCTCGAATGCTTCTTTCAACTCCTTCTCAGAGTCAGTATCCTTCATCTTGGAATCCATCAGATTCAAGAACTCGGGAAAATTGTTCCATTGCCATTTGCATCCACTTCATTGATCATCTCCTTTATCTCTGCTTCATGGAGATTCTTTCAAGCAATATATGCCTATACATTTCTAGGTGTTGGAAGTTTCTTTAGGCAAACACTACCTAGGAAATGAACAAGGATTATTCCTCAATTCCTGGGCGTCAAGGAGGTTAGAATATGAACGAGTTAATGATGACAATAATCTCACTAGAAGACACTGGAACGTTGATATTCCAAGGAAACATTTGATAGCACATGTTATGGAGAGAGAGGTTTACACACTCATACACTTTTCATATCTTAATATTTTATTTTTTCTATCATACTCACAATTGTGATTGGGGGGACCCATATCTCAATCTACTTAAGAAAGAAGCCCAACTCTATGTTTATTGAGTTGAAGAAATGACGGAAAGGTGGACTCGTCGAGGAAGCAGAGAACCACCTTGAAACCGCTTGAAGCTTTGAGGCCCATCTTTCCTTCTTGTGGTGATGATGATGAACCCTTCGTATAACAGATTAATATAAGAATACTTTTGTCTTTGGAATTGTTTGTAGAGACAAGACACTAGAAAAGGCCATTTAGGTGCCACGGCCTACTTAGGGGAAAGGTGACAAGGAAAGGCAAACACCCTATTAGGTAGAAAGGGAACTTGCAATTATTTCTACCCTCCTATGATCTAGGGTTAGAAGAATACATTTTTTCCAAATAGTGAAAATAAGGGAAAACTCAAAATTCTCGTAGATTTCAGGTCAAAATTTGAAGCTTTTGCCATTAATTACACTAAAAGCTGTGTAGATCTCCCGGTTATTTTAAAGGTAAGCTCAAAATCTAACCGAGATTTTACAACTTGACTTAGTTAAAGTACAATGGACCCCGGTTTTTTCTAACACTAATGTCATTGATAGTTAAAAGATGGGCCCCTCTAGTTCAAGGACCCATCGACCCCTAGTAGATTATGCTAATATACACAAAATAAGGAACAACACAACAGGAGCACTTCCTTGGTTAGAGGAGCTCTAACGGATTCTTAAGCCTTGTTGGAAGCTCTCCCTTGGTGGGGTCTACTTTTGGTGCCCCATTTTGTTACGGCGTTCGTTAGATTTCGGGGCTAATGCCAGTTGACCGCCAGTTGACCAAAATAACCAACACGACCTAGCACCTGGGCGCCCGTGCGCCAGTGCTCTACCACTTCACCTGCACGCATGCAAATGTTTTCAGAGGTCGAGCAGCAGGTAATAAGCCTGAACAAGATGCTGCCTCCACAAAAACAAGCGTGACCGGCTCTGTCTGTCACCTATACCTACACGGGGGCAAGCACCCCGACGCTTAGCCATTGCCTTTTGTTACACAGAAATGCAAATTTGGTGCTGAGTTTCTCCATCGGACTATGGATCAAGGCGACCAATTTGCTGCAAATATGTCTTGGCCATGCGCCTGCGCCCCTCCACGCTGGAAATATTGTAGCACAACACTCTATCTCTATCTCGACGAAGGGATTGCGTCTCCCTCTGTGCTTATAGCTGGGGTCCTTGACTCCTCTCTCTCTCTCTCTCCCTCTCTCTCTCTCTCTCTCTCTCGTGCATCTGAAAGAGGTCCAACAACTCCCAAAAACAATCCGCGTCGCCGCGGACTGTTGTGGGGAGTTTTTAAATGATTTTAAATCATGGCAAGCAGCGAAAGATGTGCAATTTGTGAAACTCCTGCGCTTCCAAATGGAGGGGCCAGGGTGAAAGAGTTAAGGTTGGTTTGTAGCATGATGGTCTAGCTGATGACCTGTATGGAGGCTCGAATGAGCTTAGAAGCCATGGAATGGTAAGGCTGACAACTGTATTTGTAGCTATGAACGTGGCAGATTTAGAAAGCCAAGGTTATGATGAGTAGCACGCATGGCCTGCATGGTTCTTGCGACCTCAACAGTGCTGCACCCAGTCCTTTGAAAGAGAGCGTACGCCCTCCTGGAGCAGCCTAAGCGTATCTTAATGCCGACTGCACTCATGAACTATTGCCTGGTCTTGTGAACGACCAAGGGGTGAAGCGTGGCGGACATGCCAGAGAAAAGAGTCATGCCCAGCACGCAGGACCTGGTCTTCTCGAGCATCGGCCAGTACACAACTACATATTGGGCTGGCAGTGACGCTCAGATTAATTCACAATTGTCTTGATTGGCTGATCCCCAAGCTTCTCGTATCGGACCTTAGCTAACATGATATAGTTCCGCACAAAAATCGTCAGCTGACCGTATGTCTTCTAACACAATCGTCATCTCTCTCTCTCTCTCTCTCTCTCTCTCTCTATCAGACACACACACACACACACACACACACACACGGGCGGGCATCTTTGAAAGAGGTCCCAAAGCTCTCAAAACAGCCCGCGGCACTGCAGACTATTTTGAGGAGTATTCAAATGATTGTAAATCATGACAAAAACACTATACTCGTCAAAAATTGGTGCAGGTCGCTGCTCGGAAAAACGTTGCTATAGGTCTCAATGTGTAGCATGCCGCCTTCAATGTACAGCATGGTGCATGTCCCCTTTCATGCACATGCTGCATCACTTTAAACAAAGCGAGTCGCAAGAGTTGCGAGTCACAAGTGGCATGCATGGTGCACTGCACAAGCTTCCTTTAATAGAAACTATGCATCACCTGGAGTTTTGTTTCATAAATTTTTTGAATTTCCTAGATCAAGTACCCCTTTACTTGTGATTGGTTTCTTATGCAGTGCTGCCAAGGTAGAGGCTTATTTTGGAAAAAGCACATGCATTCACAGTGGGAGACATACCTCTATTTTGAGAGAGAGAGAGAGAGAGAGAGAGAGAGAGGGAGAGAGAGAAATTGATCAAGATTCTTGCTAAATGAATAAGCCTTGAACTAACTGAAATTAGATACCTATTTTCAAAAAAGCACATGCATTCACACTGAGAGAGGATCGTTCTGACCTCTATTTTGAGTGTGTGTGTGTGTGTGTGTGTGTGTGAGAGAGAGAGAGAGAGAGAGAGAGAGAGAGAGAGAGTATCAATCAAGATCATTGCTAAATGAATTAAAAACAAAATCTTTAAAGGCTACGCAACAATGATTACTGAAAGGTATTAGGTTTTCTCAAGCAAGCTACAACAATGTTCTAAGAGTAATCATCTTTCCCTCTTACAAATTTGTCTTCATGTGTACCTTTAGAATAGTGTCTCTCTGAAGATGGATTCAAAGGTAATGAAAAAGCTAAATAGTAAATGAGGTCTTCAGTGGCAAGCCAAACAATGGGAGTACATGTTCAAGTGTATTTGGGATTATCCTATGGCCATCAAACATAGTTGCCTTATTTTGTTGATCCTCCATGAAGGAATATGGACATAGCCAAATCAAAGAAGTTAGAGATTTCAGATGGGATTTGCCCCAGGTGCAAATGTCATGAAGAGTCTAGTACCCAATGTAATCTTCCTTTTAGAACTGAACTGCAAAAAGATCAACACTCAATTGGAAATGCCTTCTCCTAAGGGACCATGGATGTTCCAATTTGGACTTCCCTGAGAGGTTCATTTCTGTGGCAGATTTGGACCAAGAGAAATAAAGTAACTCATGGGGTAAATCACTCTTCATCTTTCATTCCCTTGGCCATCAATTTCTGCATGGTATCATGAAGAATTGTCTTGGTATAGTAAAAGAAGCTTCAAGCGTTGAAGTAGAAGAAATGAAAAAAATCATAAGGTGGCAACATATCTTCTCCTGTATGAATCCTCAAGGATTGTTTTCTTTTCTTATGACGTCTGTTTTCTTATAGACGGGATAACCCCTTTCCCTCCTGACAAGGAAGTTGTATTTTCCTCACTTTCTTTTTAATTGAACTCTTTTCTACAAAAGAACCGACAACAACAATAGATACTCCTATTTTTCTCTACTAAAAATTTGGATATTCCTTTCCCTACTAAAAATCCCTATTAATGATGAGATTCCTTTCTAAGGAAATTGCTAGGCTAACATCCAAAATTTGTCACAAGATTCCTTAAAAGGAATCTTATTGGACTTCATCCTTGTGACCAACAATTCATGAACTTGTGTGAAGGCTGAGAGAGAGAGAGAGAGAGAGAGAGAGAGAGAGAGAGAGAGAGAGAGAGAGAGAGAGAGAGAGAGAGAGGGATAGATAGTTCTATTATCGTCCTCGGAGATCAAATATGACCTAAGGGACCAAATGAACATGTCACGTGGTGTAAGTGGAGGTCATAAGTGACTCTCGATGCTCAAAAAATTCCTGAAATGAGTGTCGCAATAGAGAGTCCACATCGTGGTTGGGAGAGGAAGGTATGTAGGGAGAGCTCATGGCTGAATATATGGGAAAAACAGGACCTAAAGTGGTCAAAAGCTAAGCACTCAAGTAGTGTGTGGTACTCACTCTCTCGCACTTGACGAGGACATAAGGTGCAAAGTCGATGAGACTCCTTGCCAGTGCCCCAACGTCTTGTCTCATAGCATAGAGAATGGGAGCTAAGATAAATGGAGGCAATGGTGTGGATCGCACTCAATGGAATGGGCTGAAGGATGTAAGGATGGTTTCGGTTACCTTGTTTAGAGAAGAAGAGAGATTTGTAGTTTGGGGCAACGTGTGTGGTGTAATGGCAGAAGCGAGAACCTCCGGATTTCTCCCAAGCCGTGATGCATTGGTGTTGTAATATGGCCTCATTAACTTGGGAGTCGATCGATGCATCCTTGACCGAGTGACATGCATCCCATCTTCCAAATCATTTCTTGATGTCAAGCATCTACCCCGAACTTAGTATTTTGCTCTTGCATGTCTTTTGGACCTTTTGACTTGCTTCATATGTGATTCTAAGAAGTCGATACAAAGGGCTACGTTGTGTCTTAAGCATGTACTCCACAACCCTTTGCATGCCCAAGACCTCAATGGGAAGCGATCCGATAAGTAAGAGCATGTAGGGTGTTTGTGTCTTAACTTGGAGAAAGTTGGTGAGAAAACGCTTTTGGACATTCTCAAACTCTTTCCAAGTAGACTTCCCGATGCTACCACCCCATACTTCCACTCCATAAAGAAGCACCGGTGTCACCAATGTGTCAAAGAGGTACTTTTTGAGAGCCCAACACTTGATCTCTCCAGCATTACACATGTTCTCAAATGCATATAATAAGGCCTCTTTTCATCTTCCAAGCGACACATTGCACAATCCTTCCATTTATAATTGGATGGAACCTCAAGGCCAAGGTACTTGAAGCTATCTACCACTTCAAGTTGCTCATTGTTGTATACAATGCATGGATTTTTTTCATTGAGGGTCTTTACAAGCATAACCTTGGTTTTGGATCCATTCACAATCAGCCCTCTATGTAGGCAAAAGTGTTCTAAGATACTCATAATCTTTTGTGCATCTTCTAAAGTATGTGCCAAGAGCACTACATCATCGACATAAAGCAAAATCATGATCACCACATTTCCGATCTTGACCTCTTCTATGCCTTCTTGCTGCATAAAATCAAGAACCATGCATTCCAATTCATCAATGAGTAGCCCGAAGAGGGTTGGGGAAAGTGGGCATCCTCGTTTGACACCAATGGTGCTTGCAAAAAGTTATAAAATTCCATCTCCCATACTTAGTCAACATATCAGTTTTTGGTAGAGCAAAAGATTGCATGCATAAATTCTTTCGGCACTTGAAGGCTTTGCATACGTCTCCAAAGATTTCCTCGCAGTACCATGTCAAAAGCTTTTTTGAAATTCACAAAGCAACAATAAAACATTTTTCCTTTCAATTGAGACACTTCCATAAGAACGCGAATAGTGACAAGGTGATCAATAGTACTATGATTCTTTCAAAAACCTGCTTGGCCAAGCGCACATTTGCCGTTCTTTTCAGCCAATTCATTTATCTTCATCTCCATGATACATCCAAATAACTTTGCCATCAAAGAACCATCCATTATAGTGTGATAGTTGTTCACATTCTTTACATCTCCTCCTTTGTGCAAAGGTTCGATCCAATTTGCACTCCAATCATGAGGCATGCCATGCTAAAGTGCAAGGTTAAACATATCACGTATCCAATATCATGTTTTCTTGCTTGTCCATTTAATCATTTCAGCCTTGACACCTTGAAGGTCCCCTGCCTTGCGAGTAGCAAGTTTCTCAATCGCGCGGCATACATCTTCAATGGTAAAGAAGGGAGGCATGACCGGAAGGGAGCTACAACACTCCATCTTATCAACATTGGGTTGCTTATAGAGGTTCTTGCAATGCGTATATATATCCTCAATAGTCAAGTCACCAAAGCTCTCAACCCACTTGCCTTTTAGATTTTACTAAAACTTTCCACATGCATGTGTGTGAATGTTCCAAGTAAACTTCCTTGTCTTTGCTTGCATCCAAACTTAGCAAGTGTTTTCGGCAAGTTTGACAAAGAGGAGCTCAACGACACTGGAGTTGAGTGTATGGCAGATGAGAAGGGCAGTGCGGAGTTAAAGTTAGAGGTGCTTTCTACGGAGTCAGTGCCCTCTATGACAGGTGATGCAGGTTCTAAGGCAGTGTCCAAGCTTTCTAAGGAGGTCTGTGAGTGGTGGTTTAAAGGGATGATAATAAAGACAGCTATGCAGTGTGCCGTTGAGCAGGTGCAGGATTTGCTAGATGAGGATCTAGCTTTACATGCTTGGGAGGGTGAGTTAAGTATGTCAGGTATGTCAAGTCTATTTGGTGCGAGCGACGATGCAGGTATGTCTTTGGATGGTGAGCACAACGGTGATCCATTTGGTGTTCTCGAAGGTGTTTGGTTGTGAATGGGCAGTTTGCCCATAAGTGCTTGGATTAGTAGAAGGATGTTGATGGCAGTTTGGCTATGTGGCCTCGAATAGCGAGCTCAGAGGAGTCCAAAGATGATGAGGTTTGCACGGCCCGGGGCTGATTTAGTGAAGATCTGACCCGGCTTGGCGGTCCAAAATTCTGACCATCTCGCAAAATAAGGGAGCTAGGCAAAGGAGGTAAAAAAAGGGGGTTTTCATATATATTTTTGGAGGGTTTTTATGGAGCTTGAGGGCCATGGAGCTGGGAGCCGCCACATAGCACGACATAATTCCCACATGCGCAGACGATGGTTTGAATGGAAGGGTTTAAGACCTGGGCCGTGTGGCCCCTTTGATGTGTAAGGTGGAATGTGGGGAGCTTGGAGCCCCGTGGATGATGGCGTAACCTTGTCGGGCACTGTGCAGGCGGCCCTGTCGGCCATTGCGCACTGGTTTTGACTAGGATGGGCGGCGCGGTGGCGCGCCCGCGTGAGGAGAGAGGAGGAGGTGGTGCCCCGATGGTGACATGGTAGCTCTGTAAGGTCGTGTGCCCGCGCATCAAGCGGACCCCGTGTTTTAGACGAGGAGTCCCCCCCCCCCCCCCAATAGCAACATCGCTATTGCTGAGCCAAGGGGAGGGTCCCGCCAATAGGGAAGTGAGCCAGAGAAGGAGAAGTATTGGGCGGTCAAAGGTGAGCCAAGTGGGGGGTCCCGCGACCAATGGCAGAAGAGAGAGAAGGAGAGTCACAAAATTGACAAAAAGGGAAATCCCACGGGTAGTGAGCAGGAGAAAGAGAGAAAGAGCCCGAAGGCCGCCAGGGTGTACAAAGCAAAAAACAAAGGTTAGGCAAGCCAAGGGAAAGGGCAAGGTGGTGGCCGGACCAAAAAGGAGAAAATGAAGAGAGAGAAATAGAGAAAGAGGGTGGGAGCCAGATAAATGTGGTCAAAGGAGAAATCAGGGAGCAGTGCAAGATAGCACCCCCAAAGGGGTCAAAAATGAAGAAAAAAAGGAAAAAAATAAAAAGAAGCCTAGGGGGCAATAGCGACCTCATTAATCCCCCCCCCCCCCCCCCCCCCCAAGTGCAAAAGGGAGAGGAATTGAGCAGATGAAGCAAGGCGGTTACCTCCCTCCAAAAGATGCTAAAATTGAGATGCCAGATGTTCAAATGTGAGAGCAGTTTCCAAAGTTGAAGACCCGTCCTATAAAAATCAAATTTTCATCAAATTAGGGGCTTTTTTTTTGGGCTTTTTTGTGCTATTTGAAGCCTGCAAAGTGGAGCTCTCTAACACAGGAGTGTGCCTGTCAAAGGCCTTTGTATTTTTCTTGTGAATATGGCCATGGTGATGGCAGTGTAAGACTGTGTACATGTTTGGTGAAGTGAAATTGAGCCATTGTTGCCTTGTCTTGTTGTTGTTTCCCCTTCCCCCCTTCTCTTTGTCCTGCTCTGATGTTTCCTCTCGATGCCGGTAGTGTGGATGTGTGTGCCCCCCCAGACTGACGATGTTTTGTGTGAGAGAGTGAGATTGAGCGGTTGTGTGCATGTGTAAGGTGGAGACAAACCATGGCAGTAGGTGTGCTTTGTGTGGTGGATTTGTGGAGTGTGTGAGCCGTGGAAATTGAGGAGGCGATGGTCTGCTAGTGTATAGTGTATTTTTGAAGGTGTTTTCGAGAGGATAGGGGTGCTGTGGATACCCTGAGCTATAGAGAGGCCCTTGTGTTTGTGTCGGGTGTGTTCCCCCATTCCCCCTCTCCATCTTCTGGTGCCCCCATGGAGGAGTGTGCTGATGCTCATAGTTGATGTCAAAGCGGAGTTTTTGGCAATGCCAAAGGTGCGGCCTTTGAAGAGCAGGTGCTGCTAGGGATGGCTTGGATGGGATTTCCCATTTTCAATGGGATTGAAGATGCAGAAACCTGGCTTCAAGATTACGGATTGTTTGTGTTGGAAAGCGGTTTATCGAGAGAAGATGGTGCGGTATAGGTGCTCCTGCTCCTAGTTTGTGGTAAAGCGAGACTATGGTTAGATAGCCTGCGTGAAGAAAAAAAGGCAGATTTTGAAGCCCTGGAGGCAGCTTTTCAAAGCAGATTTGTAGCGGATGCACAGTAGGAGCTGAAGCTGGACGGATTGAAGCAAAGCTTGGAAGGTGATTTTCAAGCGTTCGAGTCGGAGTTCGAAGCCCTTTGGGGGAAGTTGATCAAGGTAACTGCTGCAAAAAATGCCAGCTTTTTGAAATTGAGTAAATTCATGGATTGCCTGCACGAAGAAGTGAGATAAGGTTGAGGTAGATGGCCCAATGCCATTTGAAGAGGCGGTAGCTCTAGCGAAAGGGCGGACCAAAAAGATAGTGAAGAAGCGCGAGGCTAGGTGGTGTTTGCGAGGTGCAATGATGCCAAAACAGTGTGATGCGGTGGTAGTCGAGCCACAGGTGGTGCAAACAGAAGTGCAAGTGCGAGAAGAACCAAGGCTTCTTTGGCTACAAAGAGACGGGGTGGTTCCTATGCCGAAGATGCCGGCTAGAGTGGTTCCAATTGTGGAGGAAGTACAAGTGGTTCCAGAGAGGACAAAGAATGTAATGCCAAGTTCGAGTGCGACTGTTGAAGCCCCATTGGAGTGCGGTGAAAAGCAAAGAGTACGGTTTGTAGACGAGGTCAAAGCGGTGAAGCTAGAAGAGATTCTTTAGCTTGAAACTAAAGAGGAGGTTGAGTCGAGTGACAATAGCTCTATGGACGCAGACACGAGTTGGGAGACCGAGTCGTCCCAATCCAGGTATGATGAGTTTGAACTCTTACATGTGAGTGGAGAGGTAGTGAATATGTGCGAGGAGCAGCATCAAGTGCAAGTCGAGGTGCCTAGTGAAGACCAAGTGGATTGGTTTAGGCCAACATGTGGTGAAGAGCAGGTAAAGCTGGTGTGCAGTGCCGTGCTAATGACCATGTTAATGAAGGTAGCAGTAGAGTATGCCGTGTTGGTACAACAGGGGCAAAGTTTTGCCAAGAGGGATAGAGCACTCGTACCTATGGAAGAGGACAAGGGGGATGTGATAGAGAATGAATTTATCTCTTCCTTGGTAGAGCTTGATGATGTAGTAGTAGAAGAATAGGTAATTGCAGCGGACAAGCAAGTGGTGCTTATTGACCTTGAAGGGCCAGTTTGAGAAGAGGAGCTCGATGATGCTGGAGTTGAGTGCATGACAGATGAGAAGGGCAGTGCGGAGTTAAAGTTAGAGGTGCTTTCTACGGAGTCAGTGCCCTCTATGACAGGTGATGCGGGTTCTAAGGCAGTGTCCAAGCTTTCTAAGGAGGTCTGTGAGTGGTGGTTTAAAGGGATGATAATAAAGACAGCTATGCAGTGTGCCGTTGAGCAGGTGCAGGATTTGCTAGATGAGGATCTAGCTTTACATGCTTGGGAGGGTGAGTTAAGTATGTCAGGTATGTCAAGTCTATTTGGTGCGTGCGAGGATGCAGGTATGTCTTTGGATGGTGAGCACAACGGTGATCCATTTGGTGTTCTGGAAGGTGTTTGGTTGAAAATGGGCAGTTTGCCGATAAATGTTTGGAGTAGTAGAAGGATGCTGATGGTAGTTTGGCTATGTGGTTGGTTATGTGCCTTGGTGTGGCACTATGCAAAGGTGTTGCAGGTGGACGGAAGAAACCAATGCAAGGTGTTTGACCCAAGAGGTTGACGACAGGTAAAACAGGGGGTTGGGCAACCCGCATGAACAAAGACAGCGGGTTACAGGTGCCACTTATGTGTTAGAAAATAAGACGTAGCTAAATAGGATTTTGAGTAGATTACTTAACGGAGAGAGATAGATTTCACCCACAAGAGATTATAGAGTAGAGAGAGAGAGAGAGAGAGAGAGAGAGAGAGAGAGAGAGAGAGAGAGAGTACACACGATATACGTGGTTCACCCAATGTGGGCTACGTCCACGGGAAAGCAGCCACTCAATGGCTTTAGCACTTCACAAGAAGAAGTAGTTTACAAAGGGATTAAACCCTTGATAGAGCTCCCGCCTTGCTTCACTCTCACCACCTCACACTCACCTTGTTGCATCAACTTCACACTATGAAATGTGTGTAGAAATGTCCTCCTTTTATAGGCCAAAAGGGCTGCCCTCTCTTATGAGAGACAACCATGTGTAGCCGCCCTTGTGCGAATAAGTCCAAATCGGACCCTCCAATCCGCCCATGTGTGGCCGCCCTTGAGAAGACAAGTCCGCTTTTGAGTTCGGCCACCGGCCACCGGCCATTGACTTCCGACCACCGGCCATCGGCCATTGACTACCGGCCACCGGCCAACCGACCGGTTGTTTTCCGACCATTTTTCGGTCGCTGTCCGGCCATAATATTCCGGCGAAAAAAAGTCTCGGGGGCCCCCGAGGCCTCTAAAGTTGCCCCTGATTCTTGTCCGTGAAAATTTCGGTTTCCGATGAGTGATTTTCCTTCATGCACGATGGCTTCTCCTCATAATGGGGGCCTTACAAATGTGCACTTTTACCACGAGAAAAGTACAAGGGTAAATGAGGCTCCATACTTAACATTATGTACATATGGTAAGGGTTTTGTGGTGTACAGAGAGTTTGTTTTGCTGTGCAATTTTTTAATGCAATAAGCCCATGTGTGATTGAACATAAAAATGTTCATGGAGGGGGTGAGCAATGATGGTGCAGCCAAAGTTGGTCCAAGCTAGAAAGTGGTCTATACCAAGCAGAGGTTGTAGGCGGGTGTAGTGTAGAAGGTTAGGACAGGTACCAAGGACCTAGGCAGCCAAAGGATAGCGGAAAATTATGTCTAAAGCGGCTTTTTAGGCCAAGGAGGCTCAAAGATGGCTCAATCGGGGTAGCACATGAAGGTTCCTGAAGCACTCTATCAATGTCTTGAAATGTAGTGCTCGAGATGCTCTAGGATCTCGTTCGGACTGCTCGAGATGCTCTAGGATCTCGTTCAGACTGCTATGCAGAGAGAGATATTCCAGTTTGAAGTTGAAGGTGGTTGCAGATTCCCGACAGGATGGACATGTGCGGCTAGGCCAGAGAATTGGATGTGAAGTGATAGAGATGAAGTGCTCAATTTGTGGAGCCTGATGGTCTTTTCAGGTTGATGATCAAAGCTCTGGTTAGCAAGTTATAATCAAGTGAAATTTTTTTGGGGGCTAGGTTTGAGCCCAGTGGCCCGCATTGGAGGATGCACCATCTGGTGTTTTCTGGATCTCAACAGGTGTCTGGTAGATAGTGTGCACTATGTGGAGCTAGTCGAAATCGACGGCATGTGAATCTGAGTCCCGAGTGCCGAGTTACAGCCTGGGGAAGTCTGAAACAGTGGAGGGGGAAAAGTTTGCCGATAATTATCTCCGTTTTTTATGGCCTCGGATAGCGAGCTCAGAGGAGTCCGAAGATAATGAGGTTTGCACGACCTGGGGCTGAGTTAGTGAAGATCTAATCCGGCTTGGCGGTCAGAAATTCCGACCATCTGGCAAAATAAGGGAGCCGAGCAAAGGAGGTTAAAAAAAGGGGTTTTTATATTTTTTTTTTGGAGGGTTATTATGGAGCTTGAGAGCCATGGAGCTGGGAGCCGCCACATGGCACGCATAACTCCCACATGCACAGATGATGGTTTGAATGGAAGGGTTTAAGACCTGGGCCGTGTGGACCCTTTGATGTGTAAGGTGGAATGTGGGGAGCTTGGAGCCCCATGGGTGATGGCGTAACCCTCTCGAGCGCTGCGTAGGCGGCCCTGTCAGCCGTTGCACGCTAGTTTCGGCCAAGATGGGTGGCGCAGTGGCATGCCCGCGTGAGAAGAGAGGAGGAGGCGGTGCCCTGCTGATGACATGGCAGCTTTGTAAGGCCCTGTGCCCGCACGTCAATCGGCCCCCGTTTTTTAGAGGAGGAGTCACCCCCCCCAATAGCGACATCGCTATTGTTGAGCCAAGGGGAGGATCCCGCAGCAGGGAAGTAAGCCAAACAAGGAGAAGTATCGGGCGGTCAAAGGTGAGCCAAGTGGGGCGTCCCGCAACCAATGGAAAAAGAGAGAGAAGTAAAGTCATAAAATTGTCAAAAAGGGCAATCCCACGGGTAGTGAGCAGGAGAAAGAGCCCGAAGGCTGCCAGGGTGTACAAAGCAAAAAAAAAGGCCACGCAAGCCAAGGTGGAGGCCGGACCAAAAAGGATAGAATGAAGAGAGAGAAATAGAGAAAGAGCGCTTGTGGGAGCCAGATAAAGGTGGTCAAAGGGGAAATCAAGGAGCAGTGCAAGATACCCCCCAAAAGGGGTAAAAAATGAAGAAAAAAAGAAAAAAAATAAAAAGAAGCCTAGGGGGCAATAGCGACCTCGCTAATGCCCCCCCCCCCCCCCCCCCCCCCCAAGAGCAAAAGAGAGAGGAATTGAGCAGATGAAGAAAGGCGGCTACCTCCCTCCAAAAGATGCTAAAATTGAGATGCCAAATATTCAAATGTGAGAGCAGTTTCCAAAGTTGAAGACCCACCCTATAAAGATCAAATTTTCATCAAATTAGGGGCTTTTTTTCTGTGCTTTTTTGTGCCGTTTGAAGCCTGCAAAGTGGAGCTCTCTGACAAAGGAGTGTGCCTGTCAAAGCCCTTTGTATTTTTCTTGTGAAAATGGCCATGGTGATGGCAGTGTAAGCCCGTGTACATGTTTGGTGAAGTGCAATTGAGCCACTATTGCCCCATCTTGTTGTTGTTTCCCATTTCCCCCTTCTCTTTCTCCTGCTCTGGTGTTTCCCCTCGGTGCCGGCAGTGTGGATGTGTGTGCTTCCCCAGACCGACGGCGTTTTGTGTGAGAGAGTGAGATTGAGTGGCTGTGTGCCTGTGTAAGGGTGGAGACAGACTGTGGTTGTAGGTTTCTTTGTGTGGTGGATTTGTGGAGTGTGTGAACAGTGGAAATTGAGCAGGCGGTGTTCTGCTAGTGTAAAGTGTATTTTTGAAGGTGTTTTTCCGAGAGGATAGGGGTGCTATGGATACCCTGAGCTATAGAGAGGCCCTTGTGTTTGTGCCAGGTGTGTCTCCCCATTCCCCCCTCTCCAACGCTATCACCATTGTGCTTTCTACATGTAAAATCATTGGTGTCTTGCCATAAAGATACACCATTTACAATGAGCATTCCCGTATTACTGCACATATGTACAAGTGACTTTCCATATTGATCCAGTTCTTTTGCATCATCAGAACTTCAATTATACATGTATGAGTCATCCATTCCTCTTGAGACATGTGGCATGTCGACTTGTTGTGTGTCGTGTTGTAACCTATTTGTGCGAGCATTCATGTCTCCAAAGACAATGACTTCACCCTGGTCTTTGTAATGAGCAATGTCTTCCTCTAGTTCAACAAAGGACTGACCTCTATCCATATCCAAGCGAACATAAAAGTTGGAGTCATAGTTAGGAATGTAGCAACCAACCACAAACATGAGTTGACAATTTGGTGGATGGATTTTTTGCCATAAGTAGTGTTTATACTTATTTTCTTTGACAATGGAAACATCTTTCAAACCCTTTTTGATCATATATGCTACACCTCTTTGGCCTCTACATTGCTTTGCATTTTTGACCCACATCAAAGAATGCACATCATATTTGTCAAATCCAAGGATTTGTTGCGCATCATGCTCCCATGTTTCGACAAGAAGTATCACATTGGAGTCATTGGTAAGCTCATCAATGCCAATTCCCGCATTCCATGGATACCCATTATAATTCCAAAAGCTTATTCGCAAGCGTGAGTTGGTCTCATAGATCATGTGTCCCTATTTGTTGGGTGGACTTGCATCCTCCTCAAGTGACTTTTCTTGTTTATATGACACCTTAACCTTCTTGATTCTTTCCTCATATGCTTTGTGACATGCATTTTGTTGCATAAGAGTGCGATCCTCATATACATTACAACCTGTTCCTTTGAGGTAGATCCAACTATTGTTAAGGATGATCTTTCTCTTTACCGCATCAGCCATGGTACATACAATAGGTCTTTTTCCCAAGCGAGGGACTCCTAGTTTTCCAACTCAATGTGCACCATAAGCCATGATTCTAAACATACCAAAGTATGTAGCAAAAAACTCTTCAATAGTAACCGCAAGAGATTGGGGTGTTTCCATGCTTTCCTCCTTGATTCCACGAATGACGATGTTCTTTGAGCGTTTTTTTCATTCATGCTATTCTTGAGTGTCCATATTCTCTACATTCTTTGCTTGGACAATGGCTTGCATGATAGGAGATGTAGAGAACACATTATCTTTACATATATCAGCCCATGATTTGGATGCATTTCTCATCTCACATACATCATGTCGTATTGTATCTATCGTTTCCTCTTTCAATACATGATCACTCTCAACTTTGTTTAAGCGCTCTTTCAATACATTCATGTCAACAAGAGAGTGGTTACATTCTTGAACTTCATTCTCAAGATGCATCAAGCGTGTTGTTTGCATTTCAAGAACCTTCTTGAGGTGCTCATTCTCCACAACAAGAACTCTCAAAGTGACATTCTCCATTGCAAGTGCGCGCAACTCTTCACCTTGCTTGTTGATGGGTTTTTGTAATGAGACCAAGTAAGCCATGATCATTGCTTCCGTTGTAGACGATGTGGTTGGATTAGCATCCATATTCCTTGGAGATTTTGCATCATTCTCCATGGCGAGTGTGGATTTTCCACCCTTGCAAGTTTTGTCCGACATACCTTCAAGTCGGCAACAAAAACGCAAAGTTTTGACAGTTTTTTCAATTCTGAGATGCTGTTACAGCAAAGCCTTCCATTTCTTACAAAAATTTTGTCTTTACATCAATGCGTAGAGGGCGTCGTGCTCTTTGATTGAGGCTATAGATCACCTAAATCGGAGTTCATAAACAGTAAGGATCTGTTCGCCGAGAGAGAGAGAGAGAGAGAGAGAGAGAGAGAGAGAGAGAGAGAGAGAGAGAGAGAGAGAGAGAGAGAGAGAGAGAGAGAGAGAGAGAGAGAGAGAGAGAGAGAGATGGTGCCTCTTGATTGCTTCCTTGTAATCGGCATCTCAAGGCCGGCATGAAGGATGTCTTGTAGACCTTGACTAAAGATAGTGGAGTACATCCTTATGGGGAATTAAAAAAATTCTGAGACACCTACTAGGGCAATCAGTGAAACAAAAATTGTACAGATTCTAGTTTTGAGTTTTAAGCTAGCGATAAGATCTTAAAGATAATTTTTTCAAAAAGCTCTAGTTAACAGTAGTGGTAGATAGACCTAAACAAGTTTCCAATAGTCTTCATGTGGGATAGAGTGCCTATTGAGTATTTGAAAAGATGTGGGATGGTTGCGTTAGGCAGTTGAGCTTTGGAGGAGAGTCATAGGGAATGTGTGTGAAGTTTTCCACTATTCTAATCATTGTGGATCCACAAAAAATCAAGAAGAGGGATGGCTTGCTAGTTCAATTGCTTTGACTATTCAAATTTTGTGGTGGATCATCTCGCTCGGTTTTACCATTTTCTCGATAAAATTTGCTCGGTGTATGGTAAGACTCGTCTCTGCAATGGATGTTGGCTGCAAATTTAACCTCACAATGCCTGCAAAATCCCACAATGATTTATTTGTACTAGAAACTTTTGGCTCCAGATTGATGGCTACCGATCATTGAGAAGATACAGATGGTGTGGATCCAATGTGCTACCAAAGATGTGTACAAATCAATGACGATGTAATGTCTCTTTTGGAATGTTGGAATTCTCCAAGCATATGGGAGAATTGGTTGTGTAAACAATGCAAAGACTCCAAAGCTAATAGGCTGATCAGGATGGCACCTTTCTTTGTTGTCATAGGCCACTAACAAGTCCAGATACTCGCAATCAACATCTTCATGTTTTTGATGCACATCTTCAATGATGAGATCTTTCATGTCAAAGAAGTTATGAATGCAAATATCCATGCTAGGAATTCTTTATGTTGAGGTGCTCGAGTGCGTACACCAAGTCAATTTCCCTCTGCAGGCACACCACAATTGTAATCCACAGTATACATCGTTTGCATTTCCTATGCTCAAGGCACACAATCCTACGCGCAATGGCGAGTCCTGCAGTTCCCTGAGTGAGAGAAGCTTCCTTAGGTAAAATGTTACAACACACTCAAGCATGAGAGAGATAAAAAAATTTAAACATTAGTGGTATATTGAAAAAGCTTCAAAGCTTGGATACCGATGTCAGGTACAGAGGAATCGAAATGGTGAAGATCTAGGTTTTACACTTCCCCAAATACTTTTCTTTCTTTCCTTGTGTTAGTGACTCCTTGTAGCTTGATTGATGATTTATTTCACTTTTCTTTGAAGAAAAGGAATGAGAGAGTGCATCATTAGAGATGTTTAGAGAGAGAGAGAGAGAGAGAGAGAGAGAGAGAGAGAGAGAGAGAGAGAGAGAGAGAGAGAGAGAGAGAGAGAGAGAGAGAGAGAGAGAGAGAGAGAGAGAGAGAGAGAGAGAGAGAGAGAGAGAAATGAAACATGATGGGGTACCAACCAACCCTCTAAAGGGCCCCCCACACCATTGTTGATGTGGTATTTGCTTTAGATTACATAAATAGAATTTACACACATGCGATACCTCAAGTGCAGAGTGTACTGACTCGAATGGTGAATGTCGCCGCAGTAACTCCTCAAGATGAGGCACCTCTAGGGATGATTTGATGCACCTTTAGATCCTTCTCAATGTGGGATTGCAGATGGCCAACAGCAAGGGGTAGATTTGGGCCTGAATTTCCCTCCCAACGTGAGAGGAATGAAGGGCTGAAAGCTAGCTACAAAAATGTAGATTTTAAGCGTGAAACACAATAGATTTTTTGATGATGGAGTAGATGATGGACAACAATGTGAACACTTGATGATGGTGAGGAAATGGCCAAGGTGAGGCTTGATGGGCTGCCGAAGTACAAGACCGCAACAAGGAACTTGCGAGGGCACATCCAAGCCAATTTTGAGTGAGGGGAAGGAGTGAAATCTGAAAATGTTGAGGTTGATCTACTTCCCGTTCTAGTGCTAGGGTTGATCCGACAATGCAAGAACAAAACGCTAGGACTGGAGGCAGTTGAAAAAAATGTCAAGCTGATCTGAGCAAAAACACTAGCTATTGGATGCTCCCTTTGCTAGCGCCATTTGCAAGTCACTTAAAATGCTGAGCTCCTTGCTTCCTTTATAGGCTAGGAGTTTGGTTTATAAATCTGTTAGGAGCTAGGTAGGGAAAGTTTTCCACCGCACTAAGAAAATAAATTTAAAAAATGATTTATTAATAAATTTAACTAGGGTGTCATTTTTTGGGTGAAACTCTAGCATATTTGTCCACCCAAGGATCCGATTGATATGGGGAATTGCTCGTTGGATTCCTCCAATGAGCCTAAAACTACATGCACGTTATGCCAAATGCCTACCGCAATGTAATAACAACTATCAAAATGTGTGTACAAACCATTTATGCAAGAAGGTCCCAAAAATAGAAAATGGGCTCTAGAAGTTAATGAAGCATGTCCATGTGGCACATAGAGCCATGTGCACATGAAAATTTTGAACCATGTCAACTCTCCTTCTAGGGCAAAAACCTGCTCCATAAGTGCATCAATCTAGCTTTTGCATTCCATACTGATCAAGAGTATGAGCTTGACATCCATTTGAATCGCTTCTTCTCTAGGCACTTGAGTATGTTGGACTAGCTCTCTTTGATTTGAGTCATCCTCCCATTGCAATGCTCTGCACATAAATGTATCTTATTATAAAGTTCACAAAAAATATGGCCATTAGTTTACTAGGTCACATCCAAAACAGCCTCCAAGTGCCTTTCAAATTTCCATTGCCTACACTCCCTATGGACAAATAAGTCTCACATTCCAATCACGTACCACCGGATCAGCAAAAGCGGATCCCACACATTGAGCACTTCTCTTTTCCACTTGAACATTGACATTCCTTGAAGGAGTGGACTCAATACTCAAGCGTAGTTTTTAATCTAATTTCACCAACTTATATAAAAAAATCATGTCCTAAAATGGATCAGGAACATGACATGTCTTGATATAATTTTCAAATCAACAAACTTAATCAGAGACACTGTTGTGACACAAATGATCTAAGAAGAAAAATTAATGTAGCCCGCTTTGTCATGTAGTTTGCAATTGGCTTGGAGTTTTTATAAGTCTAAATTAAGGATTGTTTTTCCATCCCAAGTATGATTATCTCCTACATCAAACAAATAATTGATATAAAAGGGAGATTTTTCTCCAAATGATACAATAAAAGTGTCAAGCACAACATTTTACACGTACCAATTAATGCAGACCTATATGGAACTTCCAAATATACAAATTGTTAAGGCAAGTAAATCTTGTAGATGAGGTTAGAGAATCTAGAACTTTGAAGGTACTCCCAATCATCACAAATGAAATATCCTTCATACTTAGCAAACGACTGAGCATCATCTTGCACTTGAAAAGAGACACACTCCTTCCTAACAAAGAAGATAGTCTACTTGACATTGAATGAGTATGCCAAAATATACAGTGTAAATGTATTGAATGATGGAAACTTACTAAGATTCACAACACAATCAAAATGGATCAATACCATAAATCTTACTTTATGCTTAGTCAATTCGTAGTTTCACCTGTATACAATTGGGCTTGTAGTGTTTATGAATGGTCTTAACAATAATCTCATGTGCAAAAGTTGCACACTAGGAATGTGGCTCTGCTGAAAGTAATACAAAATAATTTAAGGTTTGAAAAGGAACACAACAACTTAATGAGTAGGAACATACCAAGATGTGTATAATATTTTACATTTAACACAAAACACACCTTGGAGGTGTACTTGTATTGATCCATGACCTATACAATGACATGGATACGAAATAAAGGACAATGAGAAGAAGGGATGGAACCTTCACATGACATAGTATAATATGTCATGGAGAGAGTTAGCAAAAAAATATGTCATGGAGAGAGTTAGTAAAAAAAATTAACAATATATTATATACTGAAACGTACTCAAAATAAAAGACAATGATGAGGAGAAAAAATGGAGCTTTCAGATGGAATTGTTCAATATTTTTTTGTACACAATTTTTGTTGTTACTACATTTGTTTCATTTACATCAACAATCCCCAAGAGAATCTTCACTCCAATAGTTGAACACACATGTGAGAGCGTAATGTACAACTGTCCACGAGTGAAGATTGGAGTCATGAGATATACACCCAAAAAGGTAATACTTTTGCCAGGGACTTGTTATTGTTATGCAAAAAGCCAATCTAACCAAAAACTATATTTGTCTTTAAAATAATGGCAACTTTGTGCCGTAGTGCACAAACTATATTGACTGAATGAAAACTGTGATTCCAACATACATATTTGTAGTAACTTATGTTTCCAAAACTCTTGTGTTAAATGCCTTGCACACCAAGCGTGCCCTATTGTATATACCCCGACTTGGATCAAGATTTCATAGTAGAATTATAGGAGCATCCATCTTCAACTCTAAGCAATGTGCTGGGAATCCATTGAGACCATTTAAAAGCCCAAAAAGTATAAGGAATAATCTTGCATGGAGTTTTCCACCCCACCATTGAGTCACCACACTGAAATATTTCTCACCACCACCTCTTCTTACGTACAAAGACATTGCATTGAGAATATCAAATTCAAAGTTTTTTAGAGGAAGAATAATGTAGTCTTTGAAGTATTCTGCATAAACCATATCTTTATCCGTTTTTGAATACATGCAAACTATCAATCCATGCAATAAAGATGAAAGATGCACCATGTAATGTGGGATTTTTGTTCCTCTTCATCATTGGTTGTCAAAGTCCCATTTCCTACATCTATAAGCCATTTTTTATAGGCAGCATTTGCAACATCACTATCTCTAGAATGCATGTTACACATCAATTCAATAATCTTCACATCGGGCCATAAATGTGATCAACAAAGCGTAACATCAACAATGTCAAATTGATTCTCCTTTGACCACCATTGATAAGATTTGTCTAAAATCTGCCCAAGAGGCAACTCCTTTCCACTGAATGCTTTTTTGAGCGCATGATATCTTATAAAGACTTGTCCAATCCTCAAAGGTGTCTCAATGCAACATAAGAGTCTCATTCCACACAATGAACTTGCATAGTCTAAGCTGACTCAACGCAAAAATTGCATGTGCTACAACTATTTAGATAAAACAACAATGCAAAATATCCTTATCCATGCACTCATGACAACGAACAATTGTACAAAAAAAAAATCCCCTACTCCTTGCAAGCCTATCTAGGAAAAAAAAAGCCCCACTATCAACGGTCAACACATGGAATTTGTTTTAGAAAATAATCCTTTGACATTCATTCAAAGTCTACTACATTGCAGGTGACATAGATAGCTCTTGCATGGTATCTAGGAAAAAAATAGCCCCACTATCAACGATCAACACATGAAAAATTGTCTCAAAAACAATCCTTTGACTTCCTTTCAAATTCTACTCATTGCATGTGACATAGATAGTTCTTGCATGGTATCAAGGCATTGCTTGTGGAAAAGTGACATGCTTCATAAGGCGAAATTAAAAAGCACTCATTAGAGATTGAAATCCTAAGATATTTGGATAAAATTGTTTGAGCGTGCGTAAAACGTTATGCAAATATCTGAATACACAACCTTTAGAAACACATTCACCCAAGGGCTCAAATCACAACTCCAACCTTTGTAGATAGTCCTCATATTAAAATAATCAAAATCTTTTCCAAAGGAGACTAGGGTAGGAGGGCTCATACAAAAAGAAAACATCACAAATAAATGCCCCAGCTACAACCTTGTATATGTACAACAAGCTTCTTCCACATAGGTAAACCATTCCCCATCATCCTCCAAGACATCACTTGCAATTCATATTGCCTTGAATGTGGGGAGCAATGTACAACATTTATAGAGTGCAAATCCTCAAATGGTTTACATTCGTTACAAATAGTCAAGAGCAAACAAACATAATCTTGTTCACCTATAGAGGGCTGCACAAAATACATTCGACCAATAGTGTCTCCATGGCGTCTCTTGTCCACTTTTGGAAAGTCAAATTCCACACCCACTTCTAAGAAAAATAAATGTTCAAAAGATTGTTTGCACGGTCAACTGGTGTTCTCTCTGCCCCCCCCTTGCAAGAGACCATTAAGATTGTCATCATCGTCTTGAAATATCACCGTTTGACCATTCAAAATATATACACTCAATCTTTGAACAATTGATGTGTCACTATGCAAAAGAAAATCAGTAATCCTGCAAGAAGCTCCATATGCATATATATAACAACCATCCATGTACTTGTCTATTTTTTCAATGTTTTTCCTTTCAAAAACTTGTGATGTTATATATGGAATCTTATAGTTGCACTATCCTTCCCATTGTAGATGTACTTGTAGACATACTTTACGACGTCCAAAATTGTTGAGCATACCTCAATGTTGTCATGTGATTAAACAAAGTTTAAAATACAAAATTATATGGCACCACCCATTTATTTATCAATAGTAGAACCCCTTACCATGGCGTTAGAGCCATTGTTTTGTTGTACATAAATGAGGTAATCATTACTATCCATAATTGTTTTCTCAAATAATGATTATGCACATATTTTGATACACTACACATCAATCATGAAAGGAGATGAAGTGCTGAACTCACCTCATGGACCATTAGTGCCACAACTAATAATGATTTCATGCAACACTAGAAATTGGTTGTTATTTGGCAGCTTTTCACAAACCATGTTGCCATAATCATATATTGACTGAGACTTACATAGAATCAACAATGTGTAAGAATGTGAAAAGCCTCTCTTTTGAAACTCCAGAATGGTCATGTAAACCATTGTCTTTTCAAAATTATATCTCTTTAATATGTACTCCGTCATGCTTAAGTGTTTTGAGAAAAACACTGTGGTTGTTATGTCTGGTTAATCAAAGAAAGCCTTCTGTAGAAACAATGTCTCACTTACTTCAAGCCAATTAGAGTTACATGTGAATGTGATAAACACATCTAGATTTCCCTTTGCAAGCACAATTCTATTACATCTTGATACAATTGGTACATGTGTCAAGGGATACCCATGAAAGATGAGAGCAAGACAATTCTTTGATCCACACATTGACTAAGAAGAATATCACTATCACACAAATGCAACATGTCAACCAAGCCTGCATACAATATTATCATCAATGTTTTGCACATGAAACTAGGAATTGACTAAGAATAAAGTACAATTGATGATTTTGACCCATGTATTTTGAACCTCAAGAGGCTTTGATTGATTGATACTTTCATGTTGCATATTTTGGCATCCTTATCCAACGTCGAGTATCGTATTTACTCAGTGTGTCTTCTCCCAGGCATAAGATAATGTTCAGTGGGTAAGGATGCTCCATTACAATGATTGGGAGTACCTTCAAAATTGTAAATTCTTTGAGCTCATCTATCAAATTTACTTTCCTAAATAACATACATACTTGGAAGTTCCATACATGGTTGCAATAATTTAAACGTGTAAAGTGTTGTGTTTGGTGCATTGATTGCCTTGAAAACAAATCTCTCTTTTTTAATCTTTGATTTTTTGAACTGGGAGATAATTGGCCTTGGGATGTGAAAATAGCTTTTAATTTAAATACAGAGAAACGCCAAGTCAATGGTTAATCACATGACAAAGCAAGCTGCATTAATTTTTCTTCTTAGATCATTTGTGGCACAACATTGTCCCTGATTGAGTTTGTTTCTTTGACAACTATGTCAACAACTCTGCAATGTTCATGACCCATTTTAGAACATGCTCTTTGAATGCTTGAATACATTTTTTAATGTCTTGATGTTTATTGTAACTTTTGCTTCAATGGCTTGAATAGTACAATCTTCTAGTGCACACCAACGTGTGGTTCACGTAATATAGTTTTTATCTTCATTCAATTTTTTGTGCTTTTTCCATTTCGCAAAAGTATGAAATTGTATTACAAATGAAACACAAGACAGAGATGGAAAAGTTCCATCCCAAGAGAGCACTGGCCCAAAACCCTGGTGCCCCTTTTGATGTTTCTTTATATTGCTTCAACTCAGTACAATGCTGAAACCCTTGCTCTGCACTTCCACACAAAAAATGCTAGAGAGAATGGGCCTTATGCACATACTTAAAGGCCCTAGGCCATGAAAAGACGTTTAGAATGAAAATCAGTGTACAATGAAAAGCTTCAAACTCAAAAGAATAATGTCTAAAATCTCATGGTCCAAAAGATAGTTGCACAAAAGAGGGATTTCCGTACACTGCCACATCAACAACTATCAATGTAAAACATAGAACTTGTCCTACGGTGCCACATCATCATACAATCAAACACTCCCCAAATGGCAGCTACGTCGCTTGGAGGTTTCAAGCATACAACTAAATGCTCCCTAGACATGTTGTGTGCGTCATTCAAAGATTTTCCAATGTACAACAAAATGCTCCCCTAGACATCTGTCTACATTATTCCAAGGTTTTGAATTATATAACAAAACGTTACTCAAACATCCCGTTTGTGTCATTCCAAGGTTCAAACATTATTACATAGCATTTTTCACTACTCACCCAAGGCCTTTGTTGTTGACTTGCATGAGATTCTTGAAAATTTAGACATCATTTTTGGAAGTTATCACTGTTGACTAGAGTTGTTTCTGTAGTAAATTCTAGCTTTACTTTCATAAGTTGTAGTCGATTCCTGCATGTTTCATAAGCTCTTGCATGGTTGATACCTACTTGGATAGACAATAATCCTACAACAATGATGGCAGTCCAATTGTGTATTGCTCACACTAGTTCTCCAAGGGAATCAACTTAAAGAAAGATATCGGGGGGTAGATGTCGAGAAACCTTTGGTTATTGTCTTACATGGTCTTTGTGGCAAGCATTTTCAAGTTGCCCCATTCTGAAAAGATACGGACTTTAAAGAGGAAAATCATGTAGGTGCGTGCAAAAATTATCTTGGACGCTTTCCATGTCCTTGGAGCATGTGGTTGTGTTGAATTGAAATCCATCACTGCATAGCATTATCTTTAAGAAATCTTGTTGCTCAAGAAATCTTGGATAATTTTGTATAGTTTCTCAAAGCATACATGTTGCCATCTTGTTGGAGGAAGTGTAAAGCTTTCTTCTAATCTTTCACCCCAAAAAAGGTGAAAATTTTAATTTTCATGCCACCATCTTAAAGTCCTTTCGATGGTTAGTTGCATATCGTGGGTACGGGTAATAAGGACATCCCATACGGGCTCCAACCAGGTGGTGGTGGGGTAGGTAGTGGAGCTTTGATACCACTATAACAGAAGGGTCTCATGTTCCAACCGAAAAGAACAGATTGAACAAACTTTGAGCACTTCAAATAAAAATTGAGTTGAAAGAGAGAGATGCATGACACTTGAGACGTGGAGTGGTAGATTTCCATCCGAAGAGAGGCCCAAAACCGTCCAGCATCACTTTTGGCATTTCTTTATATTGCTTCAACTTAGTAGAATGCTGAAACCCTTTTCTCTACAATTGCACATGCAAAACTGCTACAGAATGGGTCCTACGCACATATTTAAAGACCCTAGTGAAAGAGGAGGTTTGTGAACCTAGATTGGGTGGGTCTGAGTAGCGGAACGTGTGTGTGCAGAGAGGCAAAAAGAGGTAGTGCTTGTTGCACAAGAGAGAAACGTAAGTTTTAGAAGTCCAAAACCTCAAGTGATGAGGTTTTTGGAACTCTTTTATTAAAATGTACCATTTGGCCCTTGGAAAATATGAAACATTTAAAAATAGTCCAAGTGGCACAAAGGCCAATAAATGAAGTCTAATGCATGTACAACCCCAAAACGGTGGACTAAAAATTTGCAAAAATATATATCTGCAAAGCTCCCAAGAAAAGCTATGCACTCAACATGGTCCGATGGATATCGGGAGTGACCTCTGAGTATTTACCCCCAACAACTTCCCACTTAAAGGCCTAGAGAGTTTCCTTTAAGCTATGTAGCTCCCACACTATAGGCAACGCTCATGTTGTGCCTTAGGTAGTATTTGGTAAGAGCATTTGCAAGGTTTCACGCGTACTGATTTTGATCAATGAGACCAAACCATCATCAAGCATGACAAAATGGCATTGCACATCAATGTGTTTGGTACACGCATAGAACATAGCATTTCTAGCCAAATAAACTGTACTCTAGCTATCAAATCCAAGAACATGTGTGTTATCAAGCAATCCAATCTCATTGACCAGGCTAGCTAACCACATGGATTCTAAGCAATCCAAAGTCATTGACTGGGCTAGACTGAAATATATTCAGCCTCAGTAGTAAGAGTGCAACTATCCTATGAAGTCTAGAGCGCCATGAGATAGCACCACCTACCAGGATGTAAATGTACTCACTAGCTGACTTGCAGGTATCAACATCACTTGTCATGTCAAAATCACAATATCCCTACAACTTTGGTGGACCCTTTCCATAACACAAGAATTTGCTTTTGGTCGCTTTCAAGTGCCTCATTATGGACTTTAGCAAGAAAGCAAAAGAATTTAAAGAAGGTGGACAATTGATAAAATTTGAATCCATTTTTGGATTCCAAGATCCTCCGAGGGCTTTGGCCTTCATCCAACAGTTTGACGTAGCCTTTTCTAGAGGGCATTACTCGGAGCACTCCAAGATTAGGAGGGATGCATCTTTTCTCAAAGGAAAT
Source organism: Adiantum capillus-veneris (assembly GCF_014529385.1). Taxonomy (NCBI): domain Eukaryota; kingdom Viridiplantae; phylum Streptophyta; class Polypodiopsida; order Polypodiales; family Pteridaceae; genus Adiantum; species Adiantum capillus-veneris. The sequence continues at coordinate 30,895,470 of NC_140933.1, read as the reverse complement.
TCTCGAACATGGTTGTCCACTTTTCTTCTGAGGAAATAAGCTCCAGTCAAGTGGTTGAAATTCAGAAGACCCTTTATTTCTTATTGGCTAACCAACGAGTACGAACAAGATATAAGAACCACTTGGAATCATCTTCAGATGACCAAGGGACATTCTTTGGACGCTTATTGCGAGAATTTTTGGACTCTTTTCTACCAACCTCTTCATTTAATAAGGTCACCTTTAAGAACTGTAAGGTCCCTCTCTAAACCCTAGAGCAGCCTAGAAAATAATTTAGAAACAGCAAGACCAACAAAGAAGTCATACGGACAACGAGACTTTACTCTAGAATGAAAAGACAAGGATATTTTGGAGAAGAAATTACGTCATCCCTATATTTTCCCAAAAAGATTAAGACTATTTTTATGCTTCTTCGTCAAAAGCCGCGTGGGAACTGATCTAGATCGGGGAACTAGGAGAAAAAGGGACTAACTTAATTGAAAGGTAAAGGATATAAGAACTAAGAAGAAAATTGGGGTCCAATAGCATTTGAGAAGAGAAATTGGGTCCAATAGCATTTGAGAAGAGAAATAGGGTCCAATAGCATTTGAGAAGAGAAATAGGGTCCAATAGCATTTGAGAAGAGAATTGGGGTCCAACAGGAATTGAGAAGAGAAATTGGGGTCCAATAGGAATTGAGAAGAGAATTACACCCACCTTTTTCCTATATAAGCACCCCCTCTCCTTTGTATTTTTAGATACACACATATTGCTAAGCTACTTGCATACTTGCCATGATCAAGACTATGCTTAAGTAACTCAAGGTTTCCATTAAACCTTGCTCTTGCTCTCTCCCTCTCTTGAAGGCCAAACCCTCAACTCTCTTCCTCTCTTGAAGGCCAAACCCTTGAGGGTTTTGCGAAGAAGCTCCTCTCTCCTTCCTCTTCATCATAAATCCCTTTCCTTCCTCCTTGAGCCTCACATCTCTTCAAGAAGGACTTCAACCCCACTTCCCTCTGCTTAGAGGAGGTAATCTTCATTTCTAGTAGGATTAATTAATCCATGTGTTTTAATACTAGGAAGGTTTATGTACATTATTTTAGGTTTAAGGTTTAATGGTTACCTTGGAAGTAGGGTTAAGTATTACTAGTAGTTATGCATCACTAAATTACGCTTCAAAGGTAGATTTTCTCTTGTAAGCTAAGCTTTAATGGTAGCTTTGCACTTAGATGTAAGCTTTAGTGATTACCTTGCATTTTTAGGTTTAAGCTTTAATGGAAACCTTGCAATTAGGGTCAAGTGATAAGAGTATCTATGCATCATAAAGTTAAGCTTCAAAGGTAGATTTGCTCTCGTAAGCTAAGCTTTAATGGTAACTTTGCACTTAGGTGTAAGCTTTAGTGACTACTTTGCATTTTTAGGTTTAAGCTTTAATGGAAACCTTGCAATTAGGTTAAGTGCTAAGAGTATCTATACATCATTAAGTTAAGTTTCAAAGGTAGATTTGCACTCTTAAGCTAAGCATTAATGGTAACTTTGCACTTAGGTGTAAGCTTTAGTGACTACCTTGTATTTTAGGTTTAAGCTTTAATGGAAAGCTCGAAAACTCATAAATTATAGGATGACCTTCTAGCTTCCTAAAATGGAAAGCCCTATAGGTACCATAAGAAAAGAGTAGTTGTCTAAGCTCGATAGAAGTAGTTCAATTTTTGGTATTGAAGAGTATTTCTAAAGTTTTCAATTTCAATTTTGTTTGCAAATACGGGATGGGGGAGATAGGGGATAACTTCTTGGAATTGATCTCCGTGTTGTTTGAACCGAAAACTCTACAAGCTTCCATGGAGATGCCCCATGGATGACAAAGGATTGAAAAAACCTGGGAATCGACAAAAACGGGGATTGAACTTAAAAAGTTGGCATTTCCAAAGAGACATTAACCATCAAATGCCTATGGCAAAAACTCGCTTGTATTTTCTAAATAAACTTGGCTGGTAGATAATTAATGAAAGTAGGAATTAAGGTTGATAAATGAATGAACCTGGAAATTACCAACTAGGAGTTAAAAGGAATCTCAAAAGGTGATAGGGATAGCCCATTGCAAAACATAGATTTAACGAGGAGTTTTGAAGATTGTCTGGAAATGACCGGGAACCAAGATGGATCTTCTTGGGGTCAATTTGATTGAAAGGCCGACCCATTGAGAGGATTCTCTTGGGGAACTTGTCGGAGATTGGTCCTTTTCGGCTAGGGCAGTGTAACTGGTAAGTTGTTATACCTAGGTCATTCATGCCTGAGGGATAAGGGATGAATGGGTTTGTTGTATTTTTCCCTGGCCGGGTGAAGTACCAGCGGTATCTTATTGGAAATCGGCCATAATCCGGGTATGGCCTGATGCCAATGGTTGGATGATAAGGTTATACTCAGGGAGGATGATGTGAATTTAATTATTGAAATTTGTTCGACATGGTTGCTTAAAAAAGGAACTGGAAAGGCTAGGAATATAGGGGCTATCTTGTGTATCTATCACTAGATGGTGCTATACCTCTCGAAAAAAAATGCTTAGAAAGGAATGATTAAATTACTTGATGAGCCTTTCCCAGACACTTAATTCTGGGAAATATTGTGAAGGTGATGCCATTTTGATGGCTTGTAACCGATTATCTTGGCCTGAATGGGGAGGTAAGATGAATTGGTTGAAACTAAATGTGTTGCATGATTAGTTAGGAAACTAGTTACAATCTAATTATAGCAGATAAAGGAAAGGAAATGAATTAAAAGTTTCTAAATAAAGATTTGGTGGGAACAAACAGATGAATTTCCCTGAACGAGGGTATGCAACAGATTGCATGCTGCTTCTTGTTTGATGATGTCTGATAGACTACTGTCTTCCTGATTTTGTAGTAGTTAAATGCTACCTCGAGAAGGGATTTTCATGAAATGGTTCGGTGGATGGGCGGATCCGGAGGGTCAGATGGCCGGATGTTGACTTAAAACTTTTATGTTAAACACTAGGACTACGTGGGATAAAAATGGGTAATCGGTAATGAGCGAGACCAGGTAGGATTGCAAGATCCCTCTTCTTAGGGGAAAGTGATAACTGTCGTGCCTGCTTGTCAGGAAAAAGGGGTTATCGCCATGAACCAAGGGAGAACAAGAAAGCAAGAGCAGATCCTCAAGTTAAAGATCAAGAGAATCAAGACTAAGGACCACGATTCTGGGTGCGGAAAGCTGTCAAGGACAGATTGATTATGAGAAATGGATAGAATCATTGAATGAAGGGATGTACCCCCTTGGGTTGGCAATAGAGATAGGCCGGAGTCCTGTCTGAGTGTCGGTCCCAAGTGGAAGGGATACCTGCAGATAGATCTACGTCATTCTCTGGAACGGTCTGAAGGACTGAGGGAGCTGAGTAGGGTTGAGTCTGGGTATGGCCCTCACATTGGGTTGGCGTTCAAGATAGGCCGGAGTCCTGTCTGAGTGTCGGTCCCAAGTGGGAGGGATACTTGCAGATAGATCTACGTCATTCCATGGAACGGTCTGGAGTACTGAGGGAGGTGAGTAGGGTCGAGTCTGGGTATGGCCCTCACAGAAACAGATTGAGTGGTTTTGATGGAGACTTCTTACAGAGATCCGAGACTACTGCCTTGAACAAAAGTCAAATTCTATCCAAGAATTAATTGGTCATGCAAAATAGGGTTTCTCGATACATTCAAGAAATTTGACTTATCCCACTGATGAGATCTTGACTTAGAGAGCTAGACAAACCTTCAACAATGAAAGTAGAAAGAAAAACTGTTCCCAATAAAAGAAGGATACACGACCGTGACTAACTCTTTGAGAAAGGGCTAACTATATCAAAGAGGGGAAGTGTTTTGGTTGTGGGGAACAAGGCCACATCTCTGCAAAGTGCCCCAAAAAGTCACAGCAAATAGAGACTGAAGACATGCCAGAGAGTTCTAGAGCAGCAGAGAAACGTGGCAAAAAAGGAAAGATGAAAGCAGGACTAGTACCAAATTGCATGGGTACTGACTCAAGCCAGATAGATGAAAGTACAGAACTTTTTCAAGCTTGGTGCAAAGTGAAACATCAAGAAGCCCTAATTTTCTTTGATGGAGGAGCCAAGGCCAACTTCATTTCACCTGAATTGGCGCCACGGCTTGAGATTACACCCGATAAGATGGGACCGCCAGTAGAGGTAGTTCTAGCGGTGCTCGGACAAGACATAGTCATTACAACGTCATTGGAAACTTCGGTTGCAGTGTCAGGGGTATTTAGGGCACGAGGACTTTTACATCATGCCTTTGGAAGGGTTTGGCATCCTCCTAGGAGTCCCTTGGTACCATAAGAACAACGCCATGGTTGACTATTGGGCAGAAAACGACTTTGACTAATGAAAAGGGCCAAAACTTTGTACTTGATGTGAAAGTAAAGGACGAGTCCATCCCTATTGTATCAGCTTTGGCCATTTCCAAATCAATGAAATCTAGTCTCTTTGTTTACTAGATCTATTTGAAAAAGTTAAATGATGAACATAGAATGAACATGTTTGAACTTGATAAAGAACGCCAAGATTTTCTCCACACACATGCTGAGGGCCTTCTAGGCACTCTTTGATACTCTAAAAAACTAGCTGAATTCAGCTTTTGTAATGAAAGATTTGGGTTCAGCTGAATGTATTTTGGGCATGCACAAAACGAGAGATAGGTAGCAAAAAATGTTGTATTTGTCTAAAGAAAAGTACATTGAAAAGGTACTCGACAAGTTTAATATGGGTGATGCTAATCCTTTGAGCATGCCATTGCAGCCACATGTAAAGTGGAGTGCACATGATTGCCCAAAAACTGTTGATGAAACCAATGCTATGAGGGGAGTACCTTATGCTTCAGCATGCGGCTCTCTCATGTACGCTATGGTTGCCACTAGACCTGACATTGCTTATTCAGTGGGAGTAGTGAGAAAGTTTAAATCTAATCCTAGAAGAGTACATTGGGACTTGTCTGCAAGGAAGTCATATTTGTTGGCTCTATAGAAATGATTCCTCTTTGCATAAAACATATGGTCATTGGAGTCCGAACTTTCAAAGGATGACTCCTCCCTAGAGCTATCAAAAACTGGACGAAACGTGAGTTTCTTTGCCTTTTTATTGCCCTTTCCAAAGCTTTTCTTTTTGCTTTGCTTTTTTTGCCTTTCTTGTCCTCCGACTCAAAAGAGCTAGAAGAATTGTTAGACAAAGAGGAAGAAGAAGAACTGGGTAGTCCTTCAAAGTGTACACACTTCTTTTGCTTTCATGCAAAAGCAAAAGAAGATTGATGGCCCAAGTAACTAGGGTAATCACTCCCCTTCTTGTGCTTTTTCAATTTCTTTTTGGATTGATTTTTTGTGTTCAAAAACTAATTGATTTGAGTCTGAACCACCTCTTGAAGTTCTTGTTATGTAAACATCCTTGGAGAAGGAGGTTCCTTGATTGCTGGTTTGATTGGTGGTTCGGCCCACTGAGTGTGCACTTCAATGATGGATTACTGAGACAAAAAATTTGCAAATTGAGGGTCTTTCGCAAATTTAATCATCAGCTTTGTGCACTCATCAACCTGCTATCGATGCTGCATCTCTTGAAGTTCATATTGAGTAGGCACAGGTAGCCCGTACTCTTCCTCACAAAACAAAAGAGAGAGTCTACAAAAAATTTGCAAATTGAGGGTCTTTCGCAAATTTAATCATCAGCTTTGTGCACTCATCAACCTGCTATCGATGCTGCATCTCTTGAAGTTCATATTGAGTAGGCAGAGGTAGCCCGTACTCTTCCTCACAAAACAAAAGAGAGAGTCTACATGGTCCAGCATAGCTCTATGCCAAGAGATATTGGCACCAAAGATTGGTGCCCCTTTTGGTATTTATTTGTATATTTATCTGTGAGAAAAGTACAATTGAGCCCGCGAGTGCTCGCTCTCAGACTCTACGTCCAAATGCTCTGAGAAGTGATCCCCTAAGGAAACTTTTAAATAGTTTACAAGGGATGCTTAAAACAGAGCCCCAAAAGCTTCAAACTCAAAAGAAATGATCTCCAAAAGCTGCCAACGCTAAAAAACTATCAAAAAAAGCTGTCAGCATAATTTGCAAAACCTCCATAAGCCCTGTCAGCACAAAAAGCGGACGTCTGTATTGTCTACCACGTCAGCACCTGTCATCACATATTGTGGAGATCCATACAGCCAATCAATGCCAGTCGCAAAATTCTGTACTGCCACGTGAGCTTGTCGGTGCATTTTTCAATGGTTGCCACATCAACAATTTGTGTGTGTGTGTGGGTGTGTGTGTGTGCGTGCGTGTGTTCGGGTGGCTTTGCCATGTCACCAATTTGTGACAAGATACCTCTTGATACCACTTGGCAAAACTTAACAAATTCAGCAGATGTAAACTCACCTCCATTGTCTGCACGCAACCATTTCAGCTTTCTACATGTTTGGATAGCCTTAAATGCATGAAAAGTTTTCAAAGAAGAAAACGTGCCCCTTTTATTCTTGAGAAAATAAACCCATATTTTCCTAGACAAATCATCAACAAAGGAACAAAATATGCAGCACCACTCATACTCTTTACAAGCATGCTACACACATCCATATGTACAAGATCAAGACAATCAAATTTGCGAGAGACACCAGAGTAATAAGAATTTCTCACCAGAGTAATAAGAATTTCTCACTTGCTCTCCATATTGGCATTCTTTATAGAAATCAATCTTTAAGCCCTTAGTATTAGCACGACAGGAAAGAACATCTGGCTCTTATGGCCTAATCTTTTGTGCCAAAGATCCAAGTGAGACCGAATCTCTGCTATAGCAACAAACTTGTGTGGCAAGGCAAAAGTGTCCCCTTCTTTGTGCCCTTAACAATTTGCATAGCACCTTTTGTGAGCTTCCAAGTACCACCACTGAAAATGATGTTGCAACCATGCATATCAAGTTGTCCAATAGAGAGCAGACTCTTCTTGATGCCATGAACATATCTGACATCATGAAAAACAAGATGTTTCCCATTATCAAGGGCCAAATGAATAGTGCCTATTCCATCAATTGTGCAAGCATGATTATTTCCAAGGTAAATTTTTCCATAACTACCTACATCAAAAGTGGAAAGATGCTCCCTAGATGGATTCACATGAAAAGAGGCACCTAAGTCCACTATCAGGACTAAGACAAGCCATCACTCCTGGACAACAATGTTGGAATTAGGGTTGCATGAAAAAACACACTTTTTGGAGAAGATGAAGGAAGATCAAGGCACACAATGAAGAGTGTACTACTTAGTATGCAATGGAAAGATAAGATAGCCCTGGAGTGATGGGCGTATATACAATGCACGGCAAAAAACCTCCTAGTGAGGGAAAAAATGCCTCGGTGGTCCTAAGTGTGTTCACACACATCACACCACATGTATATGGTGACAAATCCTCCCTCGGAGTGATGCGATGAATAAGATCTGGCACCTAGAGTACAGGAAAGTGCCATGACCTAAGGACATGATCAATCCACAAAGGGGAGTAAGCCCAAAGCTTTGCAGAAATCTTCAAAATTCTCACAAGACAATGCCTTTTTGTGAGAAGATATGCAAGGTTGTCCTGTGTTGGCACATAAACCAACCTGATCTCTCCTGCTGAGAGCCTCTCCCCAACATAGTGGTAATGCACCTCAATGTGCTTTATGCGATCATGAAAAAATGGGTTCCTTGCAATTGCCAATGCTCTCTGATTGTCAGTGTAGATAGTGTTGGTAGTGTCCTGTCTAACACCCAAATCAACCATGAGGCATTTGAGCCATACACACTCAGTCATAGTTGTGAAGACTGCCCTATACTCAGTCTCACAACTGGAAGTAATAGGTTTCATCTTTCTCAACCATGATATGCATGAACTGCCAAGCATAAAACAAAAAGCACTCATAGACACTTGCGTGTCAAACAACCAGCCCAATCTGAGTCCAAAAAATTGTGTAAATCTCATGGCAATGATCCCCCCTTGGAATAAAACAAGCCATGATGTAAAGTGCCACACAACTAGATAAAATTTCTCTTGACAACCTGCCAATGCTTAGACCCTAGGCTATGCATGAATTTGTTGACCTGTGAGACTGCAACTGAATATCTGGCCTTGTGTTGCATACATAAATAATGCAACCAACAACAGTTTGGTAAAGAGTGACATTGGCAGGAGAGTCACTAGCATCATGAACTCTTAATCTCAAACTTGTTTCCATGGAGTGGAAATAGTTTGCAATCCTCAAGTCCAAACTTACATAGCAATGTCTCTACTATGTGACCTATCCGACACAAGGCAATACCACCAACACACTGCTTAAACTATATACCCAAGTAATGATGCAATAGCCCCAAATATTTCATCTTGAAAGTAGCATTCAAATCAGCCTTAAATTCAGCAATATGTCTCTCATTTGGTCCAATGATAAACAAATTATCCACATAGAGAACCACAATGAGAAGTACATCACCCTCAAGCTTTACATACAATGTGCTTTCTGCTGGAGTGTTACAAAATACTCGTTTGACCAAATGAGTGTCAACCTTCTCATACCAAGCACGAGGATATTGCTTCAGCCCATACAAAGCTTTCTTACATTTGCACATTTTATCTTCCGGCCCTTCAATAACAAAACCGTGAGACTGTGTTACATAAAATTCCTCAAATATGTCACAATTTAAGCTAGCAGTAACAATGTATGATTGATGTACATCCCAACCAAAAGTAAGTTGCCAATGCACATAGAAAATGAACAATAGCCATACAACAAGTGGGAGCAAAAGTCTTTTCATAATCCAGGCCTTTTTGTTGTGCATAACCCTTTGCAACAAGTCAAGCCTTATAGCGATCAATCTCATCATCGAGCTTGCGTTTCAACTTGTAAACCCACTTCCTACTAATGACCTTTTTGCCAGGAGGCAAATCACATAAAGTCCATGTGTCATTTTCTATAAGTGCATCATATTCTAATTGCATGGCAGGCATCCAATTTTTTGAATTTTGTGCTTTATCAAAAGACAAAGATTCCTCAACATCACATGATATATACACAACCAAAGCATAACAATCTAATGCACAAGATGGATGGAAAGAACCTAAAAAAGTATGACTAGACAAAGGTGCATCCAATTTGTCACGCAAATTATGCAACATCCATTTTGGCATACCTCTAGCTTGCTCATTCTCAGCCCTTTCCTCATGAAGTACATTATAAACATCCGCGACAGTAATAGTCTGATCTGTAACATTTTCAAAAACCCCTATAGGCTATACATTTGTCTCATTGGAATTTACATTCAAGATTGCATCACCGAGAAGAGGCAACAAAGTGTCATAAATCTCTTGTGAGCTTACATTACAGACTAGTACATGACAACAAAGGCTGAACAAAATCTTCCACAAACACAGAATCTCATGAAACAGATACACTTTTTTGTGGATGATACATCCTGCAACCTTTTCTTTCCGTACTATAACCAACAAAAATGCATTTGCCAGTCTTATCATCCAATTTTCTTCACTGCGTTTGTGGCACTAAAGCATATGTCAAACATCCAAAAACATGCAGGTGCTCAATAGAAGGCTTTCTATCATGCCATGATCCATACGGAGTCATAGATATAAAGATTTCATAGGTTACCTGTTAAGTACAGGCACACATAATAGCCTCAAGCCAAAACAAATGTGGTAAATCTTGGCTTTTGATCATACATCGTGCCATTTTTGTAAGAGACCTGTTTTTCTTCTCAACAACAGCATTTTGTTGAGGTATATACAACAGTTTACATTGGTGTTTTATCCCATGACTCGCCTAAAATGCATTAAATTCATGAGACATATACTCACCCCCTCGATTGGAATGAAGGGTGCTTGTAGTACATTTTTAGACATTTTCAGTCATAGCCAAAAATTGTTTGAAAGACATAAACACTTCAAAATTTTCTTTAAGAGGATACACCCATGCATTCTTGGAATAATCATCAATGAAATTCACGAAGTAAAGGAAATTTCCCAAGGACAGAGTTTGCATGGACCCACAAACATCACTATGCACAAGCTGCAACCTACATGTGGCCCTAGCTAAACCATCCTTTGGAAAATTCAAACGTTGCATCTTACCCAAAATATAGCCTTCACAAACATGTTTGACATGTACTTCAAGAGGCAACAAAGAAGCAACCATATTAAAATTTTCAAACGCAGTAAACTGGAAAAATGCAGATGCCCAAAACGTGTATGCCAAAGTTTTGCATCTAAAATAGCCTTAAAATCCATTTGCAAAATTCTTCCCACACTTGTCATACAAAGTGATTTTATATAGCCTACGACATAAAATGAAAGAGGCAACAATTTCATCACCAAAATTTTGATCATGTACTGTACATCTTTCATCTACAAATTTGACTACAGGGTGTAGGGATAAAATACTCAGCTGTTTGCGACAAAATCCTCACAAGGAATTTTCACAAGACTCTAATAACAGTTGAAAGAAAAGGTTTGTGAATCCACGCTGGGTGAGTTTGAGTAGCGGAGTGTGTACACGCGTGCTGGAGTGTAGAGGAGCAGAAAGAGGTAGTGCTTGCTAGGGGAGAGAGCATCGTAAGGTTTAGAAGTCCAAAAACTCAACTGATGAGTTTTTTGGGACTTTATTAAATTAAAATGTGCCATTTGGCCACATTGACAATGTGAAACCTTTAAAAATAGTCCAAGTGACCCAAAGGCCAATAAATGAAGCATAATGCCTGTATAGGCCAAAAATGGTGGGCTAAAAATATACAAAAAATATATCTTCCAAGCTCTCGAGCAGCTACGTGTTGAAAATGGTACGGAGGAGATTGGGAGTGATCTCTGGGCATTTACCCCCAACACCTAGGCCATGAAAATCAATATACAATGAAAAGATTCCAACTCAAAAGCATCTCATCTAAAAGCTCATGGTCCAAAAGTTGGCTATGCAAAAATGATTTATTTTTTTAATTGCCATGTCATCAATTGTCAATGTAAAACGCAAAACTTGCCATACAGTACCATGTCAGCACCTGTCATCATAAAATCCGAGACTTGCCACGTCAGTCAGTCAGCATAAATTACGGCCAATCCATTCAAAATCTACCACATCATCAGTTAGTTACGCCACATCTTTTTGATTGTGGATTCTGCTTTTACTTATAGTGCCTTGGATCCCATAAGTTGGTAAAACCCTTATTATTTTGAACCCACTCAGTGAGAATCTATAAGTTAGTGAGACTTTCTTCTTCTTCTTCCTTTCGGGTTTAGGCCGCTGGGCAAGGATCTGTCGGTTGGCTCAAGTCTTTAGTGGCTTGACACATCAACAATTTGTGACAATGGTTGTTGTTAGCAGTAGCTAACACAGACACCATTTTTCGGAGTTCTCTTTGTAAAACAATTATTATGTTGATAAATCGGGAATATTGTAACTCCTATTTTCTCGAATAAACTTTGTAATTAATGAGCCAAGGCTACAAGCTTTTAGATTATATCAGCCAGTCATTTCCCAGCTTTGGTAGAATTCCAGATTATTAGTTTTGACCACCCTAAAACCTTGGCTAAGGTATAAAAGCCAATTTTTGTAAATGTTTTATAAGTTTTTGGATAAGAAATACACAGCGTGAGCTAACAACGCTCACTTCTCTCCTTCTCGTGCTTCCTACTCCCTCTCCGGTTGTCACATTGCGATTGCGATTGTTACATTGCAACCGCAGGTCAGAGCTCTACGCATTGACGTAAGCAATTCACAGTATTTTGTAGCTTTTGACGTCGCTGACCTGCGGCCTAATTTCATCATAACTAGGAATTTACACTTTTAAATCGAAAACTAAACATAGGCGGGATATTGGGGCATCATTGCTAAGCATTTAGATGCATTCTGGGTCGAAAATTACTAGGTCGAAAATCCACTACTGTTAATAATCGCGATTTTGGAAATTGACCTAAAGTGCGATTTGAGACCATAAGCATGTGTGCTTAGGTCTTGTAAACATGTCCTAGAAGTTTCGTTACGTTTGGATGTCATTTGATGTTGTAACGGATGTGATTTGCTTACCGATGAGCGATTGGTGTAGCTTGAGTTAGATGCGAGTTGTTAGTTTTTTTCCGAGAGATTGACAACCTCTTGTAGCCTCTATGCACTAGTTGAGTCAGTTTCGTCCCATGGTTTGACAAATTAATCATGGTTCTCGCTAATACTGTAATAAGATAGGATGGTGAGGTTAGACATACGTCCCACATTTGGCGCCGCTGCCAGGGATCGAAGAGACCTAAACTAGGGAAAAACACGAGTGTTTTGTGTAGTTGTCCTTTAACTTCCTCTATGTTCACCTAGAGTTCAAAACTTTCTTTTAGAAACCGCATAGCTTAAGATTGTCGTCTTTTGCTGTGTAGAGGTAGCTTGGAGGTAATCGTACTTACCGAGTACCTTTAGGACTCTAGGATTATAGATTTAGATTAGGATATGGAGAATGATTGGTAGACGAGACAAGTCTTAAGATCAAGGCTCTGAAAAACATAAAAAACATAAAAAACACAAGAAAACGAGTGTTTGTGGACACTTTCCACAACCCCATTGCATGAGAATCTAGGAGTAGGGTAAGTAGGATCCGAGGTGGATTTCAAAACATTGCTCTCTGTGAAAGAATCAAGTGTGAGTTGTTATTGGAAGTTGTAGAATTTCAGGTCTACGGCTAGAAATAGCTCAAAAAGACTCGAATCCACTCAATCTGACTGGAGAGTAAGCCTAAGAGTTGTATGAACCAGTGGGTAAGCTCAAAGACACTTCGAGGTAAAAATTTCAAGAGTTGGCCAAAACTCAAATTATTTACTTTTTCTTGACATTTTAGGCCAAATTAAGTTTTGACTTGATTCATAGGCTTAAAATACATCATATAAAGATTGTCTTTGAGAAAATTGTAAAAAAGTGCTCATTTTAAGCCTAAAGTTAATAATCGTGATTATTAACTTTCTGCTCTAAATTGGCCAAGGTTCATACCATTGACTCATTGCATGTGTACAAACAACTTTTGTAAAGGCCCAAAAGATTTGGATCACTAAATTGGCCAAAAACTGGGAAAAAACTAAAGTTTGTACTGACTTTTTGAATCTTGAGTATAAATTGGGGAAAAATTTATCCAAACTTGTTGAAATTTTATTCATAGGCTTATGTTGATGAGATAAACATGTGTATATGCTTAGTTGACAAAAAAATTATAAAAATTTGTCAGAAGTAAATAATCACGATTATTTACATCTACAATATTTTTCAGCTTTTTTGACCAAGCCTCATATCACTAGCTTCACCATGTTGTAATAAGCCCAGAAACCAAATTTGGTAAGATTTGGACCACTGGAGTGAAATTTGTCAACACTAAAATTGCAAAGTTAGTATGCAGACAGATAATTGACGACCATTTGACCAAATTGTCCAAACTTGATGAAACTTGCCCGGGGACCTGGACTTAAGGTGCTTAACAGATCTGTGTCAAAGTTGGGGCAAAAACTTGCAAAAATCTAGCTGGAGAAAATGATCGCGATTATTTACATCTGCTTCAAAACTTGATGATTTTGCAAATTTGAGTATACCACAAGGTCAAGCACATCAAGTAGACCTCAAAAATAAGTTTTGGTGAAATTTAGATCCCAAAAGTGAGATTTAAGCCAGATTCTCAAAATCAGAGTCTATGGACACCAAACAAATGATAAACTTGATCAGATTTGGTCCAAACTTGTTGAAACTTGCCCAGGGACTCTAACAAGTTGTATACTTGCCAAACCTATCAAGAAAGTGCAAAAAACTTACAAAAGTAAATAATCGTGATTATTTACTTCTGCTATCCAGAGACATCATTTTTGACTTTTGAACTTATACAGTGATAGACCAACATAATATAAAGTCACAGGGCAATTTTGGGTTCAATTGGATCAAAATTGATACATGTACACTCAGTTTACAGGTTGCAGATTAGACCTTTGAATTTTTTCTAAAGTCGAATTTGAAAGTCAAATTTTGACCATAGCTCGATTTGAAGTGATACACAGAGACTAGTCACGAGTATAGCAAAAAATCTACTATCTTTATAGAAGAATAGCTAAGTTAATCAAATTTGTAAAGGAATCAGGTTGCAGACAATGAATCAGTGGCTTGACAAAAAGTTGCAATTGAATCGAGTGGAAATTGACGACAAGTCAATCCAAAGGTGAGTACTCTATCCAGGGCTTCATAAGTCTATATGAACCTTAGATCTGGTTGCGTACTAGGAAATCAGTGCATACTTGGAGAAACCTCCAGTAGAGTATCTACCAAAGAAAGCGTGAATCAAGGCAATTCCTTGCACACAATTCCTCAAGAAGTCTCATACACTTTTTCAGATTCAACATCCGAAATGTCTTCTTACTCGACTCACTCAAAAACCGGAACGACAGTGCGTTGTGAGCCCAGGTTTACTTGGACCCTAACGAGGAGTATGCTATTCGCATTTATGACCATGGTATTGAGTTCGAAGAAGAGGTTAGGGCAAACAAACAAGGAAAAATGTACATGGATCGAAACGGAACTTAGTATTTACAGGTCGAAAACCCTGGCGTGATAGACAAATGGGGGCTAGAAGTAAACACCATAATCCTAGATATATCAGCAAAAGAAGAACCACTAACTTTAGAATTCGAGCGATACAATCAAGTAGACTTGAAGCCTTTGAAACGGCTTAGTACAGATAATCCTAGGATCAGAGTCTATTGTTGGGAAGATAGAAACATAAAAGATATTTTGTGGACTTCTTATGCCAAACCAGGACAATTAACGGCCATAAGATCATCTATATCTTCAAGATCAAAGATAAGGGATCAACAGATGTACCAACCTACCTGTTAGGGATTGTTATAACAACAACTTTGTTATGACGACTCTTGAGGAGGTAGAACAAACCAAATACCAAGGGTATTCCATACGGGATTGGATATTAGGGCAAGGACCAGAAACAATTCCAAGAGATGAACACCGTGAGAGATCATCTGAGAGCAATGTGAAGAAACCAAAAAACCAACTCATCACGTAGAAAACCGGGTGACACTAAGGTGAGTCCAGGACCTCTATTATGATGAAACTGATGAGTTAGATGAACACTCAGCTACCTCAGAAGATTCGGGGTCAGAAAAAGAGCATACGAGAGCTAATTTACTCTTAAAGGGAGGAGAGAAAAAGTTTTTTGACTTTCTAATCTAGAAAGCAAGAAGACAAAAAAAGTATAGACGAAAGAGGGACACCGGAATTGTGAAAACATGACCTATGCCATCAGTCTCCAGCAAAACACAATTCCTGATGCAGATAGATGCTAATGATTCCGTCAAGGACAAAATAACTGGCAGATATCCTTCAACCACAAACTCAGAATTGTCTCAGACATCAAGAAAAACGAGGAAGGGTACCCAAGAAAAATCTTAGGATAAGAAACCACTCATGACCAGAGTTGAGCGGAAAAAGAAATATCAAGAGTTGAAAAAAGCTCTAAAGGAGATATACACAACCGAAATGGAGACCACAGAAGAGGATGGTAAGGATGCAATGCATGTTCCATTCCATTACAAAAATTATACTCTCCAAGATCGGAAAATCATAATTGAACAACCTGTTAGAGAACTACGGAAACAAGGCAAATCTTACGAGGGGCCTAAAAACGCTAAAAGGGTAGACTTGGTTGAACCAGGAGAAGAGCCTAGACCTACTTACATTGCGAATGACCTAATAGAAGAAGAAGAAAAGCTTTTGCTGAGCTTGTTAAAGGAATACCAAGATATCTTTGCTTGGTCTTACAAGGATCTTAAGGGTGTTGATCCAAAAATCTATCAACATACCATATCCATGAGAGATGATGCGAAACCAAGTAGACAGAGACCATGCACGTATAATGAAACATTTGCCAGGAAGATAAAATAAGACATGGAAAACTAAAGGAAGCCGAGTTCATTTACAAAATTGAACACACAGGTTGGGTGTATCCAATTGTGGTAGTATCCAAGAAGAATGGAAAATTACGAGTGTGTGTTAATCTCAAAAAGGTGAATGCACCCACCATTAGAGAACAAATTTCCTCTTCCAATAATTGAGCATGTATTAGAACGAGTTGTAGGAAAAGAAGCTTACAGCTTCTTAGACGACTTTTCGGGATACAATCAACTTTTGGTTGACCCAAAAGATCAATATAAAACTGCTTTTGCAACGAAATGGGGTATATTTGCCTATCGGGTTATGCCGTTTGGGTTAACTAATGCTCCAGCCACGTTTCAAAGGTTGATGAGCCATTCTTTCAAAGAGTATCTTAGTAAATTCTTAGAAGTATATATGGATGATCTATGCGTATATTCATCAATCCGGGTTGATCATTTTGAAAACCTCAAAAAGGTATTCAGAAAATGAAGACTTTATAGGATTTGCTTAAATCCTGAAAAGTGCACATTCATAGGAAGACAAGGAAAAATTCTTGGACATATAGTGTCTAAAAATGGCATAGCTAATGATATTGAGAAGATTCATGTCATTGCTGATTGGCCTAGACCAATGACAGTCAAGGGGGTACAAGCCTTCATGGGACATTGTGGATATTACCGACGATTCATCTACATGTATGCTATAATTGCAAAACCCATGTATAGCTTGATTATGCACTTTGAGTGGACCGAGGCATGTGAAGAATCCTTCATGAAGCTTAAGCAAGCTCTCACCTTAGCTCCAATATTGAAAGCACCTGATTGGGATAAGGTATTCCACGTACATGTAGATGCTTCAAATTTTGTTATTGGTTGTATACTAGCTTAACCAGGAGACGGGAAAATTGACTTTCCTATTTCTTATGCTAGCCGACAATGAACATGGCAGAAAAGAATTACACCACCACCCAAAGAGAAAGACTAGGAATGATCTATGCCGTTAAAAAGTATAGACGTTACCTATTAGCCAACAAGTTTATGTTCTTTGTGGACCACCAAGCTTTGTTGTATTTGGTCAGCAAGCCATGAAGCACAGGGAGAATAGTGAGATGGTTCATCATTCTTCTCGAATTTGATTCCACTGTGGTTGTAAAAAAAGTCACTACACATCAACGAGCAGATCATTTGTCAAGGATTGTTTCAGGGGAATCACCTAAAGGGGTAGACGATGATCTACCAGATGCCTATTTGTTCTCCATAGAAATGATACCTAGATGGTTGGAAAACATTGTGTCATTAATAACTATAGCTCAAGTGGATTCACAAATACCACTTCTTATCACAATCGATTAATCGAGCAATCGGCTATGTATCAATTACTAGCTGGAAGGCTATACAAAAGAAACTCGGGACGGGATATTTATTTTATCCATTAAACGTGAAGAAAAAAAACAGTACCTAAGTCAAGCACATGTTACCATACTAGGACTTCACTTTGCAGAAGACCAAACTATGCAACGAATCTTGAGACTTGGATTATTTTGGCCGACTATGAGGAGAGATGTTCGATCCTTTGTAAAGGATTGCCCTCAATGTCAAAAACAAACACCCATACCTCACGTAACATTGTTTCAAATGTCACCTGTTCCTAAGTGGAGTAAGTATCTAGTTACTTACTTATCAAGCCGAACATTTCCTGAGGATATGAGTAAACACCGACAAAGAGCAATTGAAACTTAAGCAAGAGATTACGCGCTTATTGGGAACCAATTGTATCAAAGAGGTAAAGATCAACATTTGCGTCTTTGTGCAAATGAAAACGAGTATATTCCGATTATAGAACAAGCACATACTGGATTAGCTGGAGGTCACTTTTCTAGTGAGACCACCACAAGAGCAATCTTGATGGCAGGCATATGGTGGCCAACACTTTTTGCAGATGCCAAAGAATATGTTCGAAGATGTGATGCTTGTCAACGAGAAAAAATTCCAGCACGAGTAGATAGCATGCCCTTAAGACCAATGATGGGGACTAGAGCCTTCACAAAATGGGGTATAGATTTTGTTGGAGCAATACAACCACCTACTTATAGAACCCAAGCTCAATATATCATTGTAGCTACGGACTATTTGACCAAGTGGGCCGAGGCTAAAGCAACCCAAAAGAATGATGCCAGAACAACTGTTGCATTCTCATATGAGTATGTATTCACAAGATATGGACTGCCCATAGAGATTGTCAGTGATCGGGAACTCATTTTCTCAATGAGGTAATAGAGTATTTGCTAAATGAGTTTATGGTCATCCATAACAAATCAGCTCCCTATCACCCACAAGCAAAAGGACAAGCTGAGTATACAAATAAAATTCTTAGCTCAGTGCTGACTAAAGTGGTTAGTTTAGGAAGGACAGACTGGGAAATGAATCTCCATGCTGCTCTATGGGGTTATCGAGTTTCATTCAAAACAACTCTAAATGCTACACCTTTTAACCTTGTTTATGGTCTTGATACCATACTACCAATAGAATTTCTATTGCAAACATTAAGGGTAGCACAGAATCTTGAGTGGATTGGACATGAATTATCAGAAAGACTTGAAGATTTGGAAAAGCTAGACGAGCAAAGGCTAACTGTTGTAGCTCATATCTATGCACAAAAGCAAAAACAAAAAAAGTTTTTTGATTCCCACTGTGAGATCCCCAACCCGCCAATACCAAGATCGGGATGGGATCCTTGATAGGTCTCTAGGTCTGATAAAATCCAGAGTCTCTAAACCAGAAAAATCCAAGGAATAGACCTTTACCATTGAAAATGGCTTGGGTCTATAACCTTAGAAGAAGACCTAGTCTTGTCTCGCAGTGGAAACAGGACAACATATTAAAAGTTCAAAAAAAATTATTTTGGCCCTATAACTTCCACAAGTTGAGCTAAGGTATCCTCAACCAACGCTTTTCCCCCCCAATAGATGTGAGGGCAAAGCCGCTGGTGGACTCCTCTTCCAAGTGAAAAAGTTTTCTAAATGTTGTTAGTGCGCAGGGATGGATAGTTACTTGACTAATCAGGTCCACCCATCCATGATTGACAACCTTAGTCAATCTCTCAAGGGATTCACCATGGAAAACTTACCGCACAACGTAAGTGCAGGGGAGATGTTTTTTTACAAGTTACATAAGCGTATAAGTTAGGGGCATGCCCCCAATAATGTATCTCCCTAGCTTAAAAATAAGGGAGGGGGTATCATATTTGGGGTGGGGACTCGGGGGGGGGGGGGGGGGGGGGGGGTGGGGAAGTGAGAAAAGGGAAAAATGCTAGGAAGGTTTTGTGTTTCAAAATCATGGCTTCCCAAAAGAGTCTACCCTTGAACTTGTGAGTCAATAGCTACTACAAAGATACATGCAAGAACTAACACTGCTTTGTATCAAAGAGTTATAGATGCAAATTTACAGGAAGAACCTCACACAACTTTATAACCATGTTTTCTAAGTAATTTAGATGGTTCAGAATGTTGATCGGGCACGTAAATTGAAAGTTAAACTAAGACACAATGAGTATACATCTAGTTAACAAAAAAAGTGGTTCCTTAGTACATTGCCAGTCACTATGCTACACACTCTTTCAGTAATTTTACTGAGTTAGATAATGTGACACCTAAATTTTATATGTAAGATAGGGGCATGATATTTTTCTTCATTGATTGTCATATAAGCATAGAATGTTAAGTATGGAGCCTGATTTACCCTTGTAATTTTCTCTGGTAAAAGCGCACATTTGTAAGGCCCCCATTATGAGGAGAAGCCATCGTGCGTGAAGGAAAATCACTCACCGGAAACCAAAATTTTCACGGACAAGAATCAGGAATATTCTTTTTCGTCGGAATATTATGGCCGCGGATGGCGGTCGGAAAGTGGTCGGAAAACAACTGGTCGGTTGGCCGGTGGCCGGTAGTCAATGGCCGGTGGCCGGTGGTCGGAAGTCAATGGCCGGTGGCCGGTGGCCGAATTCAAAAGCGGACTTGTCTTTTCAAGGGTGGCCACACATGGGCAGATTGGAGGGTCCGATTTGGACTTATTCGCACAAGGGCGGCTACACATGGTTGTCTCTCATAAGAGAGGGCAGCCCTTCTGGCCTATAAAAGGAGGCCATTTCTACACACATTTCATAGTGTGAAGTTGATGCAACAAAGTGAGTGTGAGGTGGTGAGAGTGAAGCAAGGCGGGAGCTCTATCAAGGGTTTAATCCCTTTGTAAACTACTTCTTCTTTTGAAGTGCTAAAGCCATTGAGTGGCTTCTTTCCCGTGGACGTAGCCCACATTGGGTGAACCACGTATATCGTGTCTACTCTCTCTCTCTCTCTCTCTCTCTCTCTCTACTCTATAATCTCTTGTGTGTGAAATCTATCTCTCTCCATTAAGTAATCTACTAAAAAATCTATTTAGCTACGTCTTATTTTCTAACAACTAGTATCAGAGCAAGGTTTGCTCGTAGCTAAATTATCTCAAGGAAAGGATTCCTTGAATTGAGTGGGAGTTTTGGTGGAGGAAGGGAATCTCAAGATTGAGAAGTTCAACGGCAAAAACTACCAACGTTGGAAGATGCAGATTGAAGACTATCTCTACCAGAAGGACCTCTATTTGCCACTAGGCGGTCTTGCGAAGAAGCCCGCAACAATGGCAGATGAAGCATGGATTGTCCTTGATCGAAAGGCACTGGGAACAATCCGGTTAAGCTTGGCGTCAACGGTGGCCTTCAATGTTTCGGAGATGAAGACCACGGAGGACTTGATGAAGTCACTTGACGACTTCTACGAGAAACCATCGGCATCCAATAAGGTATTTCTTATGAAGCGCTTGTTCAATCTAAAGATAGCAGAGAATGGTTCAGTTGCAGAACACCTAAATGACGTTAACACAAACATAAGTCAACTTCGATCAGTGAAAATCAATTTCGATGACGAAGTGCGAGCTCTCCTTATACTATCATCTCTACCGGATAGTTGGGACAGCCTTGTGATGGCTGTAAGTAATTCTATCTCTAGCACAAATACTCTTAAGTTTGATGATGTTGTGGGTGTTCTCCTAAGCGAGGAAATGCGAAGGAGAAGCACAGGAGAATCATCAAGTGCTGCACTATCAGTGGAAACAAGAGAAAGGCCTAAGGAGAGGTTCAAAAACCAAAAGGGTCGTGATCGCTCAAGGCGGAGCAAGTCACACACAAAGTCAGTTCTTGAATGTTGGAACTGCGGCAAGAAGGGCCACGTCAAGAAGGATTGCTGGTCCAAGAAGAAGAAGGAGACAGAGTCTCCAGACAACAAGCCAACATCGGAGGCCAATGTGGCAGGTAAAGTAGAGCAAGATGCTCTAATTCTCTCATTAGACAATGTGTCTAATTCCTGGATAGTAGATTCTGGGGCTTCATTCCATGCGACACCACACAAGCAAAATTTCCAAGGCTACACCAAAGGTAATTTTGGGTATGTATACTTGGGAGATGATGAAGCTTGTGAGATTGTCGGCAAAGGTACAGTTTCTGTCAAAACTGCTAACGGAAATGAATGGAAGCTTAAAGATGTTAGGCATGTTCCTTCTCTTCGCAAAAATTTGATCTCTATAGGACAATTGGACGATGAAGGTCACAACATTGCATTCGGAAACAAACGGTGGAAGATCTCAAAGGGATCTTTGGTGGTTGGCAAGGGTGAAAAAGTCGGTACACTTTACTTGTGTACTGTTAGCACGCAACCTTCACCTTGTGCAGCAACTACAGAAGTTGACAGTGCGGTGTGGCACTACAGACTTGGGCATATGAGTGCCAAAGGAATGCAAATCCTTCAAACAAAGAAGCTTCTACCAGGTTTGAAAGAAGTGGGCTTAGAGTTCTGTGAAGATTGTGTTTATGGTAAACAAAAGAGGGTAAAATTTCAAAAATTAGGAAATGAAAGAAAAAATAAAAAACTTGAGTTGGTTCATTCTGATGTTTGGGGTCCTGCAAGTACACCATCACTTGGTGGCTCATTGTACTATGTAACATTCATAGACGATGCGACTAGAAAAACATGGGTTTATGTCATGAAGAATAAATCCGATGTATTTTCCATATTTCAAAGGTGGAAAGCCTTTGTGGAGAATGAAATAGGAACTAAGGTTAAATGCCTCAGATCCGACAATGGAGGCGAATATTGCAGCCAAGCTTTTGAAAGCTTTTGTGCTAGCAAAGGCATTCGGAGGCAAAGGACAACCCCAAGGACACCTCAACAAAATGGGGTTTCGGAAAGGATGAACAGGACAATCATGGAACGAGCACGAAGCATGCGGCTACATGCAGGCCTACCGCTTGAGCTTTGGGCGGAAGCTGTAAGTATGTCTGTGTACTTAATCAATCGATCACCCTCAACGGCATTGGATGGGGGAGTTCCAGAAGAGGCATGGACAAGTAAACCGGTGAATTATGCATTTCTCAAAGTGTTTGGGTGTGAGGCTTTCATGCACATAGATAGAAGCCTAAGATCAAAGTTAGATGCAAAGTCCAAAAAGTGTTTCTTCATTGGCTATGGTGAAGGAGACTTTGGTTATCGCCTATGGAATTCTGAAGATGGTAAAATCTTAAGGAGTAGGGATGTAATGTTTAACGAACAAAATATGTACAAAGATTAATTGGAAAGAAAACAAACAAAAGAAACAGGTGATGAGTACATGGAGCTTGAGGACGGTGAAGACTCAAGGACTGCAAACGGTGACAATGTGCAACAACGTCAACCAAATAAGGAGCCTCAACCTATTCCCCGAAGATCTACAAGAGCAAGTAGACCTCCAGAAAGGTTTGTTCCTTCCTTCAACCATCTCTTGATCTCAGATTTTGGAGAGCCGGAATCATACGAAGAAGCTATGCAACATGAATCTAAAGAAGAATGGACGAAGAGCATGCAAGTGGAGATGGACTCAGTACATCGCAACCAAACATGGGAGTTAGTTGAGTTGCCTAAAGGTAAGCGGGCACTTCAAAACAAATGGGTGTACAAGCTGAAGGAAGAAGAAGGTGGGAAGAAAAGGTACAAGTCTAGGCTTGTGGTAAAAGGTTTTTCTCAAAAGAAAGGTATTGACTTCAATGAAATATTTTCTCCTGTTGTAAAAATGAACTCAATTAGGCTTGTCTTAAGCCTTGTGGCTGCTCGTGATCTAAATCTCGAGCAAATGGATATAAATACGGCATTCCCTCACGGTGACTTAGAGGAGGAAATCTACATGCTTCAACCAAAGGGGCATGAAGTAAAAGGTAAGGAGAAAATGGTTTGCAGATTAAAGAAGAGCTTGTATGGTTTAAAGCAAGCATCAAGACAATGGTACTTGAAGTTTGATCGATGGATGTTGGATCATGGATTCACAAGATGCAACTCGGATCACTGCGTCTACACGAAGAATTTGGGAGATGGGAAATTCATCATCCTCATGTTGTATGTTGATGACATGTTGATTGCAAGTGCTAACATGCAGGACATCAAAGACCTAAAAGAGGAGCTGTCCAAATCTTTTTCAATGAAAGATTTAGGTGCTGCAAAGAGGATACTTGGTATGAAAATATCAAGGGACAGGACGAAGAAGACAATAAAGCTATCTCAAGAAGATTACATCAAGAAGGTACTAGAAAGGTTTGCAATGCAAAATGCAAAACCACTTTCTACACCTTTGGCTGGTCATTTTAAACTAACGAAAGATATGTGTCCAAAGACACAAGAGGAGATAGCCTATATGTCTAAAGTTCTATATGCTGCAGCGGTAGGTTCTCTAATGTATGCTATGGTATGGACAAGGCTAGACATTGCAGTGGGAGTTGTGAGTAGGTTCATGGACAACCCAGGTAAAGAGCATTGGCAAGCTGTGAAGTGGATACTTTGGTATCTAAAAGGGACAACAACAAATGCTTTGTATTTTCGAGGAACTCATATTTTTCTAGAAGGGTATGCTGATGCAGATATGGCAGGTGACAAAGATACTCGAAGGAGCACTACTGGCTATGTGTTCACGGTTGGAGGCACAACAATAAGCTGGGCTTCAAAGCTGCAGAAAGTGGTTTCACTTTCTACCACGGAAGCAGAGTATGTAGCAATGACGGATGCAAGCAAAGAAATTATGTGGCTTCACAGATTCTTAGAAGAGCTTGGATTCAAACAAGACAATTGTGTCTTGTACAGTGATAGCCAAAGCGCTATCCATCTTGCGAAGAACTCAGCCTTTCATTTAAGGACAAAGAACATTAAGGTGAGATATCACTTCATACGCACTCTTTTGGAAGAGGGACAGCTAAAGTTAGGAAAGGTGCATACAAGTGAAAATCCTGCAGACATGTTTACAAAGGTGGTCAACAAGGAGAAGTTGAGCTTTTGCTCATCTTCAATCGGCATTCAAGGATAAGAAGCCAGAATGGAAAGCAGTCACAGGTTTGGTTTGGAGATCAGTCTCCAAGTGGGAGATTGTTAAGTATGGAGCCTGATTTACCCTTGTAATTTTCTGTGGTAAAAGCGCACATTTGTAAGGCCCCCATTATGAGGAGAATCCATCGTGCGTGAAGGAAAATCACTCACCGGAAATCAAAATTTTCACGGACAAGAATAAGGAATATTCCTTTTCGCCGGAATATTATGGCCGGACGGCGGCCGGAAAGTGGTCGGAAAACAACCGGTCGGTTGGCCGGTGGCCGGTAGTCAATGGTCGGTGGCCGGTGGTCGGAAGTCAATGGCCGGTGGCCGAATTCAAAAGCGGACTTGTCTTCTCAAGGGTGGCCACACATGGGCGGATTGGAGGGTCCGATTTGGACTTATTCGCACAAGGGCGGCTACACATGGCTGTCTCTCATAAGAGAGGGCAGCCCTTTTGGCCTATAAAAGGAGGCCATTTCTACACACATTTCATAGTGTGAAGTTGATGCAACAAGGTGAGTGTGAGGTGGTGAGAGTGAAGCAAGGCGGGAGCTCTATCAAGGGTTTAATCCCTTTGTAAACTAATTTTTCTTTTGAAGTTCTAAAGCCATTGAGTGGCTGCTTTCCCGTGGACGTAGCCCACATTGGGTGAACCACGTATATCGTGTGTACTCTCTCTCTCTCTCTACTCTATAATCTCTTGTGTGTGAAATCTATCTCTCTCCATTAAGTAATCTACTAAAAAATCTATTTAGCTACGTCTTATTTCCTAACATAGAAAGAGTGGCCATATTCCCTAATATGAGTTGTATATAGGGGTTTTATCAAAGTTTTCCGCTCACAGGTGGCGTCTCGTTTCGTATATAGAGTGAATCTCTCGGGGTCAATCCCCTCTTACCACCCCACACTCACACATGTTGCTATGTTATTTAATTACTACCACATTCTTGTCACAATTAAATAATGATTTCTTTTAACTTTCATAAAATTTCATTAAAACATTCCTTTAAAACAGTATTGAAAACATGCTTTTAGCAAACAGTCATCTTTAAACTTAAGACAGGGTACTGTCAATCAAAACATTGTCCATAATAACCATGACCAGTACTCTTCTTGTGTCAAGACCACCTAAGGGTGAAAAAACGGCACCCATTCCTTATTCACAATCCGGAGTGGATAAACCCCCACCCAAGGTTTCGGGTGCCCATACACCAAACTAGTTGCCCATACAACCGGACGGCTCCCCTAGGATAAAAAATGGTATCCTAACTTATGTAGAAACATCAGACATGACACGGAGTAGAAACTCAACGTTCATGGGGATATCTGACTTATCCGTGGCTAGAAAGCCATCATTATCATCAAAATATACCAAGGAGTTTAAGGTGTCTTGAGACAAGATGTCTTAAGGATGATCAATCATATCTTTCTTAATTCAACCAATTTTAACCCAAACAATTCTTTCCTACATTATAAACAAATGCACGTTGGAATTTACCTTCCGTTTTTGGTCAATTATTCCTTTCCTGATTCTCTCACTCCTTACGTATGCAATGCTAACTTATAAAAGAACTTAAACTATTTAAAGACTTAATTGAATAATGGGAAACCCACCTGGGGTTGATCGGCCATCTGCTGCTACGCTGGCGTCTAAAGACTCTCCTCCATAGGCCTACTACTAGGCCCAACTTCATCGTCATGTGACACTCTAGTTCTTTTTAGAGCTCTGCCCTCATCATCAGATGTAGGATTGGTTCGGGTCTTTTTAGGTGCCATAACTTCTTATCCTTATAAAAAGGACGTCTAATCATTAGGTAGATAATCCAAAAGCTAAACTTAACCTTTGTATCCAATTTGACCAAAATCTAGGTTAAACTTGTAGTCTTAATTGGTAGATTCTTGACCTAGTATTTTTTTATTTACGTATATAGATATGATAACTTTTTTCACAGCTTTCCTAAGGGTTTTCTAAGCTATCCTAATTTTTTAAAAATTTTGTATATCTTTTTCCTAATTTTTCCATCGAGTTCTAAGCTTGGAATCTGCTTAACACTAGTTTGGTACCAAAAAGGACACTTTAGTGTCCTTTTTTGCGAATTTAAATAAAATGATACATGAAATCTAGAATACATTTCAAGAAATTCTTTTGCAAACTTATAAAATGCTATTGAAAGTACTCATAGAAATTATAATCCCTCATTTTTTTTATCATAACCTCAATAGTAACTACACTCATGAAAAGAACCTATGCAATATAGCATTCAATGTTTCATTAAAACTCGTACTCTAGCCTAAGAAAAAAATGAGCAGGGTGCATGTAATAATCTGTGGTGACTACTTATATATGTGTTTGATATTTTTACAATTTTCATGTGAGAAAAAAATTCTCAGTGACTAAACTTAAATATAGAAAGTCCTGTTGGTCAAATATGCAACATTCACAAATTCAATTAACAATCAAACAAAACATTTAACTCATCTAAATTTACAATGTCTTATGATGCATATATACTAGATCTATGACTCCATTACATAAGGTGATAATTTTTAATGGTTATGCAAGCCACATTTGGTGATTTATGGCATATCCAAAAAACTGCGCATGTTGTAATTATGATTTTTTATTTATCAAAGATAAGCCTTAAAATAAAGTCCACTTTTGGATTTTTCCGTTCATCTCACTTATTTGTATACAAATACCTCATATGGACACAAATGGGAGATTTATATACACACTTTCATTAGTTTTTCATAGCAATGTTTTTTTGCAAGAAATTATGCACTACAAAATTTTTAAAATGGGCTTAAATTACAAGATTCCTACTATGAGTTTGAACCCTTGAAAAATGCTTGATTAATGGGTATTGACCTATAGATACATTATACGTACACCTTAGGTTTTGTCCCATAACCTCACCATGTTAATGAAAGAGTCCTTGAAAGAACAAAATTCTCCTCTTTGTCAGCATATTCAAGATTTTGATCTTTTGATTATAACAAAAATCTAGTCCCATAACTAGGTTATGAAGCTCAAATTCTTGCTAAAATACGTTTTTTTCTATCCATACACCTTGAAATCTATGCAAAATCTTGTTTTAATGAGAAGTTATATTCAATTTATGATTTTTTTTTTTTAAAAGCTGTACTAAATTTCTATGATTTTTTCATCTTAAAACTTATCATTATAATCTTTATTTGGTATTAATTTTGTCAAAAATAAAATTTGGCTATGTTCTTCATCTCATAGCTGACCTAAGATATGAACATGACCTATGAATTTTTTTTCTAGATTCACCAAATAATTATGACAAGTTGCTAGAAAAACAAGACACTTTAGTGTCTCAGGACATTTGAGTGTCCGATTACAGAACTAGTTTTAATTTGAGCTTAATATCTATTCTATTTATTTTCCTTTAAAGATTTCATTTCCTCAAATTTATATCACAGGTTTATACTTACTATAATTTTCCTAAAAACGTTTGACCGCAAAGTCTATTTATTTTAATTGATCTATTACCAAAAAGAGGACTTTTAGTCAATTATAATTCTCTAAACTCACTAATTAACTATGGTATAATTATCACAAGTAGATAAGGATATTTTTTTATCTTTGGTAATTATCTTATTATTTTTCAAATTAATTATCTAATTTCCATCTTTAATTTTCAGCTAAAATTAGTATAATTTGACTTAAATAAATATCTATACTATTTTTCTAACCTTGAATAATTATCAAGGCCTTTTCATAATGTAATCTAGCACTGATAATTAGCATATAATCATATAGCATGATTTACTAATTTCCCTCTTTAGTTTTCAGCTAGAGTTAGTATAATTTGACTTAGATAAATATATATACCAAGTTTTTAACGTTGACATAATTATCATGGCCTCATTATCATGTAATCTAACTCTGATAAATAGCATGCAATCATATCACATGATTGTCTGATTTCCCCCTTTAGTTCTCAGCTAAAATTAGTATAATTTGACTTAGATAAATATCTATACTAATTTTCTAATCTTGATATAATTATCACGGCCTCTTTATTCTATAATGTAACTCTTCTAAATAGCATGTAATCATATCACATGATTTACTAATTTCCCCCTTTAATTTACCCTATAAAATAGTGTTTTTCTACTAAGATAATTACCTAAACTAATTATCTCTAATTAAGATAATTATCACGGGTTTTTAAAGATATGATTTACCTCTAATAATTATCTCAAAGATTTTTAGATTATTTTTCTATTTTCCTTCATGTAATTTCTCTTAAAAATAGTTTTTCTCTAATAAGATAATTAGTTAAACTAATTATCTGAGGTGAAGATAGTTATCATGAGTTTTTTGAGATGATTTTTACCTTTGATAATTATTTCAAAGATTTTTAAATTAGTTTACTATTTTTCCCTTTTTATTTTTTCCTTGAAAAACTGTGTTTTTCTATTGAGATAATTAGTTAAGCTAATTACTTGAGGTTAATATAATTATCATGAGTTTCATAAAATGTGTTTTACCTCTGATAATTATCTCAAAGCTTTTTTGATTAGTGTGCTATTTTCGCCCTTTTCTTTTCTTTTAAAAATAGTGTAATTCTACTGAGATAATTAGTTAAACTAATTATCTCAAGTTAAGATAATTATCAAGTGTTTCATAAGAATTTTTTTTCCTCTGATAATTATCTCAAATATTTTTAAATTATTTTTCTATTTTCCCTAAAAAACAATGTAATTTTGATGAGATAATTAGTTAAACCAATTGTCTGAGGTTAAGACAATTATCATAGGATTCATAAAATGTATTTTTCTTTTGATAATTATCTCAAAGCTTTTTGGATTAGTTTGCTATTTTCCCCCTTTTATTTTCCCTTAAAAAAAATGTAATTATGTTAAGATAATTAGTTTAACTAATTATCTGAGGCTAAGATAATTATCACGGGTTTATTAAGATGATTTTTACCTCTGATAGTTATCTCAAAGCTTTTGCTTGAATAATTATAAAAAGTAATCATAACATTACAAGATAATTCTCCTAGCATATTGATAGTCTAATACAGGTCTGATAATTATCTCATCTTAATCTAAAATTATTTAGTATAATCATCATTTATTTATGATTAAAATGAGTAATTTCAGTCCTAATAAAATATAACAATTAATTAGATTAGTATTCCTAAGCTGAATCTTAATAATCAACAGAGAATTTAGAATTAGGAGATAATTTTAGATTATAAATAGGTTTAATTTTCAATTCATTAAGAAAATATAATAGATTAACATAGTTCTACTAATTAAAAAGGGTTAGTGCTAATTACCGTTGATTAACCAACTAGAGCTTTGCTCTCTAGTGATTTTTGTGTAGAGGTCCCTCTAGATGAGAGAGAATCTGCCAAGGCTACGAGTCTGTCTGAAATTGTGAAGCAAGAAGTCCTATTTATAGGTTTCTGGCACTCACAATTTCCCATAGGCTGAAAAAAGAAGTTACTTGCAGCTTAAGCAGCCCCCAGGCTCAAGATGGCGCCCCCTGCTACTAATTCTGTCTTGGGCAGGTTCATTATTGCTCCACACAGCCCCCCCAGCTTCCAAAATCCATTTCTGCTATTTTTCCTAACTTTTAATGATTAAACTTGAAAATATCTGCAATTTCTAGAACCTTAGGATAAAAAGTCTTTAGCAATAATAATTACTTAAACCATTCAATTTTACTTAACTAATTAGATTCATAGTGTAACTTTTTAGAGCCCGTAACTTTTTCAGGTTTTATCGGAGTTCGGTTATGAAAAATTTTAACCCTAGTAAATCTCTGGTTACGATTCCAAAAATACCAATATTTGCCATAATTGGATCATTCTACAGTGTTTTATTAACAACCAAGTTAATTTGATCAAGCTTTGTACAATTTCTAAGGTTTCAGAAATTGAAAACCTTACACCCACTTAATCACAAAAATCTTCAAGAAAAGGGACTTAGTTCTAGTCTATCTTCTTAAGCAACACATTCCCAAGTTTAAGAAAAAGGGAAACAGACCATTTATCATTGAAGATGTATCTCCAAGTGGAGCAGTAAAATTGTCCACCCTAGATGGTGAATCAATGGCTAATTGGATTAGTGGATGTCATTTAAAGAAATACAATCTTCCACTAACCAATGAACTGCTAGAGAGAATGCATGCAGCGAAACAAAGGAAGATTAAACGACAGAAGGTTATTGATGAAGCCCAAGAGGAAGCTAGGCTTTGGGTACTCAAGCGGAAAGCTGCTCTCAAGAATCAAAAAATACCGATTCCCATCAATACTTTGGAAATAGACGATCAACAATGGGAATTACCTAAGGACGCAGTTTCAACAGATGATGATTGGTTAGATGGAATGGGCCTGCGCATTAAAGTACAACTCAACAATCATAGCACCAATGCTTTGGTCGACACAGGAGCTAGAGTGAATGCAATCAGTTATTCCACATACAAGAAGGCAACAAGTCAAGCATTGACGGCAAGAATAGCGACAATCAAAGGATGCAACAAGAGCCCAACTCCAACATTGGGAGTAGTCAACTTGAACGTGATAGTACATGGATTTTCATGTCCTCATCAGTTTGTATGCTTGCCAGATGAACGCATGAATGAGACGATGATTCTTGGAATCCCCTGGAGTGTACATACAAAGCAATACCAGATTGGGATACGAATCAACTAAAGCTATCACCTAAAGGAGGGCAAATCATTGTTCCAATTGCACCAAGCAAGGAGGAATGGAAAAGAAGCAATCAGCAGATCAATCCACAAATTCAATCTTCTCCATCCCCTCAAAAATCAAATGCTACATGTAGCATGCAAGGAGTCAGGAAAATTTCAGTACCAAAAGCACAGCTTAAGGATAAACCGATTCAGATCTGGGTGCCTTAAACTTCATCGACGAATCAAAAGAAGGTTCCAAGGGTTTGAACAAAGAGACGAGTATCTCCGAGAAGGAACCTAACATGAAAATGGTTTGGAAGAAAAAGGAGCACTTATCTTCTCCACAACGTGCGAAACCAATCAAGCAATGGCGAGTTAAGTCTCAACAGACTCCACCACACCATGCAACACCAAGTCGACCGAGTCACCAATGGAGAGAAAAAGCTCAACAATAGTTGAAAGTGCTACCAACAGCTCAAGCGATCAGAGTGCTAAAGCACCCTGATGGTACAATCAAATAGAGAGCACACAAGCTACAAGATTTGATCTTTAGAAAACATCAGCAGCAGCAAACCTCGACATTGGAAACCCTTGAGTTAATTACTCAAGACCCAGCTCTTGCATAGCATATTGGTTTGAATTTCATTGATCTTTATATCATGGTAGAGCCAACCAGGGCTATGCATAGACATGATTTTTCAACCCATGCACACAGTCGTCCCGGAGTACGCCATCTAGGAGAGGTGGAAGGGCACTAAGTACTAAGTACTAAGTAATTAAGGGCAATGTATGAAGAGGGAGGAAAAAGTTTGATGTTAACGTGTTATTCTTTGCAAAATTACCTAGTAATGCCCTTATAGTTCATCATCAAGGAAAAATTCATTGTTAATATCTTCCCGATGAGTGTAAATAGTGTATATACTATAAAAATTGTTAAAAATAGTCATTTTTTGGATATTTTTCATCATTTTTATTGATATTGAGGCTTAAAAATGGAGAAATCCAATAAAAAACAATAAAGCTATAATTTTCAAGAGATTTTCTTAATTATTGGATTTTGTTTTACTTTTTTAGAGCATTTTTCTTTTTTCTTTGATTTTTTTAGATCATTTTGCTATTTTCTTCTGAGCTTCCCTGCTATTTTCCCTTCCCTTCCATAATAGAACCTTTCTATACCATCAAATGACCATTCAACAGGGGTCAAGGGGGTCCATAATAGAAAAGTTAGGTTTTTGACAAATGCTAGAATTCCGACCTGACTCCACAGATGGCTTGCTAATGAGCTCCATATACAATGGATATGATTGGTGGTGAAATCCATCAAGCAAAGCCCTCGAAAAGCAGAAAACGGCTAGAAGGTTATAAAGCGTCAAATTTGACATACGAGGGCAAACTAACTCCAAATGAGACAGAATTGGACAGGTTGCTTCACGACTATGTTACGGACAAGTCCAAAGCCTCAAAGTTGACCAACCAACCCAACAGACAAAGTAGTCACAAAAAACGATGATTTTAGAGTCGACAAAGCACAAAGTGATGCCGGCATGACCAAACTTGACCAAATTCAATTTAGGACTTGTATTAGGTGTATGAAACATGTCTAGGTCAAAATTTGTAGATTTTGCAAAGTTTTTTCACTGTTGTAAATAATCGTAATTATTTACTTTTGCATCAGTTTTGCTTGGAAATTGTCAAATCACCTCACCTATCATGTGTACACACCTATTACATGCCAAAAATGAAGTATGAGCCAAAATGACCACCCATTACTTGTAAAATTGCCAAAAAACGCAAAGAAGTCCTTGCAAGCCAAAAACTGGGTTATGGACCACATTTCTTGATCTAAATCACTTCATATCTTAACCCAAGGTCCATACAATGTGTAGAACCAATTTGTACCAAAAAATGTCAATTTTGGAAGGAAAGTTAATAATTGTGATTATTTACTTTTTGGTCAAAATTGGGGAATTTGGATATTTTGTCATCATACATCCAAAGTACATGATGCATTAAGCCCACTAGACAATTTTGAATCATTTTGGAGTTCAAAATCTCAAATTTCCTTCATATCTACTGTTTCAGAGACCTAAAGCCAAAATTTGATACCATTTTCATCCTGTGCATTCAAATGAGCCCATCATTCACTTAGAGCAAGTATTTGGTATATACTTCAAGCCTATAAAGCCAAATTTGCAAAAAGTTAGAAATTTTCCTCAGTTGTAAATAATCGCGATTATTTACTTTGGTTGCAAATTTTTGTTTTGACCATACAATTTTGTTCCTTGCATGTTTTTATACATCTTTGCTTGTTCAAAAATTGATTTGAAGCAATTTGGACCAAATTGTCAGCATTTCAGTCTAAAAGGATATTCTAGAGAAAATTTCGACAAATCTGCTAACTTTGCACTCTACTCACTGAACAAGAGCCATGCAAGTAGCAGAGAGGGCCAAGAAGAAGCTAAACCAGAAAGAGAAACTACAAGAATTGCCCGCGTACCAACTAGACCCCGAGTTAGTCAAAGCGGCAAAGGCCTCCTACCTTTCTAGACAACAGCTAGAAGAGCACCACACTACGGTCTTCATTGGCAGGTTCAAGAGTGAAGTGGGGCATCAAGTGGAGTTGCAACTCCTACCCAAAGAAGTCTATGATGTAGCTGCCAAGCCAGAGATAAAGAGGCTAACCGTAGGTTGGGGCTCAGGCATTTCTACGAACAAGAGCCTTGCGAAGTGGACTTTCAGAAAGCTTACGAGCTTCTATCCACCATCAAAGAGGATGGAACCGCATAGATATCCGACACCCAAGGGAACAAGGTCGAGGTAGTGATCACAAAAGAGATAGTGGCAGAGGCACTCAGACTGCCCACTGAAGGAATGACCATGCGAGCAAGAGAAAGGAACCGTAGGCACATTTACCAAGGAGACAACCTCGGCTACATTCGGCGATCTTATCCACAAACAGATGGAAGAGCCAACCCATTTGTACCATCAAAACTTTCATTTTCTGGCAAAAAGACCACCAAGGTACACAACACCAAATCACAGCGTGGCCACCACCTTCACTCAGGTTCTTAAGTCGACGACAAGGAAACCAGTGGACGACGTGCATGTCCTAACAACCTTGAAGGGCACCAAGAAGGAAGGAAAAATCACATACTTAGGTGCACCAGAGGTGTTGTCTAGAATAGCATATCATGCCATCGGCATGGCCGACAACCTATCGCCTACCCCTGATCAGAACACATGGATCTTGGCAGCACAACCCTCTCCACGAGCTACAAGGTCAGGTAAAAGATCACATAAATTTGATGATGAGTCAGCTGACAGCTAGTCGCAACGGCACAACAACAAGAGCTCTGACAACGAAGAAAAGAGAGCTAGGAGAGAAGAGATGAAAAGGAAAGCTGTGGCCGCACACCAAGAAGAGCAAGCTCAAAAACAAGCACGCTTTGAAAGAGAAAAACAAGCGTACCAGCGCAGTAGGCAAGCATAAGGAAAGGACCCAGAAAAATGGGTACTTGAAGGACTTAAAGGCCCTCGAACAAAGCATCATACAAGAAAAGAGGCAGATGATCCAATAGAGCAGTTAGAAAGAATGTACCAAGAGACTGAAGCTCTAAAGCTCAAGGAGGCAGAATAAGCTACAAAGAAAGCCAAGAAAGCAGAAGACCAAAGGAAATCTGAGGAAATGGCTACCCAAGAGCAAAGTCATGGATCTCCTCGACCCACCTCACCGCCCACAGAACAACAAGACCATCCCATGCCTAGTCCACCACCATCACCAGCAGGCAAAGACACCAATGAAGTGGAGCCTGACAAAGAGAAACATTCCGAGTCTACCCAACAGACAAAATCTGTATAAGAGGCTGACCACCCCGATGGACAAAAAGAAAAAGAAGCCGAGCCAGAATGGAAGAAGGTAGCTGAAGAGACTCAAAAGCCAGACGAGGAACAGGCAAGTAGATCTGAAAAAGAGACTGATAAAGAAAAAGTAGCGAAAAAAGAGTCTACCACTGCACATGAGACAGAGCCCGAGCCAGAGAAGGGAGAAAGGCCGGCACCTGATGAGACAGAAAGGGTTGACAAATGCCCGACAAAGAACGAAGAATCAGATACCAGAAGGCACTAGACGCGCTTAAAGACCGCCTCGCTAGCCGTCAACCTGAAGACTATTTCAGCCCATAAAGCTGTGTCAAGGGACGACACAGGCGAGGAGGGGGGGAATGTTAGCAACAAGCTAACACGGACACCATTTTTTGGAGTTCTCTTTGTAAAACATTTATTATTTTGATAAATCGGGAATATTGTAACTCCTATTTTCTCGGATAAACTTTGTAATTAATGAGCCAGGGCTACAAGCTTCTAGATTGTATAAGCCAATCATTTCCCAGCTTTGGTAGAACTCCAGATTATTAATTTTGACCACCCAAAAACCTTGGCTAAGGTATAAAAGCTAATTTTGTAAGTTTTTGGATAAGAAATACACAACATGAACTAACGGCGCTCACTTCTCTCCGTCTCGCGCTTCCTACTCCCTCTCCGGTTGTCACATTGCGATTGCGTTTCTTGCATTGCAACCGCAGGTAAGAGCTCTACGCATTGACGTAAGCAGTTCATAGTATTTCGTAGCTTTTGGGGTCGCCGCGACCCGCAGCCTAATTTTATCATAACTAGGAATTTACACTTTTAAATAAAAAACTAAGCATAGGCGGGGTATTGGGGCATCATTGCTAAGCATTTAGATGCATTATGGGTCGAAAACGACTAGGTAAAAAAGCCACTACTGTTAATAACCGCGATTTTGGAACTTGACCTAAAGTGGGGTTTGAGACCACAAGCATGTGTGCTTAGGTCTTATAAACATGTCCTAGAAGTTTTGTTATGTTTGGATGTCATTTGATGTTGTAACGGATGTGCTTTGCTTGCCGATGAGCGATTGGCTTTTGGTGATTTCAGTCACTTGAGTGTAGCTTGAGTTAGATGCGAGTTGTTAGTTTTTTTTGAGGGATTGACAACCTCTTGTAGCCTCTATGTACTAGTCGAGTCAGCTTTGTCCCATGGTTTGACAAATTAATAATGGTTCTCGCTAATACTGCAATAAGATAGGATGTTGAGGTTAGACATGCATCCCATAGTTGTAGTTCAAGTGAGTTTTCACCACTTCTTGCAGCTCACTCACAAACACAAACAAGATGTGATCAACACTTGGAATCATCTGAGAATGACCAAGGATGACACATTGGATATTTACTACCAATGATTTTGGGATACTTTTCTACATGTTTCTTTCTTCAAGAAGATAACCTTCAAGCAACAAGTTGAGTGGTTCTGCTATGGAATCCCCAAAAAGATGCAAAGTTATTATTTGCAAAAGAAGTTTGAGTCCATGCAATGGCTCATGTGACATGCCAAACAGGTTTTTTCTATGCGTGCTGACACACTTACCTACCCTATAGACAGACTTGTGGCAGTCAGAGCTGGACAAGAACAAGATAACAAATAGAGGAAAAAGGAAAAAATAAAACCATGAGGCCTTAGATTGGCAGCAAAGCAGAGTGCTACGTATTACAAAGCGGACACATGTTATGGATGTGGGGAACAAGGTCATGTACTTGCCAGGTGGCCTAACAAAATGTCCAATGATCAAGCCAAGGAGAAACCAGAGAGTTCCAAAATGGAAAAGGAGTGAGAAAAGAAAGGAAAGATCAAGGTAGGATTGGTACTGAAATTTGTGAGGACCAACCCAACAAAAATGGATGAAAGTATGGAGCTTTGCAGAGCGTGGGGCAAAGTACGAGATCAAGAAGCCCTTATCTTCTTTGATGGAGGATCCAAGGCCAACTTCATCTCGATAGAATTGGCAACTTGACTTGGGATTACACCTAACAAAATGGGATCACTGACCAAGGCAGTTCTAGCGGCACTAGGAAGGGATGTTTCCATTACACTTGTCATAGACAAACTTAACTACATTTTCAGGGTATGTAGGATATGAGGACTTCTACATTATGCCTTTGGAAGGGTGTGATGTACTTTTGGAAATCCGCTAGACTTACCATAAGAACAGCGTTGTGGTTGACTATAGGGCTAGGAAAGCAAAGAATGAAAAGGGTAGAGATATAGTACTTGATGTAAAATAAAGGATGAGTCCATCTCACTTGTATTGGATATGACCGTTTTGAAATTGATAAAACTTAGTGTCTTTGTTTACTCGGTCTACTTGAATGAGTCAAATGGCAATAAATCGTCAAATTTGTTTGATCTTGAGAAGGAATGACAAGATTTTCTGCAAGCTCAAGCCAATTGTTTCTCTAAAGGCTTACCAAGAGAGTTACCTCCTCAATCAACAACCTAAATATCACACCATTTATTTAATTCCCAGCAGCATGCCACCAAACCAACCACCTTACCGAGTTAGTAGAGCCTAAGATAAGGAAATTATAAACCGGATGAAAGAGCTTCTCAAAAATTTTGTAATTCAGCCTAGTACATTGCCTTATTGTTTGCCATTGTTGTTAATATTGAAGAAAGATGGATCTTGGAGAATGTGCATTGAGTACAGAATCAATGTCATGAGGACGTGGCAGCTATTAACTATGTCACAAGGACGTGGCAATTGCTAAACTTAAATGTTGGTTTCTTTCCAATGATTTTTGTTTAATTTTTAAGACTCTCTTTTTGAAGTTGCAAATGGTCGGACATTGTATGGCCAATTGTTTGGAGGTGATAACAACATACAAGTGCCCACCTAGCCAAGGCGCCTGTTGGGTCAGCTGGCCAAAGTTTTGATGTGGTCACATTATTTTTCCAATGTTTAATACATCAAACCCTGTAAAAGTCTAATGACAATCGCCTATGTCAAGTCTGAGTCAAAGATGTAATTTTTCCAGTGATGTATGTAAAGGTCCATGAGAAGTTGGCCGCCGGCCACTTTAAAAAGCCCTAGGTATATAATACATCAAGGTTAGTGTGAAGGGGAGATTTTTTTTTTGAAGATAAGTGACTATTGCGTTACACACAGAGAGCTACCTCTTTGCTCCAACTTGTAATCATCGAATCTGTGGCTACGGTTATCCAAATTCAGTTTTGTTTCTTGCATTGTGTTCCTCTTACTCTGCTCTTTCATTCAAGTGTAAGCATTCAAGATTCAGTGAAGGTTTCAAACGCATCCGTTTAGGCCTTAAATCGCTGTTTTGAGTGTTTATATGCGTATTTTATGTTGTTTTGACCCTAGGAGAGGCCTTAGGGACCTAAAAACGACCCTTTAGGATCATCCGTTTACTGTTTTTGCATACTTTGGGACGAACGATTGCGATCGTTGTACCTCTCCAGAATGCAGTGAGAGTGATAGGATATGTTCCTCATAGTCCCCTATAGCTTCCCTTCAAGTTTCGTTCATTTCGATATGATTTGCATGGTGAACGGGCGTGATGACTGTAGAGCGGTGTAGAAGGACATAGGCAGATTACTTCGATTTAGTGCGATTGATTTGCTTGTAGAGTTAGTAGTTGCATCTCTTGGAGTTCACTTCATTAGAATTGACACCCTAGTGAGTTTCCATGCCTCATCCGAGTCGCTTCCCTTGTATCGATAATTTTATGTTGATGCTTGAGAGCTATGCTATGGACGTCTGTCGCGGCGACCCGCAAACATTGGCGCCGTTGCTGGGGAATGAATCTTAGGTGATGAGTGACCGAGTGCATATTCAGAGTTCTCTTATTGTTCCAAAAGATAATTTCCATTCCATTTACATTTCAGTGAAGCATCTAGACAGAGGTTTAGTGCTTAGTGGAGTGTAGGGTCAGGGGACTGGCTAGATCTACTCTTGAGAGATATAGGGAGTTGTGAGTGAGGTTGCTTTAAGAATTTTTTCTCTTCAAATTTCTTTGTATTGATTGAGTGTACTGATCCACCATCCGTTTTTTATCCTGTTTGTTTTGTTTGATTCATTTTCTTATGTTCTTTCATTTCTGTACTTAGGAGTAGGATAAGTAAATCACATTCCAGTCAAATTTGGGGTAAAAGTTAGAGTCGAGAAACCAGAAAACCATAACTTTGGCAAAAAGGCCATAAGACTCTAAAATTTTGAAAATCTGACTAAACAGACAAGTGGTAGCACCAAACACTGGGAAACACTTGTCAGAGGGAGCAAACACTTGTTAGAAGGAGCAGACAAAATTTCATCAAATTTGGCCCAGGTACTGCGATCGCGATCGGTGTACCTCAGTGTCAGAATTGTACAAGATTTGACATGTGCCTTCCTGATAAGATTCTCAACAAGTTTGTCTGAAGCAACCACACCCAAAAACATCAAAAATCAAGGAAATCAGGCCACTTGGGTAAAACTAGCCTGAGAGACCCAGAAAGTGCAAAATCTTGGCTTTTGGTGATCCAAATGCAAAAAGACTTGGGGGATAGCCTTAAAACATCCGTGTCTACAAGCATGCCAAATTTGGTCTAATTTGGGCTCCAAACTACGATCGCGATCGGTGTACCTAAGTGCCAGATTTTGACCAGATTTCATCTGTGGGATCCTCAGGTGTATACAAACATAAAAGTCTAAAGGACCTAGGGTCAAAAACCACAAAAAACAGGTCAAAACCACGGAATACAGATCCAAGTCAAAAACTGCTAAACTAGCATAGAAATTGACTTTCAATAGACCAAAACACATCAAAACTGGGAAGAAACCATACAGAGAGATAGCTTGTACACAAGACAACCCTAGATAGCTTTCAAATCCCAAAACAAACACCAAAATCAAGTCAAACTGATAGATACAGGAAAACAAACACTTCCTACCAAGAACTGGTAAAAGCTTGACTTTTTTGAGTCCAAATACAAAAGCGTCTGGCAGGTAGTCTTAAAATAGCCTAGTGAACAAGCTGGTAAAGTTTCATCCAATTTGGGCTCCAAACTATGATCGCGATCGGTGTACCTCAGTCCCATATTTTGACCAGACTTTACCCACACATACACCTAGGTTATATAAGACACCAGGAGTTTTCAAAATTCAAAAACAATTAAAAAAAATCACCAAAATAGCCAAAAACAGCAGACAGTCAGAAAACCACTGCAGTAGACCAAGATCTGGTGAAAACTTGACTTTTTCTTGTCCAAATTCAAAAAGATTTGGGGAGTAGACTGTACACATCATTGTCTACCATATCCACAAGTTTCACCTGAAAAGGAGCTCGTTCTACGATCGCGATCGATGTACCATAGTGACATTTTGAGTTGAGACTTGGTGAGTAGGTAGCTGATAACTAGACAAACAACTTTCTCAAAAGAACCAGGGTCAAAAAACCAAAAGACAGTTTTTATCAAATAGGGCAAACCTTCAGACCAAAATTTTGAGAAAATTCAAGTTTTTGTGATCCAAATGCAACGTGGGTTTGGGAATAGACTAATCATACCCATGTCTATCAACTCCTAAAATTTCATGCAAAAAGGAGCTGGAACTACGATCGCGATCGGTGTACCCTAGTGACATTTTGGATTGAAAATTTATGAGTAGGTAGCTGGCATTTAGTGCAACATATTTTCCAAAAGGAGCAAGGTCAAAAAAGCAAAAGAAAGTGGTCAAAAGTCCCAGTTACACAATCAGGCCAATAACTGCAAAACCACCTAGGATTTGGGTTTTCATTGGTCAAAACATCTCCAAATTCAAAAATACAAAGACACTTGGTATCAAGACATCAAGGGCTAGCTACTGTGAAAAAATCTTCCAAATCTGTGGCATGGGCTCAACGATCACGATTGGTGTACCTCTACACAGTGGGGGTATTTGACTTCATAAGTTTGTAGACATACTTGAGGACATCCTAAATCTCAAGTTTGAGCTAAAAATACCTTTGGGAGGCCAAGATACAAGCAAAGTACCTGTGTCCTGGTCCTGAAACTGTTTTGAGTG
Source organism: Adiantum capillus-veneris (assembly GCF_014529385.1). Lineage (NCBI taxonomy): Eukaryota > Viridiplantae > Streptophyta > Polypodiopsida > Polypodiales > Pteridaceae > Adiantum > Adiantum capillus-veneris. The sequence goes on along the minus strand of NC_140933.1, from coordinate 30,854,525 downwards.
TTGTTCCAAGTGCAGTTCACTAAAATTGCTCTAACTTTTGATAGACAACTCCAAATTGAGTCAGGTATAGCTAGGAAGAAAGCTTGCAGGCAATAGCACACACCTATATTTCCTAGTTCCAAACTTTTAGGGTACCCAAAACCAATTTCCAGAGACCAAAAAAGTCACAAATTCCTGACTTTTTAGAGACTTGACCAGGGGCAAAAAGGGATTGTGTGCACTAAGCCAAGGTGTTCTTATCAAGGATCATCTTGAGAGTATCGAGTGAGGCTTAAACATGAAAACTCATCCATCATTAGGATTTCCCACTCAACTCAGAGCTATGCCACCTACACAAACAACCAGAAATACTGCAACACCTATAACAAGAAGGTTGAGACAAGACTATGAGGCTTATCAATCATATCAAGCCAAACCTCAAGGCATGGCTCATGGATATTTGTCAAGCGATCATGTAGCTCACTGGAAGCCAAACCAATCAACTAAAATGCCGGATTTTGGAAGAACAAAAGTGGAAATTGCTGGAGACTTAGAGGAGAAGCATCCTCTAATCAACAAACCCAACGTGAGGTTCATCAAAACCAATGAAGCCACGAGAGTTCTAATGGATTACACTTATGATGGACTTTATAGGTTACCTATTGGGGATCAAAACAACTTCTATAGATGTTTAAATTCCATCATTGAAGAGTTGACAGACTACAAGAACCTCTATGCCTTCACATACACAGATGCCCAGGGAGTGCAAGTTCTAATGGTAGATAAGTATGGACGAGAGTACAAACTTATCAGCCCAATTGAGCTAGAAAGATATACATACATGGGTACTCAAATCTTTGCTTACTACTTTCAACCGAGTGTAAGCGTACCAGGGTTTTTTGAGACTGATTTGCAAGAATCTAACATTAAGACTATGGGATCAAATGGACCTCAAACATCCAAAATAGCTATTCATGGGAGTGTAGCTCCTACCTCATTGAGTGAAACCAAGAGACCACCAATTAGACTTACAAATCCATCAACATTTCCAAAATATGTCTCAAAGGGGATTCCACCATGATTTGCTCCAAGACGAGAAGAAGGAACGAGGGATGTCTTTGTGAGAGACCCCAACACGCTAAGATACATGGTTGAACCAGAACCGATGAGACCATATCAATTGGCCAAATGTGTCAAGAAGAAGTATGATGGGTTAAGGGATCCATACGTACATACATCCTTGTTCAAACAAGTGTTAAGAGCCGAACAACTATTTTATTTTCATACACAGTATGAGGGATTTGGCTTAACCTTGGAAGGGATAGCATTGAATTGGTTCCAACCGTTGGACAAAAATGCCTTCTCAAACATTGAACAACTGTTGCAAGAATTTGTTGTGGAGTTCTCTAAAAGGGGGATCAAGCATAACACAGTGTCCCAAATCTATGCATTCAAGTAAACAGAAGATGAGAGAGTGAAGGAAGCATCGCTACGCTTCAAACAATATATAGAGAGATGTCCGGAACGTGAGTTACCACAGGATGAAAGATTATCAATTCTCTTCATAGAGGGTTTGAAAAATGAAACTCTCAAGAAAGATTTGCACTTAAAAGGATGTACTTCCTTTGAACAAGTCACGAGAGAAGCGTTATACCTAGTTGACAATTGTAAAGCCTATGGCGAGGAAATTGGTGATACAAAGATCACTACGGATAATGCTCCTTTAGCATCTAGTGAAACCAACACAAGGAAAGTGGTTATGTCTCAATTAATGACCAACCTAAATGAGCTAGCAGCGCAAGTAGCACAACAAATAAAATGGTGTGCCATTGAGCAAAAATGGACCAATCATGAGATGAGTGAGTGCTACTATAATCAAACCTACACGAGGGGGATACTATTTGGACATCAAATAGAAAAAAAAATGTCATTACCAAATCATCCATTATTTCAAAATAGGGTTGTATCAAGGGCTTTACAAAGAGCTAAGGTATCACAACCTAGGCTAGGGCAAGAACCTATGAGAAAACTCTATTCGTTGAATGAGGACACTCTGATGTTCATAGACAATCAAGAGCGTAGACCAGAGACCATTCTGACTAAGCAAGAACAACCATCAATTGTGCCACCAGTGACTCAACAAGATGGACCATGCTACAAGTGTGGAGGTAATCATTGGGCCAAAAATTGTTCTTGTATAGAGATAATTGGATATTGTTTGGAGTGTGTCATTACACACGTTGTTCCTAATTGTACAAAACACCCAAACAAACAGGGGAAAACAACAATGAATTTTGTGGGAGTGTTACCTTCTCCAAGTGGATCAGAGGCAGAACCCAAAATTCCTGTGAAGGTAGTGACTAGAGCCCAAGCAAAAGAAAATGATGAGGACCAAGCTAATGAGGAGAAAGATCAACAACCCAAACAAGGGGAAACAACTAGTGTGTCAGTGAGGACTGGGAGAAAATCCTGGAAAGCCAAAAGAGATAGAATTAAACCAAAACAAATTACAAATCAAACTGCACTACAAACAAAATTACAAGAGACAAAGTAGCACTTAAAAGAAGAACGGGAAAACAAAATGGTGGTGAGCGATAAGAAACCAAGGAAGGCGTCTTCCGGAGGATCTGTGTTGGTAGACAAATTCCTAGAGCCATAAGATGCTGCACTGGAAGCATATGAGGCTAGATTGAAACCCAACCAAACCCTAGAGCAACGAGGGATGAAATACCCTCATGCTGAGGTAGAGACTGAGAGGTTGAAAATGTGTAAGGAATTGGTAAAAACTGCACAAGCAATGATGGAGCCTGAAGCACCAATTCCACCTCCAGAAACAAAACCAAAAAGTGTTGGATTTGAAATGCCTAAGGCAAAGGGTTGTTGAAACATTAACTCAAAGAAACATTGAGCTAGAATCACAAAAGGATGTGCAAGCAAAGACTGCAACACAAGAAACCAACAACCTAGAAATTCAACTAGATGATCAAGTAGTGGCCAACAGCACTAATGATGCAAGGTCAAGATCACAATTTATGGCACCTATCCCAGAGATAGATGAGCCATGGCCAAATGAATTGTGGAAAGAAATTAGAAGTGCAAAAGATGGAAGTGCGACTTTCCAATCTACACCCATAACTGAGGTCAATACAGGGCATGAAGTCTATCAGGGATACATTCAATCTCTAAATGGAGATGCAGGGACGGAAGTTTCAATTGAAAGCAAACCAGAGTCCTTGAAGACCTTACCCTCATACATAGGAGAACATGAGGCAGACTCAATGACTAGAGTGGTGCCATCTCAGAGGAAATCCATATCCAAGATGATGGATACAAAGAGTATGCAAGAGTTGATGTCAGCTCCAATACAGTGCACCATTACTCTATCTGAACTGATTAAGATTATACCACATGTATGGGATGAAGTAGGCAACAATTTGGGGAAGATAGGATTAAAGATACCTCTTCAAGATCTACCCTCAAATGAACAATCAAACAAAACTCCACAAGAAAGTGCAAACGCTAAACCTGTGCCAATAATTAAGGTGGGGGAAGATTGCGAAGGAGAAGAAGGAAACACCACCTTACCTGTGGAATACAAAGGAGTTAAAAGATTGGCTATACTTGATAGTGGGCCTGGAGTAGCCATAGCCACAAAAGACATTTGGAAAAAATGGGGTAGACCAGCGCTTAGGAAAACTAGAATGAAGCTGCAACTTGTAGATGGATACACAGAAAAAACTATGGGTATCTTAGAGCAAATTATTGTGACTTCTTGTGGAATTGAATATGAACATATATTTGCAATAGTAGATTTTGGAAAAGGCAACAATTTTGATATCATTTTAGGAAGACCTTTCATGCGTCAACTTAAGATGGTTCAAGATTGGGGCTATGAGTATATCTACTAGAGACATAAAAAGATCACCACAAAAATAAGCATAAAAGACCATAGCTATAGAGATGTGAATAGAACTCCTTTAGAAAAAATTGGCTCTACTATAGTCAATGGGAAAGAGATACTTGCGTGGCTACAAACCAAACAAGAACTTTGGATGTGTGGTGCTTCGAAGTGTCGAAGCTCAGTGAAGGAGGATTGCATCCTCGAAAGATCAATGGACGATGAAGCTTACATACCGGAACCCTTTCCAGAGGAGTTATTTGAGTCATTTGGATGGACTCAAATATTGATAACCTTGGATGTGTGTGTGAATGAGGTGACCCCGACTAAATTTTGTGATGAGGAAGGGTATGATATAGCTCCCGTATTTACGATAAAGGTGTTGAAGGAAGCTAACGAGATTTGTGAGTGTGAAGGCAGAAAAGGTGAAACAGATAGCTACGTCATGGAGCATGATGCCAAAGTGCACATGAAGAAAGCAGAGCAACAATGAGAATATGTCATCATTGACATACCTGAAGAATCGACAAAAGCTATTTCAAAGAAGCAGACTCCAAAAAAAGTGCAAATGAAAGTAGATGAAGGAGAAAAGCTTCTAAGTTCAACGGCAAATCTTCAACAAACACAAGATCAAAAGAATAACAGGGACAAGGAAGAAGATGGACTATCTCCTACGATAATCAAATTCAGCATATGCGGAAAAGTAGGACTCAAAATAACATGTTCAAATGTAATAGATCCAGAAGCAACAAAGAATCTAATGACTTATGGAACGTGGATCATGATGGGAAAGCCACCAATCAATGAGCTAGAAGAAACAGTTTACACGAGTTCAAAAATGCCGATTCCTAGCTTTGGAGTGGCAGAAGCTGTACTCAAATTGAGTACCGGGGAGTATAAAGATACTTTCCACATAATTAACTCCCATTATATTAAAGAGAGTTTGGTCCTGACAGAAAGATGGAGGAACATCTTTTTTCGACAACAATCAAAAGCTTCAACAACAACAATGGTAAGACTCCATGAAGCTTCTCAAATCCATGCAGAGAAGAAATCGCCAACCATCGTGTAAAAAGGTAAAGCAAAGGTAAACATTGAAGTATATCAACCTCGCCAGACTACTTTACCTTCGACGAGCCTCCATCAAATTTCCCACGAAGCCTCTACATCAAGAGCCACACCATCAACAATGCAATGGAAACCAAAGCAAAAAGTCTATCAACCAAAGTTTCCATCACAAAAAAGCATCCAAAAAAAGCCGAAGAATGTCGAGCAGGTGTTGGTATCCAAAGACCACATCCAAGTCAAAGACCCAGTTTGGATACATGAAACACGGGTTCAACCACAACAACAAAAGGTGACAAGGTGGATAGCATCAAATGAGTTAATCACTGCTTAAGGCTACTTCCAAGGAAACATTAATGTTTGGGCCAAAAAGCCTAAAGTAACAGCCTGGATGTACTCACCTCAAGATAGAACTTCTACAATGAGCGAGCCAAGCTTTCAACGGAATAAAAAGAACTCAAGCAGGAGAAAGAACACCAAAAAAGGACAGAAGAAAAGACCTTCCAAGAAAGTAGCACAACAAGTATGGGTACCAAAGTCAAACTTCAACAAAGCTACCCAACACAAACAGATGCAGCAGCGGATGATTCCAGTTAAGCTACTTGAAGCACAAGGATTCTATGAAGGTAACACCCAAATATGGTTACCCAAAGTAGTTGCTCAACCTAGATCCACTAAGACCAACCAAGTAGCAAAGGAACCCACACAAAGACAATCAACAACAACAAAGAGCCAATGGAGACTAAGCACAACCAAGGGATGTAAAGCTCAAAGGGGAGTCTGTCCCTATTGTATCTGCTTTGGCTATCACTTTTGTAATAAAGAATCATCTTTCTGTGTACTTGATTTTTGCATGTGATGTCTCAAATAATTGTTAGTCAAATTTATTTGTCTTAGATAAAGAAAGGTCAGCATTTTGGAAAGAATTTACTGACTGTTTTTGTGATTCATTACCGTTGCAATCGCCGCTCGAGAGACTTGAAGACCATCAGATAGATTTGGTGCCAGGGTGTAGCCCACCAAATAGACCTCCCTATAGGGTTAGCGCGGCACAGTAGAAAGAGATTATGGGCTAGGTTGAGGAGTTATTAGATAAGGGGCTGATTCAACCTAGTTCTTCACCCTTTTGCTCCCTAGTGCTCCTAGTACAGAAAAAGGATGGCTCATGGTGCATTTGTATTGAATACCATGGGTTGAATAAGAATACCATTAAGAATAGGTTTCCTATTCCAAGGATTAATGTCATTGATATTCTCGATCGTTTAGAGGGTGCTGCAATTTTCAACAAGATAGACCTTAAGAGTGGGTACCATCAGATTTGTATAAGGCCAGAGGATGTACACAAGACTGCGTTTAGAAAGACATTTGGTCTTTATGAGTTTCAGTGATTCCGTTTGGTCTAATAAATGCTCCTGCCATGTTCAAGAGAACGATGGACCGGATTTTCCGCTCTCATCAACAATTTGCTGGGAGGTTCTTCGATGACATTATAGTCTATTCGAAGAATGAAGAGGAGTATAGGTATCACTTGACCATTGTGTTCAAAGAGCTTTGCAGTCATAGGCTACTTGTCAATCCTAAGAAAAGTGAATTCTTCCTGCAAGAGATCCACTTTCTTGGCCAGGTAGTTTCAAAGGATGGTGTCAGAATGAATCCCACAAAGCTCAAAGATATTAAGACATGGCCATATTGAAGACTATGCACGATGTCAAAATCTTCTTTTGATTGTGCTCCTACTATAGAAGGTTCATCAGGAATTTTGCAGAGATAGCATCACCTCTTCACGCTTTGAAAAAGAAAGAGGTCACTTTCAGATGGACCCAAAAAGAGATTTCATCTTTTAGTCTCTTAAAGGAAAAGCTGACTTCAGATCCAATAATTGTTTTACCAGATCTCAGGAAGTCATTTGTGGCCTAGTGTGATGCATGTGGCAACAACATCGGAGCAGTGCTAATGCAAGATGGATGGGTAGTAGCTTATGAAAGACAAATTTTGCAAGGGCCAGAGAAGACTATGCAAGTCTATGAGAAAGATCTCTTGACTGTGATTCATGCGCTTTCTAGTTGGAAGAACTACCTCTTGTGCTGAATTTTTTGTCCAAACAGACCATCAGACCTTGCGATACTTCTTGACACAGTCAAAGCTATCCAAAAAGCATATGCGATGTTTCTATGTTCCACTTCTAGATTATGCATGTGGAAGGCAAGAAGAATGTTGTGGTTGATGGGTTATCAAGAAAGCCACAAATTTCAGTTGTGTCAATTCCATATCATCATGAGCTTGATGACATGAAGAAACAATATGCTACTGATGAAGATTTTGCAAGGAATTTTTAACAGTTGCAAGAGGGGCAATATCATGAGCACTACCTCCTTAGAGATGATTTTATGATGATGCATGGTAGACTTTGTGTTAGCAGGACATTGTGACATAAGGTCATGTAGAAAGTCATGTATCACCATATGCAGGGCATCGTGATATTGATGCGACAATTAAAGCGGTAAAGAAATTCTTCTATTGGCCTACCTTGAGGAGAGACGTAGATGCCTTTGTGAGAGCATGCGTGATTTGCCAAAAGGTCAAGTTTGACACACAAAAGGCACCAAGGCTGTTACAACCACTGTCGATAAATGATAAGCCATGGGAAAGCATTGCTATGGACTTTATCTTTAATCTTCCAAGAACGCCAACAGGGAATGATGGTATATGGACCATTATCTATAGGTTCAACAAGCAGGCCCATTCTATCCCTGCCAGGAAGAAGATAAAACCTGATCAGATGGCATGTTTATTCATGTACAATGTGTTTAAGTACCATGGTATGCCACAATCGATTGTCAGTGATCGTGATCCTTGCATGACAAGTTTGTTTTGGAGAGGATTGTTTCAGAACATGGGCACTACACTCAAGTTCTTGTCTTTGTTTCATCCACAAACTGATGGACAGTCAGAAGAGGCTAATTTTATTGTCTTCGATTTGCTGAAATGCTATGTATCATATAATAAGGGCAAGTGGGAACAATATTTGCATATGATTGAGTATGCATGAAACAATACGGTGCATTTGCCGACTGGCAAGGCACCTTTTGAGAATTATGTTGAAGGCAACAAAAAGGTTCCTCCCATTTTGCATACAAAGGACAAGATCTTTGAGGAAGATTGATATGCTGAGAACATGGATGAAATGTACAAGAAAATTAAAGTTGCCTTGGAGAAGACTCGGGCAAAAAAGAAAAAGGTTGCTGATCATCACCGTCGTGAATTGTTGTTATCACCTAGTGATTGGGTTATGTTAAGGTTCAAGAAGGCAAGGTTAAAGAAGATGAAAGGCAAGGAATGGCTGTCTCATAAGCTCAGCATGCATTACTATGGGCCTTTTCAAGTGCTTGACAAGATCAACGATGTAGCTTACATGTTGAAATTGCCTGATGCATGGAAGATTTACAATGCATTTCACATGAGTCTTCTAAGACCCTTTGTGGGTGACATGCCAGAAGATATGCCAGCTGAGGATCCGCCAGAAGTTGAAGAACTTGATGAGATCCTGGTACCTAATCAAGTTCTTCAACTTCTGACTGATCCTCAGCTGGTATAGAAAAGTTGAAGGACAGGTTGCAAGATGCTACTTGGTGAAGTTCAAGAACTATCCACCTATGGATGCAAATTGGATGGAAGAGCATGAACTGTGAGAGTCACCAAATGTATTGCAGTTTTACCTTGAAGCCTCTGGGTTACAGCCTACCTATGCCCCAACCCAACGTGTGTAAAGGAGGGGTAATGATAGAGCTAGCACATCAAATGTACATATGAATTCAATGTAATAGATGGAAATGAAAAAACTATGAAGGTCTCATTAAGTCATTCGTATCTATGTGTTACGAACTTTCTTGCGGATACATGCAATGATAAAAGAGTGCTAACAACACAAGATCATTAGTGGCGTGTATTTATGCTATGCAGTCGAGGACATTTGAAATTTCAAGAGGGGGGTATGTCATGAGGATGTGGCAATTGTTAACTATGTCATGAGAATGTGGCAACTGCTAACCTTAGTTGTTGGTTACTTTTTTCCAATGATTTTTGTTTAATTTTTGAGATCCTCTTTTTGAAGTTGCAAATGGTCAGACATTGTATGGCCAATGTGAACGGTACAGACAGAAAGTTGATCGACACTAGAACTCAATATAGGAAAAGGATGTCTAGGCTCAGTTTAAGATCATGTAGGTCCCCCTGTTGCACTTAGCAAGTTGGTGGATACTAGGAAGTGAACTCAATAAAGGAATAATGCCAAGGTGGGGTCACCGTGGGTACCCGACAACTAGGCCACATTGCATTTTGGATGCGGTCCCAGTGGGGATAGATGGGCATATGATTAGTGGGGATAGATGGGCAGATGATCAGTGGGAGTCCAATGGAAGCATCCCCTAAAATTTAGGGGACTGCTATTTTCGACCATAAAATCTGTTTGCTGCATTCTCCAATGGCGGCTTCGTAGCTCGCGTAGCAAGAGGATAGACTCTCTCTCTCTCTCTCTCTCTCTCTCTCTCTCAGACATAGTCACGGCGCTTCAAAACTTATCTTGATTAATGATTCAAAAAACTGTCGTTAGGTTTACAATAATTGGCTCTTATACCTCAGCCTTGGAGGTGTGAGCACATCTCTAATCTAATTACATAAGCAGGTGAAACTACTTGGGGAATACAAGCTGGAAACTCAATTGAGTCCCGCTAATTACAATGAATCGGCTCCATCAAAATATGAAATGTCGGAAAGACAATTATTACAATAAGTGTTTACAAAAATATGAGTGTGAGCAAAAATGTATAGGTGTAGTCCTCCGCTCAACACTCCCCCCCTCCGCGTTCATGTCGACCCTGACATGAAATCCTTGCTTTGTCTTTAGTGGAGTCCCGTCGATTTCAGCATCTAAAGATGTGACTCATATCTTAGGTTTCCAATGGTCAGTGTAGGGCCAAATATCTTACTTTCATGAGTAAAGAAACCAATATAGAATGCCTCCTCAAAGGCTTGCATGTGGAAACTCGGCATAAACATGATTCTCTGATAAAAGAGGTGTAAAACTTTTGGATATGGCTCCAAGGCTAGATCATACATCATATCTGTGACTGTGTCGGCCGTTGACAACAATGTTGAGCTAGTAGCTTTATCCGGCACGAACACTTCAATGCAAGCCAATAATGTTCTGTAAATCTTTTTGAGCATTTGACACGAAAGGTCGGGAGAGCCAGTAAAGAGCTTAATGGTGCCCAATAGGGTTTTCACCAAGTAGGCCTTACTTATTCTCTCTCCCACCTTCGGTCCTGGCATCCTGGGGTAATTAAGCCAATTCAGCTTCTTTTCTGTGATTCTCTCATGTTTCTACCAACTCCTAACTTGTGGCACTGGACAGAATGTTGTATCTTCTCTAACTTCCTTGGGTGCCTTTACCAAATAGATTAGGTAGGTTGGATACTTTGTCAACCACCCCTTCCTCCATCTCGGCTGGGAGTCTACTATCTTCTTTGATTCCTCCTCTTTTGTGATGTCGCCTTCGTATAGCACGACATACTGCTCTTCTTCTATCCTTTTCTTTGTTTTCAGCATTTCAAACTTTAGTAGAGGAAGGGGCAATGTAGGTTGCATCCACTATTCTTGCAGCACCTTAGTGTCCACCCCTTGAAGTCCAATGGAGAACAGGAGTCTTCTTTCCCACTCCATGGCCGCCTTTGCACTCTCCTCTGTTGCCTTCTCTATCTGCTCGTGCAATATTTTTTCCTCATCCTCGGTAAGTCTTGATGTTGCGGCCTCGTCTTGTGCAGGGGCTGGATCTTCACTTGTTGTGGCTTCCCCAGTCTCTGGAAGCTCCATGACTGCCCCGCGTGTTTCTTCTTGCTGATCCTCTGTATCTTTTATCATTTTGTCTTGTAGATCTTGGAGTTGCTTTTGGAGGGCCTCATTCTCCGCTCTCAGTGCTTGGGTCTCTGATGTTAGTCGTTCTTCTATAGCCAATGAGATCTCCGCAATGTGAAATCTCTGCACTTGCTCTAGCAGCAATTCTCTTTGCAAACTCCGGATTTGATCTTCCAGACCGGGGATTATTGCTCCCTCTGGCTCTACTCCTGCTCTGCTAGCTCTTGGTGTGGATCTAAGTCTTAGGATTGTTCTATCCTATAGCTCCATCCTTTCTCATAGCTCAATGAGCTCGTCCTTTGCAGCTTCCAATTCCTCATTAATTCTTTCTTTGGATTCTTGTGCACTGGCCACCTCTCTTGAAGCATCAGCAAGTTGGAGGATTAGTCCATCTATTTCATTTTCTGCTTCCAGGAGAGATGCCTTGAGGTACTCTGATTCTTCTAGTGCACTCTCATATTTTGTTTCCATCTCATCTTCTCTCTTTTCTGCTTCTTCTTTGCTGTCCCTCATTGCCTTTGATCGGGCTTTGATCTGCTGCAACAATTGATGCACTTTCTAGATAACTCTTTCATCCTCATCTTTGAGCTCATCCTCCTCTTCAAGCTCATCCTTTGCCTTCTCGGGTACCAACCTCCGCTCTCTGTCGAATCGATTCTTGGTCCTCCTCTCCTTTCCTCTCAGTTCTTCCTGTGTTAAGACAACCCCATACACAACTTTGAGGGCCTCTTCTTGAGTATATCCTGTGTCGATTAGAACATCATATTTCTCTTTCTTCATTTGAACTGGATCCGTTTCCTTCTCCTCTTGCTGTATTTCGGGCTTTTCTGGCACATCCACCTCCACTTCAGTAGTCGTTTCCTCCACTATCTTTTCCTCTCCTTCAGGACTAGACTCTTCTACCTTGCTCTTGCCCTTCTCACCTCCTTTTAATTCAGCTTTAATGTGCTGAACTTCTGCTTCGGTGTATGGCTCTACTGGTTGCTGCTCCAATATAGCTTCTGATTCTTCATAAGCCTTGATATACTGATCGTACTGATCAATATGGGGTCTAGTTGTGCTGGCTCCGACTTTAGTTGGGTCTGGTACCCACTTTTCCTCAAAATCTCCTTTTAAAGCTCGCTCGGCTCTAAACTATTCAATCAGCCTCTCCATTCTGGTGGCTTTCTGGCTCTTAGTTTGCTTGGGAGCGGGTTTCTTCTTGGTCTTCTTCTTGAGGGGCTCGTCTGCTTCTTCTTTTGGCTCGAAAACAATCTCTAGCTTCTGCCTTGCCCTTGTTGACACTCTCTTGGTGACCTATGGCTGGTCTTCATCTTCATCTATCTCTTTTAGCCATTGGTTTTGCGAGCGAACCTTTGGCCATTGGTCCCTTGCTCCGATAGCTTTGTAAGCTATCTTAGTCAACACTTTGGCTCCCCCAATGTACTTTGGCTTCTCGTTCTGTAAAGAAATTACTTGCTCATGAATGTGCTGAGCATAATTGACTTCCTTCGGGATGTTGCTCTTTATTGCCCAAGTGATGGTTGTGGCAACGGCATGTGGCGGTGTGGTATACTTTTGTGACCTTTGCTTCATATGTGTAAGAACTGGTTGTAGAGCCGGAAAAGCTTTGCCGCTCTCGGATCTGCCATGTCTTCATAGGTGACATTTTGCTTCTTTGGCCCATACACTTCTATAGCTTCTTGTCTTTCTCTGACTGAGCTTCCTTTGTTGTGCAGCTTCAGAACATCTACAATGAGCTGAGGAGTGATAATCACTTCAACTGTTTTCCCATCCCAGGATGTGAGTGTAGCCATTCCGTCTTTCTGTATGGTGGTTACCAACTCATACACTCTTTGTAGACGGCTGGATAATCACCATGTGGGAACGTGTTCTTAGATGATGGGCAGCGAATTACTCAGTAATTACTAGAGTAATTACTACAGTAAACCCGAAGTGTATAAATAAGGCCCATTACATTATTTTCGGGTTGGCAATTGTTATCACTTCTATTATCGCTTTGGGCTATACTTGTACTTGAGCATCAATAGCAGTATTGTCGGTTGTACTTTCTCTCTCTCTGTAATCATATTCACTGTAATCTTGATCTGTAATCTCAATCATGGCATATATTTCAGTGATACTTATTTCTCATCCACTCTTCTGAATCTGAATCTGAACCTTATTCTAGTCTATAAGTCTGATTCTTATTTCAGTATCCATATTTCAATCTAGTCTCTGAATTCTGTCTAGTCTGCTGTCTGAAATCTTCCCACACTAGTAGCCGAAATCCTTCAACACTGGAATTAGCTGTCTCAAGAGATCAGCTCCAATTCCATTTTGGCAATCACGCTGGCTCGAGCTAAAGCTCGTTGACTGAAAGACTCTTCTCCCAGTTGAAGTTTTCAGCAATGGCACCAAAATCTAATCGTGGCCAGAAATCTACCATTCGTGTGGACCCCATTACTGAGGACTCAAGAAGAGAGTCTGACCCCAAGCAAGAGAAAATGAGTGACACTGAGGCTCAGGAGGAGCATAGTCAGGCTGATGAGGCGCAGGACTCACAACACTCCAGTCATTCTCGACGCCGACGGGCAGAACGGGAAGCATGAAAGGCAAAGAGTTCCAAGAATTCTCGGTCTCGCAGAGAGATGAGCATATCAAGGGCAGAAAGGGAAGTCACCGTACTGCTAACAGACAAAACAGAGAATATACTGATACTAAGACAGAGATAGAGATTGATTGGGATGCTGACACTGACAATTGCAAGAAGGTTCCCAAGCGTCATTCTGAAGCCAAGAAGAAAAGTGGTGGGATCAACAGTAATCGAAATGATTACACAGCTTCCCTGAAGATTTCCTTTCCCATATTCAAAGGAGGGAAAAAGGATAATCTAGATGTTCACATACAAGCTTTTGAGCAGTATGCTGAACTAAAAAACATTGATGAAGATGATTGGGGGGAATATTTTCCACAAACCTTGAAGGAGGCAGCGAGGAAATGGTATTACCATTACCCTGCATGCCAGCTAAGATCATATAACAAATTACTTAAGGCCTTCAGGTTGGAATATTCCGACAATCGAGGGGACGGGGATATTCTCTATGAACTGGATCAGATCAAATAGAGGAAATTGTCAGTCCGCAGCTATGTAGAAAAGATAAAAGAACTGACCAGGCAGTTGCAAGAACCGCCGTCTGAGAAGAGATTGAGGGCATGGTTTCTGAATGGGTTCAGAAGCAAGAAGCTTGGGAACAAGAAGTACCAGCCCCTACAAAAAAATTCAATGATCTGGTCCAAAGAGCATTAAAGCTGGAACAACAGGCTAAGAAAGAGAAGAGCCACAATAAGCGAAGGACCAGTAGCAGTAGCTCGGAAACTGAAGTTTTCGATTCCAGTGCAACATCCAACAGCTCCGAGATCAGCTCCAATGAACGAAAAAAGGAGAAATCAAAGAAGGGATCATGGACCAAGAAGCTTGAAGAAATGGCTAGGCAGATTGCAAAAATTAGCCACGCAAGACAACCGGTCCGAAAAATGGAGACTTGGTGTTCAAGATGTAAATCCAAGGACCACATCTCCACTGAATGTCCACAATGTACCTACTTCAAGGCCTTTGGTCACCTATGGAATAATTGTGGCATCAGAATTCACCATTTTAAGAAAGGAAAGGATCTATCAGTGGTTGCCTACACTGAACCAGTGAAGGCAGAACCAATCAAAGTAGCTCAAGAGGAAAGACCAGGTACTAGTGGTACTGGTCAAGGACGTGGCAGATACCAACCAGGAATAGGTAGAGGAAGAGGAAGAAGCAACTTCCAAACCAGGAGCATGAATTGCTATACCTGTGGGAAGTATGGTCATTTTTCAGCCCAATGTCCAAATGCACCGATAATGACTGCTACTGAGGTTAAGGCACCAGAGCCAGTCCCAGTCAGGGTGGTTACCAGGAGCAAGGGAGTGGTTATTGAAGAAATTCCAAACATTTCAGAAGTACCAGTCAATCATAACAGCAGCAAGTGGGCTCAACAAAGGGAAGTTTGGAAGGCCAAAGGTAAAGAAAAGGTGGTAGATGAGTGGCAAGAGCAGCGAGAACTAGCAGCTAAAATCACAGAGGATTTAGCTAAGAAGCTTCCAGAGCAGCCAGAAAGTTCCGAAGCTAGAGTCATTCAGAAGATACCAACCCAATCGACTGATAAAGATCAGTCAGTACCGGCCATGACAGAAACCATGATGGCTGTAGTACAGGGACTAGCTGATGAAATGGGAGTGGATGGAAAGAGTAGTATTGCTAAAGAAGAATGGAAGTGTGAAGACACCAGTTCTTCAAGCTCTGACAATCAGTCTGACCAGGAGTGAGAGGAAATTCATGTGAAAATTTGTGATAGAATCCAGAAGGTGACTGTAGAGCTGGAGGATAAAAGAAAGACCTTGCCTGAGGTGGCCAACTTTATCAGACAACGTAGGAAGACTGAGGCAGAGGCCAGAATAGTGGACCTGACGGCTATTCGGGATGATGAAGTTCCACTTATTCAGGTAGACTACAAGGTCAGGAAGAAGTGGGAACTCTCTCAAGCGTCATACTGGATGGAGGAGCAGGAGTCAACATAATGGGATCCCATCTTCAGCAAAGAATGGGTATCACTAATATGAAACCAACACCATTCAAAGTAAGAATGGCAGATCATCGAGTCGTACAGGTGACGAGAATGATTGAAAACATGCAGATAAGAGTTGGGAGGGAGAAATTCAAAACCAGTTTCCTAGTCTTGGATGTGCAGGGAGCATATGGAATGCTATTAGACTGCCCATGGTTAAGAACAGCACATGCTGTTCATGACTACGCAAACCAAACTTTGACCATAGAAGGGGCCAGTGCAGAATCAAAATCCAGACCAACAACACTAGGAGATGGAAAAAGGAACTAAGGCCGAAGGAGTTGTGTCAGAAATACAGAGCCAAGAAAATTGAGCGAATGTTAGCAGCTATAAACATATTTCCTTTGGAAGAAATTGACTTGAATGCAGTCCTGCTGAACAAAGAGCAAGCTAACAAGAAGAAGAGACAATTCCCTGATCAGTTTACTGAAGTCAATGCAGGGAAAAGAACAGTTCAACTAACTGGAAGAATGGAGGAACCAGTTGATACTGGTGTCATGGAAGAACCAGTATGTTCTGACGAGTACCCACTGGATCAGAATAATGATTCAGAAATGAATGGACCTTATTGGGACTACGCTGAAGAATTGACCAAACGAAAAGGAGGCGGACCAAACTGGTTGCTTCCAGACGATCAAGAAGTAGAGGAGTGGAACTTGGGATCAGAGGAAAATCCGAGAATGATCAAAGTCAACAAGCACCTCAAACCGGTGTGAGCAGGATGAAAACACACACAGCGCCTCTATAACGACCCGACACACACTCTTGGAATGATACACACACACACACACACACACACACACACACACACACACACACACACACACACTATGGGGCACCACTCGGCTTACACAACACACCTGGCCGAGACAGGGAACACACCTCTGGAGCGAGAGGAGAGAGACTATCCACTTGCCCACTCCACACAGACACACACACACACACACACACACACACCCAAGAAACTCAGCTCAAAAGAGGAGAATTTCTGATGTTTAGATACAATTGAGCTTGGGCCAACACCAATGGGGCAAATAGCTCACACAATATGGGTAAAATAAGCCAGATACAATCACAAACTAGAGCAGAAACTTCGGTCATAGGAGAAACTTACACAGAAAAACAGCAGGAAAAGAGTGAGGAATTTGGCAAAATGGACAGCGCCATCACGTCCGGAATGGCACAAAACCCCAGTCTGCAATGTCAAAGTGCTCAAATCCGACCTCGGATGAGCAGTTTACAGCTAAAACAGGCTCCAAAAACCCCAAATACACAGTTGCGGCTGTTCCTCCTCTCTTCTCCACATTTTTTCTGGTCTTCTCTCAGTTTTTTCAGTTCCCACACTTAGCTTTATTAGTTGGGCACCCTTGGCCTTTTAGATGACCTCAAACGGACCTCGAACAGGCCAAAAACTGACCTCGCAGTGCATAGTTGTCACCTTTTTGCATCATCCGCACACCTGGCACTCATTTCTTTTCAATAATGCGTCTCGCAACCACGTGAAGTGGCCCCAAAAATTGTTCCTAATGATGAACTTTCTGAATAACTCTCACAAGAAAACATCCACGTTGTGTCCGTCCTTATCCGCGTGCAAATATTGACCCCATTCGCCCTCCTGACGCCACTAGATGCCATCTGATGCACCTGCTTACCTCATGTCGTCGGCCCGCGGATAGCTTCCTCGAGAAGTTTTACGCGCTATAAACTCCTCATTATTGTAGAAAAAACATACTGGTACTGGTGATAGTGAAAATCGATGACCTATGTACATGCTGTCGTACCTGTACACATGTGGGCCCCACGTAACCACCTGGCTCTGGAAAATGGATAATTCTTTATTTGATGCACCATGCATGTGTATGTACATATGCGCAATCCCTTGCTCCAAAAAACTCCTGACATAATTTGCCCCTCCCCTAGCCTGCTAGATCATTCATGATCAGCAGTAGCAAAGAGAGATATGAGACTCGCCGTATCACAGGTCTCCTCATCCCTAACCAACACTGCTTTATCCACAGACAACTCATCTTGCTCCACCATCATCAATCTAGCATGATACAATTTAAGACGCAATCCATTTACTCTTGACTTATGTAGAACACCATCCAGGTTAGCCAGCTAATATGTGCCATTTGGAAAACACTCCACTACCTTGAAAGGGCCTTCCCACGTAATTTGAAACTTCTTTTGGAAGGTGTTGTCCAGCTTACTGTTGTAGCGCAAAACCAAGTCATGTTTCTTGATACCCTTACTTTTGACCTTTTCATTTATCTTTGCCAAAGCCTTATCCTGCATCTACCCATAATGCTCCAATGCGCTCATCCTATCCAACTGGACGTCTTGTAACTGCAAGAGCCTCTCTTTGAATGCATCACTAGGCGGCCCAAGAAACTTCTCTAACATCTTGACCGCAGGCAACTCTACCTCCACAGGAAATAGTGCTTCCTTTCCATACACCAAATGAAATGGAGTAAACCCTGTACCTGTCTTCACCGAAGTACGGTAAGCCCATAATGCACTAGGCAATTTCAAATCCCAATTCTTTCCTTGGTGCTCTCTCACTTTAGAAAGAATTTGTACCAACTCACCATTGAATCTTTCATTTAAGCCATTACACTGCGGGTAATAAGGAGTGGTATGCTGGTGCCTAATCTTCATCTTTGTGCATACGAAGTCTAGAAGTTTAGCTCTAAATCCTGGCCCCTTATCTGAAAGTACCTCTAATGGCACCCCAAACTTGCAACATATTTCATCATACACAAATTTTGCCACATCCTTTGAAGTGATCTATTTTACTGCTATAGCCTCTGCCCATCTAGAGAGATAGTACACTGCCATCAAGATATAGCTTTTGCCCCTGCTTGTGATAGGTAACGGGCCTATTGCATCAATCCCCCACTTTTCAAACACATCAAACTCCATAATGGTTTTTCGTAGCTCTGCCTTCAACACTCTCTTCCCAAATGCTTGACACCTATTGCAAGACCTACACCAATGGTGAACATCCTTGTGCAAACTAGGCCATACATACCCCTCTTGCAAAATCTTATGCAAGGTGATCTTTAGAGCAAAATGGCCACCACATGCGCCTTCATGATTCTCTTCCAACACTCTGTAAAGCTCCTCCTGCCAATGTGCACGTCTCAACACGAGATCAGCCCCTTTCATGTATAAGACATCACCAATCAATTTGTACCTGTATGCTCTTCGCACAAAGCCATACTTCTTAGACTTCTGAATCTCCTTTGGAATGATTCCTGTTAGCAAAAACTCCTCTTCTTGAGCCAAACTTTTCCGGCCATGATAAAGAGGTAAAGGGGTCCTCAACACAAATAGATCCCCAATCATGCCTTGAGCTGCTTCATGTGCCTCTCCATTTAGAGCACGTTCAATGTGTCTTATGATCCATGCTTCGAGCTTTTTTAACAGGCCTTTAATTCTGAAGCACATTTCCTTCAATGAGGTGTTCTTGCTCTTCCACACACCCAGCACTTGCTTCACCACTAACAAGGCATCACCTTTTATGCTCAATCTTCGAACCCCATGCTTCAAACAAATGTGTAATCCGCCTTCCAGAGTAGCATATTCAGCCTTATTGTTACTATGAGCATCCAATTTGAACCCTCTCTTGCATACTAGCTTCCCCTCTGGATCATAAAGTGCTATATCCCCTGAAGCTGCATCATGGCTCTTTCTGTATGAACCATCAAAGAACAACACATGTGCATTGCTGATTTGTGGCACTTCTTCAACTACCTTTCTCACCACCTCTTTCTTAACAATAAGGGGATTCTCCTTGTAGGTCAACAAATCAGCTAGGGTAGCCCTTGTACTATCTTCCACTAGAAAAGAGAACTCAAACTCTTGCAACTCAATTACCCATTTCTTCACCACATTTGACATGTTAGTACCATTAATTAACTATGGCAAAAAGGCATAACTCGTCAAGAAAACAAAAGGCCGTGGTAGCAAGTAATGACGAAATCGTCGACAAGCAAATATTAGGCTGGCCATCACTAGCTCTACTTCCGAGAACTTTCTCTCCGCTACCAAATTCACACGGCTTGCACAATACACTTGCCTCATATAATGGCTGCCCTTCCCCTTTTGCAATAGCATGGCTCAAATGGAATCATCCCCTACTGATGGATTTACATAAAACACTTTCTCCCAATCAGGAGCCTGCATGGCTGACAACCCCCCTAACACCTCTTTCACCTCTTGAAACACTTCTTCACACTTGTCATCCCATTGCAATGGATCATGCTTTGCCACTTGCTGTAATGAATAAAGAATCTGCAAAGACAATGGAATAAACCGTGCCATGTACTTCACTTTGTGTATAAAAGTTGCCAATTGCTTCGTACTCGTAGGTGATGGAAGAAGAATAATAGACTTAACCTTATCTGGATCAGCCTCAATGCCATTTTATGACACCATATGGCCCAATAACTTCACCCTTGGCTGTGCTAGATGACATTTCTTTGGATTTAGTTGTCCTCCACATTCATCATATCGAGCCAATACCATCTGCAGCTTCTCATGGTGTTCAACCCTACGGCTGTAGACACAGAAGTCATCCATGAAAGCTTTAACACAACTACCAATGAATGGTTCCAACAACCAATTTGCTCTCTCTTGATAGAAGGAAGGTCCATTTGACACTCCAAATGGCAATACTGTGTAGCAATAGCAGCCCCATGGCGTAATAAAAGTGGTCTTTGTGCAGTCTTTAAGAGCAATCTTCAATTGAAAATAGCCTGAAAAACCATCACACACACTGTACCTCTCATAACCTGCCATTGAATCCAAGATTTTATCAATGAATGGAAGAGGATATGGGTTCTTCTTAGTGGCTGCGTTTAAGGGCTTAAAATCTACACAAATCCTCCACTTCCCATCCTTCTTTGGACTGACTACAACTGGACTCACCCATTCTGTGGTCTCCATAGGGACTATGAACCCCGCCTTCAACAACTTGTCCACCTCTTCTCGCAAGGCTTCCATTTGCTCTTGACCCATCCTTCTTAGCCTTTTTCGCACTGGCTTAGCACCTTCTTTCAGCTCTATATGCATCTCTTCAAGGCTTGAACCCTCTGATCTCTTCATATGAAGTAATGAACAAATCAGGAAAACTAGCCAGCATATGCAAATATATATCCTTCTCCATAGCTGAGAGGTCTCCACTGATCATTTGTGTCATCAATTCCTGCTTCTTTGACAACTCAACCTTGGTTTGCATCAGCCCTTCAATCACTTCATAAGGCCCTTCACTTTCATCTTCAACCTCATTCGCAAATGCAACTTAACCAAACTCCTGGATTTCTTTGTCCATCAAAAGAATTGCAACATCAACATCCTGATCACTGCTAGTAGTTCTATCACTGTCCTCATCTATCACCGTGGAAGAGTCTTCATCACTAGACTCATCCTCATCTTCATAAAGCTCCTCTGATCATTTCCTTGTGTCCATATTATAAAGCTTCTTGGTACCTGTCTTTCCATAGAGGCTAATCGTACCATGTCGCCATTCTTGAACAGCCCCCACTGCACATAACCATGGTTTGCCCAGTATAATAGGATATGCTCCCAACCCTGCTGGCATCACATGAAAATCAACCACTGCCTTTCCATCATATGCCTCCACTTCTAAGCTCTTTACAACACCCAAGCATTTTACTTTTTGATGGTTTGCCAATCTGATCCGAAAACCTGACACCCCAGCCACTGTGAGACCCATCTTCTCAACGCATGAGTGTGTTATGACGCATATTTGGGCTCCGCCATCCACATAACCTTGTCCCAAACTTTTCCTTTTATGCCA
This sequence comes from Adiantum capillus-veneris, assembly GCF_014529385.1. NCBI lineage: Eukaryota > Viridiplantae > Streptophyta > Polypodiopsida > Polypodiales > Pteridaceae > Adiantum > Adiantum capillus-veneris. Next base: position 30,833,212 of record NC_140933.1, on the reverse strand, counting down.
CACATCTACTATTGGACAAATGTCTGGTAGCTCATCCATTGCCAACACCTTTATTGAACCTCTCTCTGGCTCTTTCTTCATTGGGTTAACCATCCTCTTCCACTGTCGCTTTAGCTTAGGCACCATCTCTATAAGCTGCCCAAAAATAACATCTGCCTTCCTGCTCGTCAGATCCTCCTTCAAGTCATAGCTTAATTGCCCATCCCCTAGTGGAAAATCTGAAACATGAAACTTTCGACGAGCTCTCCTTTTCCTCTTGGCCTTGACATCCTCGCCTTCATGGCTCTTTCCTTTCTTCTTACTAGGACTTGGGGCACTTCTTCCTTCCTTATCCTCTGTGGTCCTCTTCCCAATAGGCATCACTAATGTATCCTCTAGCTTTGATGCCTTCTCCAAGGTTACTACACTTAGCACTTTTGTCTTTCCCTTTTCCTCCTGGGTCAGTCCACTGGTTCCTTCGTCTCCTTTAATTTCGATGCCATAATCATTTGACCTAGTTAGCACCTGTCTTGGCAATGTATACATGTCTCCCTCCATCCTTGGTGGCTTATCACATTGTGGGCTGATGTGACCCAACTCTCCACAATTATAACATGTGGGCGTCTGCCTCCAAAACCTACCATTGCTTTGTCCAACACCATTCCTAGGCCTTTCTTCACCTCTTGGCTGATTTGCAAACCTCCCTCGACCTCGATTATTTCCCACTTGACCTAGCATGTTTAGGCTGAGATTCTTCATCAAATCTACCATTTTCCTCATGTCTTGCCTTAGCCCATCATCTTGCACTGCTGTAGTGACCACTGCTGGCATAACCTGAGTAGTAACAGGAACCACTGGTTCGTGATGAACCCCTGACATGCGACCTTGTAAAGACTCTATAGGCTGAAATTCAGACCTCATGGGCAAAGACTCCACCCCTAACTAGCTCATTTTCCTCAACTTCCACTCTTTGTTCTTTGATACCTCTAGTGCATCTTCATATGTCCTAGGCTTCTTTAGCTCCACTCTCCAACGTATATTCTCCCAAAGACCAGCTAAGAACCTGTCCTTATTCATCATGTCAGGCGGGGGTACCTATGGTGCTAAGGCCTTACACATTTGCTCCCATGCCAATGAAAACTTACGTATGTACGCATCTACTGGCTCACCTTCCTTTTGCACCAAAGCCTGTACTTCTTGCCACACTTTGTCAGGATCTTCTATTTTCACAAACTCTACTTCCAACCCATGTCGTAGATTGTCCCAACTCAACCTTACAGGTGGATCATCCACACACAACTCCTCTTCAAATGCTTTAGACCAAACTCGTGCATCACTCTTCAAACAAATTTGGAGAAGGCGTAACATCTACGCAGGGTCATGAATCTGGTTGCTAATGCAGGCAACCTCCATCTTTTCCAAAAATTCTTCCACATCTTCATCACTTCTTCCATGAAACTCCGGATAAGAGAAAGCCATGGCTACCCAAGTTATAATGCTTTGAGATCCCCTTTGAACACACGTGCAAGAACCCAAAACTTTCAACTGACTCAATTCCCACAAACTTCAATGGAGCTCAACTTTAGATAAGGACAAACACATGCACATCAAATGAGTTTTCGTAGTTGATCATCGGAATTACAACAGGCAAAGGACATTCCAAGATCTCTCATAATCTTCTTGGCCCGAACATAAAGACTATGCGCTGCTGGAAAAAAATCTTCCTGGACACATGAACATTTATCTGGATTCTTTGAGTTAAATGAAATGGAGTGAATTGAGGGCCATTTTAATCATCCATTAAAGCCAACCATGAAGCTCCCAAGAAGGCACACTTGACTTAACCTCTGATTTTGCCAAAATTTCAGCAGCATAACAGCATAAGTGGCTCAAAAGACCAAAAAACTAGCCATCATAACTTGGAAAATTTTTGGCAGAGTTTCCCCAGAAATAGAGTAGTAGGAACCCAAAATATAGACTGTATATGTATGCATAAACTGTCAACAATAGAACTCGAGTATCAAGTAGGACTCACTAGTACATAGCCTATGGCGAGGTCACAAAAAGGGAGCTCCAGCTACCTGTATCACCGAAAGGATCTCTACATTTGAGAATCCCCCAGCTCAATAAAAACCTCACGCTATCGACCCTCACACGAAGGCTAATGCAAATCGCGTATAGTCAAGTCTCAGAAATGACTATCTTCTAGACCAAGTCTCAGAAATGGCTGGGACTGCCAAATACAACCACGTATGGATCCACAAATGCGTACAATGGCATTTTCCACAAGTAACGTACAATCCAGCAGACAATGCGCTCAAATAGGCGCCAAGTGATGCATACCCACAACAACTGCAAGTGACATCACTGCTAATATATCACTGTACTCCAGCTACCTGTACCTGTGTGAATCACCTGTACCTGTACCTGTCCCTGTAACCTGTACTCTATAATCTACAACCTGCAATCTGTAATCTGCAACCTGCAACCTGTAATCCCGAATCTCGAAGCTTGAAGCTCGAAGCAGAAGGTACTCGAAGAAGATCCTCCGTGGGGGCAGCAAAAGAATGTGAGCGGGATAAAAACACACACAACGCCTCTATAATGACCCGACACACACTCTTGGAATGATACACACGCACTATGGGGCACCACTTGGCTTACACAACACACCTGGCCGAGACAGGGAACACACCTCTGGAGCGAGAGGAGAGAGACTATCCACTTGCCCACTCCACACACACACACACACACACACACACACACACACACACACACCCAAGAAACTCAGCTCAAAAGAGGAGAATTTCTGATGTTTAGATACAATTGATCTTGGGCCAACACCAATGGGGCAAATAGCTCACACAATATGGGTAAAATAAGCCAGATACAATCACAAACTAGAGCAGAAACTTCGGTCATAGGAGAAACTTACACAGAAAAACAGCAGGAAAAGAGTGAGGAATTTGGAAAAATGGACAGCGCCATCGCATTCGGAACGGCACAAAAGCCCAGTCTACAATGTCAAAGTGCTCAAATCCGACCTTGGATGAGCAGTTTACAGCCAAAACAGGCTCCAAAAACCCCAAAAACACAGTTGCAGCTGTTCCTCCTCTCTTCTCCACGTTTTCTCTGGTCTTCTCTCAGTTTTTTCAGTTTCCACACTTAGCTTTATTAGTTGGGCACCCTTGGCCTTTTAGATGACCTCAAACGGACCCCGAACAGGCCAAAAACTGACCTCGCAGTGCACAGTTGTCACCTTTTTGCATCATCTGCACACCTGGCACTCATTTCTTTTCAATAATGCGTCTTGCAACCACGTGAAGGGGGCCCAAAAATTGGTCCTAATGATGACCTTTCTGCATAACTCTCAGAAGAAAACACCCACGTTGTGTCCGTCCTCATCCGCGTGCAAATATTGACCCCGTTCGCCCTCTTGACGCCACTAGATGCCATCTGACGCACCTGCTTACCTCATGTTGTCGGCCCGTGGATAGCTTCCTCGAGAATTTTTACGCGCTATAAACTCCTCATTATTGTAGAAAAAACATACTGGTACTGGTGATAGAGAAAATCAATGCACTATGTACATGCTGTCCTACCTGTACACATGTGGGCCCCACGTAACCACCTAGCTCTGGAAAATGGGCAATTCTTTATTTGATGCACCATGCATGTGTATGTACATATGCGCAATCCCTTGCTCCAAAAAACTCCTGACACCGGCAATGAAGAAAAAGACACGAAAAATATTCCAGAACTATAAAGATGTGTTTTCCTGGGAACATACAGATTTGAAGGGAGTAGATCATGAAGCTGTCAGCACCAAATACCACTAAAACCGGATGCTAGGCCAGTAAGATTGCAAAGATACTGGATGAACCCCAACTATGCAAAGAAGGTCAAGGAGGAGATTGATAATCTTCTCAAGGCTGGGTTCATTACGGAAGTAGCAAGCAATGATTGGTTATTTCCCATAGTCGTCGTTCCTAAGAAGAATGGGAAATTAAGAGTTTGTGTCGACTATAGGAAACTAAATGCCCAGACCATTAAGGATCCATTTCCCTTACCCTTTACTAATATGTTGCTTGATGAGATCGCAGGATATGAGATGTATAGCTTCATGGATGGTTATAGCGGCTATAACCAGTTACAGATTGCTCTTGAAGATAGGGCCAAGACCACTTTCATCACTGAGTTGGGAGCATTCATGTATCTGGTGATGCCTTTTGTCCTGTGAAATGCACCAGCTACTTTTCAGCGGTGTATGATGGAGATGTTTAATGAATTTCTTCATCGATTCCTCGCCATTTTCATGGATGACTTCACTGTCTATTCAGATGAGGAACAACATCTTCTATTCCTAGAGATGGTTTTTAAACGCTGTCAGGAGAAAAGGATTTGTTTGAATCCATTCAAATCTGTATTTCTAGTCTGGAAGGGACAGCTACTGGGACATGTGGTTTCCCGCAATGGAATAGAAATGGCCAATGACAAAATACAGTGTGTCCAGCAAGCTAAAGCACCAAGAACTGCTTCAGAATTGAGTTCTTTCTTGGGGTATGTGAATTTCTATAGAAGATTTGTACACAAGTTTGCTTCTCAAGCAGTACCACTATATGAGCTTAGAAAGAAGACCAATAAGTTCAACTGGACTGCTGAGTGTGAGGAGAGTTTTCAAAATTTGAAAAAAGCCATTACCAGTAAACCAGTCCTTAGGCAGCTGAATTGGGATATTATTTTTCATGTACATGTAGATGCTTCAGGATTGGCAATGGGGGCAATATTAGCTCAGCCAGATGACAGAACAGACTATCCGGTCTATTTTGCTAGTCGGAGATTCAATCAGGCTGAACAAGGCTATATGACTACTGAAAGAGAAGCCCTCAGAATGGTTTTTAGTGCTACAAAGTTTAGGCATTATCTATTGGGGAAGTTATTCCATTTTTATGTGGATCATCAAGCTCTCCTGTTTTTTATTAACAAAGTTACTATTCAAGGTAGGCTGATAAGATGGATGATGTTCCTTATGGAATTTGAATTCAGAATTTTCCATAAGCCTAGCCAAAACCACTGTGGAGCTGAGTTTCTTTCCAGAAGTACGGAGGGATATTCAGAATCACCTCTGAGAGATGAGCCAGTGGATGCTGATTTATTTCAATTAGAAGCAGAAGAATCAGTGGATCCTTAATGGTATGATATTTATCAATTCCTTTCCCAAGGTACCTTTCCAGAGGATTGGAAACAGAATCAAAAGAAATCTCTGATCATAAGAAGCCTGAAATTTACCATCATCGGAGGAGTACTTTATCGACTAGGTGTGGATGGTATACTTCGAATATGTGTCCCTATGAAAGGAAGAATGCAAGTCATTTCAGAAGCGCATAATGGCGAGTCTGGTGGACACTTTTCCAACGAAGTGACCTACAAGAAGATTCTGCAAGCAGGCCTGTGGTGGCAAACACTGATTGCTAATGTCAGAAGTTTTTGTAAAACTTGTGACATATGCCAAAGAATGGGCTGACCAACAACTGCAGACATGAATCCTTTAATGCCAATACAACCATTGGGAGTATTCATGAAATGGGGGCTGGATTTTATGGGACCTTTTAAGAAGGTGACTCCCAGGAAGAAAAAGTATATCGTGATGGCTACTTGTTATGTTACCAAGTGGGTTGAAGCTAAGGCTCTTCCTGACAACACAGCCAAGTCAACTACAAGGTTTCTGTTTGAGAATATTTTCTGCCGATATGGATGTCCAGTAGAAATTGTGACCGATCAAGGAACACATTTTATCAATGATACTATGGAAATCCTATTGGATATGCTTTCAGTCAAGCATCGGAAATCTACTCCTTACTATCCTAGATTCAATGGACAGGCTGAAAGTAGCAACAAGACAATAAAGACTATTCTCACTAAGGTGGTGCAAAAGAAACCAGACCAGTGGGACTTGAAGCTTCAGACTACTCTATGGGCTTATAGGACAGCTTATAAGGTAACTACTGGAATGACACCATTCAGAATGGTGTATGGTACTGAAACAGTGGTTGCTATGGAGTTTGTAATCCCCAGTTTGAGAATGGCTGTGAAGTATGGATTAGACTTCAACCATAATCTTAAGAAAAGGCTGGATGAGCTGATGCAGTTAGATGAACTCAGGCAAAGGGCTATATTGGAACAAGAAACTGTTCAACAAAACGAAGGAAGCACTGGCATGATCGCCGAATTAAAGTTCGAGAATTCCAGAAAGGAGACTTAGTGCTTCTATATCAGTCTCAATTGGGTCCAAAGAAGCCGAATTTGAAGATTGCCTGGGAAGGACCTTTTGAGGTCAATTGGGTCTTCTCCAATGGAACAGTTAGACTGAAAGATTTATCTGGACTGATGTTGCCGGGAGTGTATAATGGAGCAAAGATCAAGCTCTATTATTTAGAGACCATAGAAACTGGGTTAGAACAAGGAACTAAGGAACTAGAGGTTGTTGATCAAGAGATACCGGAATCAGATATTTTTGGACTTTTTCATGTGCAACCAGTTCCAATTTTAGAACCAGTACTACCAGAAGGACCAGGTCAGTCTGATCTTAGAATCAGTACCAGTATGGTTGCACTAGACTGGGAATCAGTTCAGTACCAGTATGGACACACTTTCCAAATTTTATGTGTCCAACGATCAAATGGCACACCAGTGATAATTATTACAAGGATTGGTCGCAGTCTTGTCCAATGCATGTCTGCCACGACAGCAACGATGCACACAAGTCTAGGAGCGGTGAGTGGTGGAGCTTTTATGGCGGGAACACGTATAACAGTCAGGAGAGTTAGCATTTTTCCCCATAACTCTCATGCGCGACACTTTCCTCATGTCAACCATTCGCCATCGCCGAGCTCGGAGGTTTCTTCACTACAGCCACAAACTTCGACCTCTGACAAGACAGCTGACTGTCAGACAGTCTTACCAGCGACACCAGGAAACGGCTTTGACACAAGTAAGTCATCTTCTCCTTCGCCTGTCTCATCGTCGTCGACCTCACAATGTATGGGTAGAAGGAAACGCTCAGAGAAGATGCAGGAAACTCTTGAAGAAACCCAGGCTATAGTTGCTGAGGCAAAGGCAAGCCTTCCCGTTCTTCCATACAGTAAAATCCAACGACATGTCTTTACTGATCACGCAATGACTCTGCTACAACTTTGGGATCTGCGAGTTGTGTTGCAAGTTACAAGGATTGATTTTGATGTAGATATCATCAAGCAAGTTCTTAATTCCTTTGATGATGAAACTAGCAGTGCTATGGTAAATAGTAGAAAGGTGTCAATGACACCAGAAGCCATTGCATTCCCATTTCGGATGCCTAATGACCCCAAACCGTCTGTGGCAATTGCGCAGCAAATAAGTATCGCTCTGAAGGAGGATGAAGCGGCTAGAAAGAAGCGCAAGGCAAGTGCTCAAGGAGTTCCAGTAGCAGGACTGGAAGCCTCCGCTGCTTACAGATTTGTAGCTGAAGCAGTCAGTCTGAAGAACAACCCAACGTATGTGTCAGAAAAATTATTTGTAATGCTGTTAGTCAAGACACTGGATCGACAAGTCCATATCAACCTTTGTCAAATACTCTCGCATAATGTACTCCAACAAACTGCCAAGGTGAAATCTCAAACTGTTTTCAAGGCATGGTATGTTTGGCAATTTCTGTATTGGGCTACTGCTGCAGATGTTAATGAGCAAGTAAAGCAGGCTTGGAGTGAGCAACCTATTTCTGAACCAAAGAAGATTGAACTGTCCTCAGACAACGAGGAAGCAGACAATCAAACAGTTTATGACCTGAAAAGAAAAGCCACGGCAGAAGAAGCTGGCAGTTCAAAGAAGCCAAGAATTACACTAACAAAAAGCAGTGAGTTCTTGAAGTAAATAGAAAGCCAGGTTAAGGCAGTAAGCACTGATAAAGCTGAGATAAGTAAAACTGAGCAGCAATCTGTTCAGAAGATTGTGCCTGATCAGCCAGTTGTCAAAAATACAGTTGCTACTGGATCTGGGAAAGATCATGTCAAGCCAGTCATGTTGAGAAGATACCAGACCACTCAGGGGACAAAGGCAAGAGTCAACGAGACAAAGGGAAAGGTCCAGCGTTCTCAACTTTGTCTGGTAGAGTTCCTGCCATTACTGAAAATCCTCTGCAACTAGTAAAACAGGATAAGTTGCAGCAAATGCAAACTCAAAAATTGAGAGGGCATCTTTTGCTCAGCAAAGCTGATTATGCAACTTTACCCTACGTGGCTCCAGTGGCAATATATGAACCTGTTGATTCTTATCCAACCACGGTCAAAGAAAGATGTTCATTACTGATACAGTCTTCTTGGAATACCATTGTCAGTTGTATGGGACAATTGGTGGAGGCTATTGGATCAGAAGACGAAGTCAAAAAGCTTAAAGCTAACTTGGTAGAAGCACAGCATCAGATTGAAACACTCCACAAAGCCCAGGAGGTACATAACATACGACACAGGGTATTGGAAGCTCAATCAGAAAGGACTCAGGAATTGTTGAACAAAAAGTTAGCTAAGGCCGAGTCTGAAATTATGATCATCAAAAGTCAAAGGAATGAAGCGCTGGGAGCTGTCGAGCGAGCTGAAACGATGCTCAGGATGAAGCGAGCGGAATTCAGAAAGTTGCTATTGCACCATACAGCTTTGAAGTGTTTGCTGACTGACAGATACATCTACAATAGCTTGTCTGAAATTTTAAACCCTTCAGGCAATGCTGTTTTTGACTTAGAAAATTTAAAGTCCTTGATGAAAAGTATGCAGAGCAATTTGCAGGATAAGGTGGGTGAGTTCAATAATGCTCTGATGAACCAAGCTATAATGGATTATATTGAGCAACAGACTTTCCCGGATGAAGACAATGAAGAAGATGAAGCTGATCAGGAGGAGGATGATCAAGAAATTGGGCATACACAGGATGATGATGATGCCCCACCACCATCTCCACCTCCAGGACGTGGTACTGGACGGACATGGCCAGATGGAGGCCAGTTCACAGCCAGAGCAGCTAGACCAGAATGAGGGTCAGCAGGAAGGACAGGATAAAGAGCACCAGTTGGGTAATCAGCAGACTGAAGAGCAACAGCCCAGTAACACTGGGAATCAGCCAACTAATCCGTCCCATCACAACAGAGAGGCTAAAGGGAAAATGAAGGTTCAGGATGAAGGACCATTGGTTGGCTAATCATCGTATTCACTGCAGCTCATTACTCTGAATAAGCAACTGAGACATCAATAGGCCTCCATCACAAGACAATATTTGGAGGATGATGCTCTCTGGACTGATTTAGAAAGATTTCAAAGACTATATGTGGGAGCTAGGGAAATGGTAGACCATTGGAAATCAGCTGCTTTCCATGATAAAGAAGCTAGTAGACTACCTGCGCATCCCAGTACAGTCCAATTGTTGGAACGATTTTCGGAATGGATACTCAATGCTGATGAGAAAGTGACAAACCCGCACTCGCAAAGGTAGTCTACTGCAGATTGTCGGTCCTTAGCTCTAGAACTAGAACTTCTGCTGGGTAACAAACCAACTTACCGCTGCATGAAGGATGCTCGAGTACAACTGAAGGAAGTTCTGGTACAACTGCAAGCTGCCAGAGGTGTTTTGGATCAGAGAGTCAAAGCCATTCTTGAGGACCAGACATCCACTAACAGAGGACCTCAAACACGAATGTCAGTAGGAGCACAGGCAACTGCTCTCCGAACCTTGTTCCAGCTAGTGAGAATCACCAGAAAGATGATGCAGCAAGAGAACAAGGCTGTTCTCAATTTCTTGGAATTTGTGCCTGATTCTCCAGTTCTCTTATATGCTGTTCTAGCAAGAGAAACTGAGCTGCCAAGATTCTTTCCAGCACTGTATCCTCAATATCAAGAACCAGTTGATCGATTCACATATTTCAAAATAACTGATGAGCTTCAGGATTGGTATGAGCGATCAACTGTGGAATGGAAGACTTGGCAGACATTGTTCAATGATGCTCTCCAAATCAATGACATTCAGGCAATGAAAGAGGAGCTGCATAGGATTCAGCTGTGTATGGGCCAGTGGAAGATTCAAGTCAGAGGATTGACCAGGATTACTAATCAGTTGGCAACTCACGGTCGAATCTTCCAAATTGCCTGAAAAAAGACATTGAAGCAAAGTCGGGTCTGGCACCGCAGTACAGAGAGATGACTGAGATTCTTTTCGAAGCTCGCATCAAAACAAATCAGCCTCTTCCAGAAGGATGGATCCATACTGCTTCGCATTGTCATAAGCTGGCCAGAACCAGACTGAGCAAGGGCAAGCGTACACTCTATGATCCTGACACCAAAACCTATCATTCTCTCACGCCTTATGAGGTAGAGATGACCACAGACTGGCGGGATCAGCTTGAGCAGGAGGCCATTTATCGACTGATTCAGAAGGAGAATGCTGGTGCTAAGACTTCTCAGACACCATCCCGGTCAAAGAGCAAAGGCAAAAGGAAGACGGTCCAATGGAAGGATACTGGGTAGTTTCATCTCAGAATTCAGTGGCGACTTTTCTTCTTAGCAAGTAGGAAGAGATGACAGCTCTACCTTGGCCTGGTGAGAGCTCCACCTTGGCCTTTTCTGCTGCCTCCCGCAATCCTTGGTCTTTCTTGAACTCCTTGGTCTCTCATCAGAATCCGATAGGGGAATTTTTCAAAAATTTTGGAATCTTATCAAAATTCAAGAAAGAAGGGAAGGATGTAGACAGCTGGATAATCACCATGTGGGAACGTGTTCTTAGACGATGGGCAACGAATTACTTAGTAATTACTACAGTAAACCCGAAGTGTATAAATAGGGCCCATTACATTATTTTCGGGTTGGCAATTGTTATCACTTGTATTAGCGCTTGGGGCTATACTTGTACTTGAGCATCAATAGCAGTATTGTTGGCTGTACTTTCTCTCTCTCTGTAATCATATTCACTGTAATCTTGATCTGTAATCTCAATCATGGCATATATTTCAGTGATACTTATTTCTTGTCCAGTCTTCTGAATTTGAATCTGAACCTTATTCCAATCTATAAGTCTGATTCTTATTTCACTATCTATATTTCAGTTTAGTCTCTGAATTCTGTCTAGTCTGCTGTCTGAAATCTTCCCACACTAGTAGCTGAAATCCTTCAGCACTGAAACTACCTGTCTCAAGAGATCAGCTCCAATTCCACTCTTTGAGCGTCTACTCCTGATGGTCTGGAAGTAAAAAAACTACGGAGATCTGCCCTTTCCACGTATCTGCTTATCTCCTCCGTTCTGCTGTTGTCCACCAGTTCTTGGGGAATCATTGGGATATCCACTGTTTGTCCCCGTGGGTCTCTCAAAGTACCTTGGTATATCTTTATCCCCTGTTCTTCTAACACCGCTTCTTCTATCCAAGTCTTTGTGGGCTTGAGAGTCTTTGGGAGAATAGAAAATGGCTCGGCTTCTGCTATTGCTTCCCTGAGTGTCAGTCTCTTTCTCTTTGCTGATGACTTCCCCGAATCCATGGATCCTGTAACTCCAATTTCAGAAGTTAGCATCTTTTTCAGTACTGAAAGACGAAATTAATCTTTTAACTATCCAAATGACTTAAAAATTGAAACATAAGCTATTCAGGGCCTAAGGATGCAATGCATATGGAAAAATATGACATTTGGGTGCAAAATCATGCTGGAGACTATGATGTCTTTTGTGTCAAAATGGCTTGATATTGGTTGTGCTTGTAGTTGATAATGCATACATCCATTCTGTATGCCTGGATTTTAATTTGGGTCCCATTTGGTCAAGTTATGGTCATTTTACTCCTGGTCAGGCTCTTTGCAAGATATTGAGAGGGAATTGGATTTTGTGATCCAAATTGGATGAAACTTTGGTAGTTGGCTCTCAAATGGCATGTAGATCACTTTTGTGTGGTGGTTGCAACCCTGAAATGCAAAAATCAAGTAGGGAGACATCATACTCGTATGATGTCTTTTTGGGTAAAATTGAACCATTTTGCATTGTAAGCTTGGATTTGGCTTTATATAGGCTTAGAAAATGATTTTATGAAATTTGGGTATAGTTTCGACTAAAATTGGCTCTGGAGACATCATACGCATATGATGTCTTTTGTGTCATTTTTGCATGAGATTGGTTCTGTGGGCTCCTCATATGATAGTAAAGGACTGTGTGTACTCAAATCTGGACTTGAAGTTGAGTATGATGAATTTTGGCAAGATCAGGCTTTAAACAGAGGATTTTCCGCTGATTGGGCTAATAGAGTGATCCCCTTGACCAAATGGTACCAAACTCCATATGTGGCATGTATTTGATATATATAATGGATATATGATGAAAAATGATCAATTTTGGCTCTGTATGTGCAAGTGATATCATACGCGTATGATGTCTTTTTTGCCAAAATGGTACTTTTTGGTGTCAGATAGCTTGTGCATGTGTTGAACAACATCCCTACAAAGTTTCATTGAGTTTGGAACTATTTTGCCAAATTTAGGGCCATAAGTCGGTTTTTTGCCCTACTTTGCGTCTTAGTTTCCAATTGGTTTTTCAACTCCAAATCTCATGATACTTTGTACATTTGATGTTGTTAGCATATAGAAAGAGGCTATGCATTCATGTGTTCAAGATGATGTGAAAATCATGTTGTGAGACATCATACGCGTATGATGTCTATTCTTGATAAAAAGTGTTTTTTGTGCAAAGCATGGTTTGTGCTAGTGCCCTAAGCCCTACTAACTAGTTTTCAACTTTAAAAATCATCAGTTTAGTTAAAAGCCCCCTTTGTAGGCATTTCAGTCTCCGAAGTCGTCTTTTGGTGTTGGAGTAGATTTTCCTCGATCTTTCTCCTCGAGAGTTGCATTTCAAGCTCATTTGAGGTGTTGGGAAGTCGTCTATGTGGTTGGACTCGAATTTGGTTCCTACTTTTCCACCTTTAGCCATTTGATTGCCCGAAAGCGTCTTTTTCACCATTGGTAAGTGAAACGGATTTCTTTTGGGTTTTGCTTGAACACATGTGTCATTGATGACTATTTGAAGTTGCTTTGTAAAGTTTCATGGAAGTCGGTCGTCAATTTTGGCCGTTATGCCAAAATGACGCTTTGTGTGTCTGCCACCGAATCGGTTGTTTTGACCCACTTTTGGTGGTCCAAACCTGGAGATACTCCATGGTTGCATTGTCCTCGATGTTGTCAAGCTTCTTGTGAAGTTTGGCGTCGTTTCAACAACTTTTTCCTGTTTGTTGCTTGCAGGCTCTATTGACCTAGGGTTTTTTCAGTTGGTCTTTCTCGTACTTTGAGAGTTAGGAACTCATCTTCTACACTAGGGTAAGCCACCTATTGGTTCTTACATGGATTGGTTAGGCGGTTGTGCCTCTACCTAGAATTCTACCCCTTTCCCCGTATGCTCTTGTTTCTTTGTTTTGGTTAGTTTTCGCGACAAAAGTTAGTGATAAGCATCAAAAGCTTATGGCAACGAGTCTACCTCTCATATCTGGAGTCCTCTGAGCTATCGTAGCGGTCGTAGAAGGCTGTAGAAGGTCGGATGCTCCTGTGTGCTCTTTGCTCTCTCCAAGTGGGTAATAGTACAAATGAGCTCGTAAGTGAAGTCAAAATTACTTAACTCTAAACTTCTCGGCTCACTTGTTACCAAATTTGACATGTGCTCCTATCTTGTCGTGAAATGCACTTTAGGATTTGAAATTTCTCAAATTGGACTCCGTTTGACCTGTTTCTGAGAAATTTGTCCACTTTGCCAAAATTCTGCCATTTCGGGCTTTCCGCAACTTTTTCCGAATTGTGCCCAATTTTTACCATGGGTTGCTCTTGTCATTAGGATCATCACCATCTATTCTTTTCTTTTTTCTGATCTCGTTTCACCTGTATTTTATTTTTCTTTTACTTTTATTAAGAAAATCCTAAAAAAATAAAGAAAAATAGCAAATTGAAACCAAAAAATTCCAAAAATACACCATAATTAGCTGTTAACCCCGTGTATATGTATATACACTTATTTGTGGATTCTTGGCTTGGATTACCACTTTTTGGCTCCAAAAACACGCATATTTAGTTGTATTTACAAACTTAGAGACTCAAATTCATCATTTGATCTCTTATTATTGCAAAACAAAGTATATAAGGGCATAAATATTATCAATATCCGCAATCAAACATTAAAAATTTGAAATCATGTAAGACACTGCCTTCGTAATATCATTTTCTTTGTCCTTATTGCTTGTAGTTCCTGTATACCTGTATACCTCCCCCCCTCCTAGTTTGAGTCCTTCCGGACAACTATGAAGTGTCTGAGGGTGAAGCATTGTAGTTGTTGTGGTCATGCCTGGTGAATTCAATTGTAGAGCGATGAAATAGCAATATTTGCAATATTTGCAATAATGCCGCTCTTTGTTTGATTGTCAGGCTTTTGGGCAATATTTGGGTTGTCTGTAGCACTGGTGTTGTAAAATCAGTATACCTGGGTTCTTGTTTACATTTGTGTCCTTTTTGATAATCCAAATCTGCTTCCGATGCCTGTGCTTGCCACAAACTCTTTGCTACCCAAATCTGCTTGACTTTAGGTTGTGATGTCTCTATCTTTGAATACTGAGGATTCTCTGTTGATTGTATTGAAGGGAGTTCCTGTTTACAAATCTTTGGAATCCAAATTTCCTTGCTATGGCTTTGTGCTGCCATCAACTTCTTTGGAATCTAGATCAGTTTCATTGAATTTGGATGTCTGAAATCACTCTGTTGTCTGGTGTTGAAGACTTTGTTTTCCACCTTTGTTCTCTCTGGCACAACCTTCTTTGGCTTCCATACCAACTTTGAGTCTGTCTTTATCCAAGGTTGAGCTGTGCGTGTATTTTCTGTCTTCTCTACCCATATCTGAGATTTCTTCTTTGAGGAGCATTCCAGTTGTGTAGAAGTGGCTTTTGGTTGCCATCGCTCCTTCTTCACCTCTTTAGGTCGTTTACCCTTGTCATTGGATTCTTCGGCAAGCACCTGTACGGTTGCTTTGGAGAACGGAATGGATTGACTTTCATCCTCATATTTGATGTTAACTGAATTTGAGCTCCAATTAATCATCACATTGTACTGCTTTTTCCATGGTTGTCCTAGTAACAAAGGATGTTGCGTAGCTTTGTCTTCAACCACACAAAACATATGTGGATACACATATTGATTTATCTAGGTGCAGTCGTGTGCATCCGATTGCTTTAATTGAGTGTGCTGAATAACTCTTCAACTCCTGTTTGGCAGTTTGCAGCTTAATGTCATGTTTCAATTGTTTGTACAAACTGACTGAAAGCAGGTTAGCTTGTGCTCCTGAATCCAATAGTGCTCTGGCAATAATCTGGTTTGGCCCCAATTTGACCTCGATGATGGTCTCTACTTTGTCTTCACCCATTTCTGATACACTGACTAAGTTTATTCGTAAGGCTCCTTCATTGCGTTGTCACTGACGCAGTAGTCTTCTTTTCTCCATTCTTTCTTTTGCTTCCCCTTGCACTTCTTCAACAATCTTTTTCTTTTTCTAAAGTCGCAGTTTATCTTGATGTATTTTGAGAAGCATGTCCTGGGTTAGTGGCAAATGATACTTCTTCAATTTGCATCCACTAATCCAGTTTGGCATTTCTTCTCTGTCTAATGTATCAAGCTTGACGGCCCCGCTTGGTGATAGATCTTTAATCACAAGTGGTCCCATCCCTCGCTTTTTAAGTTTTTTTTGCATGCTGTTTTAGAGTGTATACTAGGACAAAGTCCCCAATCTTAAACTCTTTAGTTCGTACATGCTTATCAAAAAACTCTTTTTGTCGCCTTTTCTGAGCGTAGATTGAAGCCACGGCTTTTAAGCGAAGCTCATCTAGCTTTTCAAGGTCGTCTATTCTATCTGAAAGCTCATGTCCCTTCCACTCTAATTCCTTAGCTACTCTCAGCGTTGAAATTAAAAATTCTATTGGTAAAATAGCATTCAAACCAAAACCATGTTGTATGGGGTCGTTCCTATGGATGTCTTATATGCTACTCTATACGCCCATAGTGTCGAATGCAATTTCTGGTCCCAATCAGTTCTCGACTCTGATACAATCTTTGTAAGGACTGTGCATATGGTTTTGTTCGTCGCTTCAGCTTGTTCATTGGCTTGTGGATGATATGGAGCTGATTTATGATGTATTACCATGAATTCTTCTAGAAGTATCTCTATCACTTCATTTATGAAGTGTGTGCCTCGATCACTCACAATTTCTATTGGTAATCCATATCGTACAAAGACATATTCATACAGAAATTGTGCCGTGGTCTTGGCATCAGCTTTTTGAGTTGCTTTTGCTTCAACCCACTTTGTTAGATAGTCTGTCGCCACAATGATGTATTGTGCATGAGTCCTATATGTTAGAGGTGAGATAGGTCCAACATAATCAATCCCCCATTTTGCAAAGGCTCTTGCTCCCATCATTGGTCTAAGCAGCATATCATCTCTTTTCAGTGGTACTTTTCTCCGCTGACAATCATCACATCGTTTTACATATTCCTCAGCGTCCATGTGTAATGTCGGCCACCATATTCCTGTAGCTAAGATAATTTTTGTTGTCTTATCACCTGAGAAATGGCCTCCACCTACTCCTCCATGAGCCTGCTCTAGGATTATCACATACTCTGACTCTGATGCGCATATCCTAAGCTGGTTGTCCTTTCCTCTCTTATAGAGTTGATTTCCTATTAAAGCGTAATCTCGTGCTTCTGTCTGTATAGCTCTCTGACGTGCTTTTGAAGTTCCCTCTAGAAAAGTTCTATTTGTGAGATATTCAACAATCTAATGACTCCATTTAGGAGCGATCATTATTTGATACAATGTTGAATACTTAGTTGGCGGTTTTGACAAACATGTAATACATACCATGACATATTCATGTACACTCTCTTTCATTCCTGGCCAGTAGACTCCCACTTGTAACAGATTCATGTACGTGTTTCTTCTTGAACAATGAAATGCACATTCGTGAGCATGTGCTTCTCGTAGATATATGTTATATTCTTCAAGATTGATGCATAACCTTAAAATGTTATCGGTTCCTAAGTGATACAAACTTCTTGCAATCAACTGAAGATTTTTGGATTGCTGAATAATAACTTGTTTCTGGTTGTATTCTTTTTTATCAAACTCTCTTCCATAGGTTAATAGATTAACAACATCTTGAGACCACTTTGGTATCATTTCTATGTTGAATAAGTACGCATCCGGCATGTCGTCATCTACCCCTATAGGGTCTTCTCCATTCGTCAACCTTGAAAGGTGATCAGCTCTGAGATGTGTCTTTCCTTTCTTTACTACTACCGTGAAGTCGAATTCTAATAAGATGATGAACCATCTCACTATCTTTCCCATATTGCATGGTTTATTCACTAGGTAGAGCAAGGCTTAATGATCTGTGAAAAACACAAACTTGTTGGCTAGAAGATAATGCCGAAATTTCTTCACAGCATAAATCATTCCTAATCCCTCTCGCTCCATTGTTGTGTAATTCCTCTCAGCATTGTTGAGCTGTCGACTAGCATAGCAGATTGGAAAATCCATGTTTTCTTCTTTTGGCCGAGCCAAGATGCATCCTATTGCATATGCCGAAGCATCTATATGCACATGGAATATCTTCTCCCAATCTGGTGATTTCAAGACTGGAGCAGTGATGAGTGCCTCTTTCAGTTTCTTGAAGGATTCCTCACACTCCTCTGTCCATTCGTAATTCACTATAAGTCTGTAAAGCGGTTGGCCTATTATAGCATATATGTAAATGATTCGTCTATAATATCCACAATGTCCCATAAAGCTCTTTGCTTGTTTCGCGTTGTCGGGTCTAGGCATATCCACTATTACTTTTATCTTTTCCATATTCGTGGATATTCCGTTATGTGAGACAATATGTCCTAGAATTCTGCCTTGTCTCACCATAAACACACACTTCTCAGGATTGAGACAAATGCGATATGTCCTACATTTCTTGAATACCTTTCTTAGGTGTTCTAGATGCTCATCTCTCAGAAGAGAGTGTACACACAAATCATCCATGTATATTTCTAGAAACAACCTCAAGTACTCTTTGAAAGCATGAGTCAACAGCCTTTGGAATGTTGTAGGAGTATTAGTTAAACCAAACGGCATAACTCGATATGCATAAATTCCCCACTCCGTTGCAAAAGTTGTTTTGTGTTGATCCTCTAGCGCAATGGCAAGATGATTATATCCTGAAAATCCATCTAGAAAGGAATATGCTCTTTTCCCCGATACACGTTCTAGAACATGATCAGTTATCGACAAGGGATAATTGTCCCTGATTGTTGCAGCATTTACTTTCTTCAAATTGACACACACTCGGAGTTTCCCATTTTTCTTAGGCACTACCACAATCGGAGATACCCAGTCCGTGTGTTCAATCTCATATATGAATTCAGCTTCCATTAGCTTGTCTATTTCCTCTTTGATTTACTTAGCAAACGTGTCATTATACGTGTACAGTCTCTGTCTACTAGACTTAACGTCTTGTTTCAAAGGAATTGTATGTTGGCATATTGATGGATCGACTCCTTTCAAGTCCTTGTACGACCATGCAAACACATCCCTGTATTCTCTGAGAAGACTCAAAAGTCTCTCTTCTTCTTCTAGAGACAAATATGTAGCTATGTATACCGGTCTCAGTTCCTCTCCTGGAGCTGCTAAATCAACCTTTATAGCGTCCTCCGGTCCATCATAGGATTCGTTCTTCTTTCTTTCTCTGATAGGCTGGGTTAATATCACTTTCCTATCCTCTATCGTAAATTTCCTGTAGTGAGAGGGAACATCCATGTTTCCCTTGACATTGACATTTTCGTCCTCACCACTCTTGATTTCAGTCGTCCAAACTTCTTTCAGAGTTTTCTTTAACTCTTTGTACTTGTTTCGGCGTTCTAATGTGGACTCTTTGTTTTCCTTGTTTCTAATGTTCTTTTCCGCTTTATCTGTTTCAGTTTTTGTTCCACTGGGTTGAACTCGATTTCTTGAGCTTTGTTTGTCTTTCCGTGAGCTCGTTTCCACATTTCCTTTCATTCTTCCAAAAATCTTGTCCTTGACACAATCTTCCGCCTTTACTAGCATTAGGAATTGGTTTTTCCCTCTTATCCTAGGCATCAGAGTGTTTCTAATCCTTTTCGTTTTTCTCTTTTCTCTGTAGCGTTTTTGGCGTTTTTCAGTCTAATTTGGGAAGTCGTAGAATCTGACATCCTTTATGGTTTTCTCGTTCTCGCTTGAGTTGTCTGTGGACTCGTTGTCAGCTTCATTTCCCCATTCTGGATTATTGGAATGTCATGAAACATCTCCTCTTCATCTCTGTTGGCTAGTGTATCAATCTTTTCAGTCTCTTTTCAAGTACAGCTCTCATCATGAAGTACGGAACCACATCATATCCATTTTTATCACAGAACTTCGTTGTGGGACCATCTTGAATTGCACAAACATCTAGGGTTTCTAGAATGTGCGTCCATTCTAATGGTTCAAGTGCATCCTTTGGAAAGGGTTCACCTATATAATTTTCATCTTCAATTTCCCTTTCTAAAACACATTCTTCGCGCTTCAGAATTCCACAGTTCGAAGCTCCACACATCCATAACTCTTCGGGTTTCCCTAACCAAGCTGGAAACTCTGATCCTGCCAAAGTAGCTGAATCAAACTCTTCAACTTGTGTTCGGTTCACATGCTTGCAGCTATGGTCTTTTAGGTTCACGCGAGAAGTGGTTTCCATATGTCTCAAGTATGTGGTCGTAACCCCAATCCTGGACCATTTTCAATTGTCTCATGAATGGTCTTCCAAGTATAATATCATAGTTATTCTCCTTGCCAAAATCAACAATAGCAAAAGTATACTCGTACTCAATTCCGCAAGAAGTCACTACAAATTTCTCTAATAGTCCCAAAGGTCTCTCCATATGTCCGTCCGCTAGTTGGAGTTTCAACCTCATTTTTCTTATCGCCGGTTTTCTCCATTTTTTCCAGATTTCTTTCGTAGCAATGGCTACTCCAGCCCCGCTGTCAAGTATTGCCATCGTGTTAAATCCCTGGAATTCAATTGGTAAGGTTGTATTCCCCTCTTCGCCTTCGCAATACTCTCCGACTTTGTTCAAAGGTACAGTCTTAGCGTTTTTTGTGGCATACTCAGCTCTCATATGCCCTCTTGCAGTTTTGTAGTTGGGTCTTTTATCCCGAATTTCTCCAAGCATTTTCCTACAGTTGCCCACATGTTTGGTCGTAGTCTCAAAAGCTCAGCTAGGGTGATAGTGCATGTCACTATTGTTGACAAAATCTCTATCAATCCTTGCGAGTCTATAACTTTTTGTGAAGAGATTCCTCGTGAGGGAAGCGCTCTAATCTAAGATTTTGCTTCGTATTCTCGTAGTATGAAGGTAAGGTTTTCAACGAATGAGGTTTACTCTCTACTGTTCTAACAGAGCCTCCATCTCCCCAGTAAGAATGCAGATCTAAGTCCACTTGAGAGCCTGCCTCAAATTCCTCTATGGGAGGATTCCTAACGTCCTTTTCCCCATTAGTCTGATTATCTTGACAACTCAGCTTGTTTGCAAAGTTTGCCTCTCTCACTTGTTTCCAAAACTCATTGTAATCCTCATCGCTTCCGTAAGACCTCTGTATCACATGATGAAAACTCTCTATTTCTTGATATGTGGTGTTCATCACTATACGTTCATCCCCGTGCATTTTTTTAGGCTTTTCAACTACCCATGAGAGGATAGTCTCTTGATGAATTCGGTTTTCCGCTCCACAATTCATTGGTTCTCTAGGTGGTTCTAACAAGGCTTGTGCAGTCTCGTTCATTCTCTGACACATTTTGAGTCTTTGCTTTTCCATTTGGATAGGTCAACCACCGTTGTTCTTGTGTTTGGTTGCTCTTTAATCTCACTTCGTAAGCTCTCATCAGTGCATCCAATGGTTCGTGTACCTTGTCGACTAACACTGATCCCCCTCAGCTCACACTCGTTGTCTCTTTGACGCTCTTCAGTTTCGACTTTTCAGAGTCCATTTCTTGTATTCCGTTTTGACTCTCAAGTTTCTCTGATCTATCTTTTGTTTGTTTTAATTCCCTAGCTAGAATCGCGTGGTGCTGTTCTTTTTTCATCTTCATTCGTGCTTTCCTAGCTTTCCATGTGTTTCTATGGCTTCGTTGTCCTTGACTTGCCAATTTCTTCTATGACTTTCCATTCTCTGGTTCTCTAGTGGTTTTCTTTGCTTGAGCTCTAGTCACAACTTGTGTTGGTATCTTGGTTTCATTTTCAGACTCACTGCTAGTAGGAATCGACTCTAGCATGTTCAATGTTCAATGTCGTCTTTTGCACTTTGTTGGGATTCTTTGAACAATCCTCAATGAAGTGAGTGACACCACACTCTATGCAATATGCATTTATTCTAATGATCTCTGTGTGTGGACAAACATTCATCAAATGGTCACCT
Organism: Adiantum capillus-veneris; assembly: GCF_014529385.1. Taxonomy (NCBI): domain Eukaryota; kingdom Viridiplantae; phylum Streptophyta; class Polypodiopsida; order Polypodiales; family Pteridaceae; genus Adiantum; species Adiantum capillus-veneris. The sequence goes on along the minus strand of NC_140933.1, from coordinate 30,811,711 downwards.
CCATACTTATAACAGGGTCCCAATGCAGGTCTTGGTGTCCCTTGATTTGCTCTTTGTGGGTAGGCTGGTCTTTGGCCTGACAACCCCCCATGAGCTATGAACATAAGTGTTCTTGCGTCCAAGTTATACCTCTCTTTATCTGAGGCATGTGCGGTTGTTGGTGGTCCAACATTTCCTATCATGCTCCAAGGTTCTGGTTGTTTTGGTTCTTCAGGTGGGATTCTTTGAACAATCCTCAATGAAGTGAGTGACACCACACTCTATGCAATATACATTTATTCTAATGATCTCTGTGTGTGGACAAACATTCATCAAATGGTCACCTACACACTTATAACAGGGTCGCAATGCAGGTCTTGGTGTCCCTTGATTTGCTCTTTGTGGGTAGGCTGGTCTTTGGCCTGACAACCCCCCATGAGCTATGAACATAAGTGTTCTTGCATCCAAGTTATACCTCTCTTCATCTGAGTCATGCGCGCTTGTTGGTGGTCCAACATTTCCTATCATGCTCCAAGGTTCTGGTTGTTTTGGTTCTTCAGGTGGGTAATACACAGTAGGAGCCATGGGTGCACCGAAATCTTCATAATAAGTCTGAACAGGTACTAAAGCTCGTTCTTCCTGATTCTCTAGGGTGGGTGCATATCTAATACCCACTGGTCTCACTCCTGGTAAGGGTGGTTGTTGCCCCAATACCGTTTGTGGCCTTTATATCCCCATAGGTCCTGGTACGTTTCCCGTTGGGTATCTAGGTACTGGATGTACCTGAGGTGGTGCTATTTGAGCTGGAGGTGCATACTGATGCTCCTTCACATAACCCTTGTTGTAATAGCACTCTTCTGTTGAATGATTCGTCCATTTTTGTTCGATTGTACACCATTTCGTTAGTTTTGGCATTGGTTTAGGGTATGGTGCTAATCTCGTTATAGCATCTTCTATCATTTGTTCCATGTTCAACACTGTTGTTGTTTGGACATTCTTCTTAGTGGTGGTCTCGCTAGCTACGGATGATGAGCTACTAGATGCGACATCCGTATCCGTTGTCACCTCTCCATAAACAACACAGCTATCCACTAAGTTCAATGCTTCTCTGGTCACTTGCTCAAAACTTGTACAAGCTTTCAGGTGCAAGTCTTTCTTGAGAGTGTCATTTCTCAGCCCTTCTATAAAGAGGACAGATAGTCTGTCATCTTGCGGTGGTTCCCGTACTAGACATCTCTCTATGTATTGTTTGAAGCGAAGCGAAGCTTCCTTCACCTTTTCTTGCTCCTTCTATTTGAAAGCATATATTTGGGATACCGTGTTGTGTTTGATCCCTCTTTTTGAAAATTCATCGGCAAACTCTCACAGCAAGTGGTCAATGTCATGGAAACCTCCACCATTCAGTGGTTGAAACCATGTCAATGCCGTCCCTTTTAAAGTAAGACCAAATCCTTGGTATTGTGTGTGGAAATCTGTTATCTGCTCAGCTCTTAAGACTTGCTTAAAGAGTGAGATATGTGCATATGGATCTCCTGAGCCACTATACTTCTTTGGCATACACTTGGCCACTTGAGATGGTCTCATGCGTCTATTGTCTACCACCAATCTCAATGTCCTGTATCCCGACTAAAACTTTCTCTTGTGTCATGGACTTCATGGGCTGCTCTAGTTGGCTCTCTTGCCACGAATCTACTACTAGGAGACAAATGTGATGGTGTTTCTGCAAACGTCAGACCTACCGTAGTATGTGTAGAGAATGGAACTGCACTACCTCGATTCGTAGCCATTGACTCTCTAGAATGTAATGTTCCCATTGGGCTTGGCATAGAATAATGAGGTCAGCTGAAAGATTTAGTTACATGAGTCCTCTACCTGTTGCCATCGGGTCTGGCATGACAGTTGTAGGTGCTGGTATCAATGGGCTTGGAGTGATATAATAATGGTGGAGTGGTCCCCCAAAGTATGTGTATCTCTACCTCTCTACCTCTCTCTACCTGTTGCCATCGGGTCTGCAATGACAGTTGTAGGTGCTGGTATCAGTGGGCTTGGAGTGACATAATAATGGTGGAGTGGTCCCCCAAAGTTTGTGTATCCTTCCAACTCCTTTTTATTGATTGCTGCATATCGTCTTCCATACTTGTCGTATGTGACAATCTTCGTTTCTGATCCCTCTGTGTAGGTAAAGACATAAAGTCTTTTCCGCTCTATCAACTCATCGACGTAGGGTTCCTCGCATCTATAATACAGATATTCCTCTCCATTATTATACTTGTATAACCCCACATAGACGTTGTCTGTGTTGATTCTCAAATTTTCGTTCTCTCGTCTTAATCTAGCATTAGGGAAGCTCATTGTTGGTGCTTTCTCTTCGGGTTCTTCATCTACTTTGGCTTTCGTGCCCATCAATCCCCACTTGTCCACAATGTTAGGATTCAGGACTACCATGTACATGATACCTTCATCGTCTAGGTACCTATCTCCGCTATAGCTCACAGGCACTAAGTCCTTGAACTCACTTGGTCTATCTTCTATTCTCACACAGTAGCGGTCCATACCATCTTTGTAGATCTTGGCACCTTGCTTGTTGTCATATTGATACTTGATGAACAATAGCTTCATTGCGGCCGAAGGGTTTGATGGTCCTACTTGCCATGTTTTATCTTTCATTTAAGTTCAAGTATCCTAAGTGTTCAGTGAAAATCTCGTAAGATCTCTCTGAAGAAGTATCAGAAATACTTCCTTCAAGGATCGGCTCTAACGATCGCACTACACTTTGGTTTACACTCTCCTCGGTTGATATAACACTCACTTGTTCTCTTTGTCTCGGTTGGTTATTCTGGAGATATCTACCCGATCTCAAATTCATCAATCCCCCTAGAGGAATCTAACTTTTCAGTCTCGGCAGTTTGTTTTATCCCCGTTTTTGTGATCAAAAGTGGTCCAAACTGAATGATACTTGGTCAAATGGTTTGTTTTGTCAATTGGAAGACTTCTATGATCTCAAGGGAAAATTTTGTATTAGATTTGCTCAAAAATACATTATATGCGTATGATGTCTTTCCACAGATTTTGGATATTTTTGCTATGCTCCCTCCCTGTAGCACCCTTATGCTTTGTCCACTCACAAAATTCAATTTTAACTCTAGTTGTGCAAGTTATGGCCAGATTAGGCTTTTCTGGGCAATTTTCCGATTTTTAACTTACTTGGGGTCAAATGTGATCCAAATGATATGAAACTTGAAATACAAGCTCTAGACAACTAGTACAAAGGATTTGTGATAGCAAAATGTCAAAATTTGCTCAGAATTAGGTTGGAGATATCATACGCGTATGATGTCTTTTTGTCCAATTTTGGTCCAAACTTGATATTTCAGCTATTCACTATGTTTGAAACAATGTTGTCAAGTCAAAATTCAAAAATTACATCAGCAAGTGCAAAAAGACATTATACACGTATGATGTCTTTTTTCACAGATTTGCCCAATTTTCTATTTTAAGCTTCTCCAAGTGTTTATCTTTGAGTTTCAAGTGTTTTTATCAAGTTTGAATGCAAAAATGAGCACTGAATCAGTTTTCCCTATTCTTTGCGTTTTTTTGCACTCTGACTTGGTATTTTGAGTTTCTAGAAGTGTTAAAGCCCTTGTTTTATGTTGATCTTAGGGTAAAACCCCCCTTCTGAACACTTTGGTAATGTCAAATTTTCTGTTTTGGTCTCTGTTTAGCCCCTAAGACATCATACGTGTATGATGTCTAATGTTATAGAATTCCAATTTTTTGGCACAGAACTCTTCCAAGAGCTCTCTTAAGTGCTCAGCAATACTGAGTTTCACAGAAAATCTCTCTGCACTTTGTTTATGCAAGTTTCACTTCTACCAAATCAATGGTTTAGTGATCTAACATGCAAACAAACACATCAAGCAAAAAAATCACTGATTAATAGCTCTAGATCAGGGTCAAATCAAGTCCTACCTAAGCTACTCTTAATCATAAAATGGGTTTTTGCAATGGTGAGTATAAAGACATTCACTGCCACACACGGACTAGCAAATACCTCAATCTCAACAACCACTCAACACAACCAAAAATCAATCTAATCTAAACTAAAAACTGTCAAACAGGAAAGACCCTGGAATCTACAAGTTTCCTAGTACCTCTCAAAGATCCTCGGAGTCCACCACTCCTAGACCTTTCTAACTAAAATATACAAAGTAAATGAAACAATTCACCCCGTAGGTTAGTCTAAGGTCACCTACTTAGGGCTCTCGTCCCCAGCAGCGATGCCAAATGTTGGGCGGTTACGCCGCTAGCGGTGGCTATGATAGCGAGAACTCAACCAAAAAACAAGAATGTCAGACGAGGACGGAGCTTGACCCGCAGGCGCATGGAAACAAATAGGTGGGTGTCAAATCACCTACTCGACCTTCTAATGACAATCACTACCAAGGAAATTAAACCTAAGTTCTCAAATACGCAAATGACTGAAATCCATACTACAAACAAATGCTATCCGAAACATGATTTAAAGTCATCGAATCAGCCTCAAACTCAAAGGGGGTCTCTACACTAGGTAAGGACAATACCCTATGAATCTACAATATAATCTCAACCTGTAACCACTCCGTGCGGTAAACGCGTATGAAGGCAGGCCGAAAAATTCAAGTGACCGAATTTCGACTCCGATGGTACTAATGTGTAGCTCTACTCGCTGCGGTTCTATAGACATATGGCACGCTCCATTCCGACACACAGGTAGGGAGAAAACTCACATAGAAGCTCGTGGGAGCTCACCTCGCGTAGAAGCTGAATGCGCGCACACTTAGTATCGGTGCATAGCTCTCACCGTTGCTAACACAATGGCGGTGTCACTTCTCCAATGGCGGCTCCGTAGCTCGTGTAGCAAGAGGATAGAATCTCTCTCTCTCTCTCTCTCTCTCTCTCTGTGACATAGTCACGGCGCTTCAAAACTTATCTTGATTAATGATTCAAAAAACTGTCCTTAGGTTTAAAATATACCTCAGCCTTGGAGGTGTGAACACATCTCTAATCTAATTACATAAGCAGGTGAAACTACTTGGGGAATACAAGCTGGAAACTCAATTGAGTCCCACTAAGTACAATGAATCGGCTCCATCAAAAAATGAAATGTCGGAAAGACATTTATTACAATAACTGTTTACAAAAATATGAGTGTGAGCAAAAATGTATAAGTGTAGTCATCCGCTCAACAAGGACAGTTTAAGGCTGAAAACATAAAAAAACCCAATAAATACAATGTACTAAATTTATTGTTTTTGGGAAGAAATTTGAGAGTTTATGTTAGTGCAAGTGAGTTCCAACAGGGGAATTGGTTTCGGGCAAGTTTTGGGGCTGTTATGCTGCCAGAATTTTGCCAGAACACAAGTGGTATCTAGCTGGATACACGTAAAGAATTCTCAAGACTCTGCTTGTGATTTACCCTCTTAAAGTATAAAGAAATACCCAAAGGGGTGCCAATTTTGGGGTCTACAGGTTGTCGGCGTCTGCTCGGAGCATTCTAGCTCCCGAGCCGTGTGTGTGCTTTAAGTGTTAATTTGTGGTGCATGTTTCCTTTCCCAAGCTCTATGCGTGGATGTCTAAAGTAAAGAATTTTTGGGTGAAATCCAAATTCCGCCGCCCTACAGGCCGGTTTCAATCACCATCAAGAATAGGTTTCCAATATCCATGATTAATGATATACTAGACAAGTTACAGGGTTCTAGATGCTTTAACAAAATTGACATGAAAAGTAGCTATCATCAGATCAAGATTACTCCTGGAAATGTATACAAGACCGTGTTTAGAACATCCTTTGGATTGTATGAGTATTTGGTGATGCCTTTCAGTCTCATGAATGCTCTTGCAATGTTCAATAGGATGATGGACATAATTTTTAGAACGTATCAATTATTCATTAGGAAAGTTTGGACTCAAAAATGGGCCTTGTAAAAATTGTTGATGTGGCATAGCTTTCAAAAAGTGGGGATCGGTAATTTTTTTGCAAATAAGATCCAAACTTGTCGGAGGTTGGATATTTAGAATCTACTCTTCAAGTGCTATCTATTGATATATAGCATGCATGTATTGGAAAATGCCTTCATGTAGATCTAGAAAGAGGTGATTTTAGATTACCGTAACAGTAACAAAACCTGGTTGATTGAAAAAAAAATGGCATAACTTTCATAGAAGTCATCCAAACTTTTCGGACCTTGGCTCTTTAGAATCCATTTTTCAAGAACTTTCCAATGATAGGTCATATCATGGGGTTCTAAGCAATATTTAGAGGGGTCTACCGGGTTGCTTTCTTTTGTACAACTTTGATGATGTGGCACTCTAAAAGGACCTAAAATAAGTTCCAAATTTTCCTAATGCGTGGGAATGTTTTTGATGACATCATTGTATTCTCCAAGAGTTGGGTAGAGCACAGACACCATCTGGTACAAGTTTTCATAGCATTAAGATACACTTTTTGGGACACATTGTTTGTGTGGAGGGGGTAAAGGTGGATGTGGCCAAGGTTGAAACCAATAGAGATTTGCTAGATTTGAAGAATGTACATAAAGTTTGCAGCTTTTTGGGCTTATGTTCATAATACGTATTACATGCAGTTCATCCGAGACTTTTTGCAAAGATTGCTTCTCTGTTGTAAATTTTTACATAGAAAGGGGTTATTTGTTCTTGGAGACCATCATAGATTTCAGCATTCAAGACTCCAAAAGAAAAGTTGACGACCGGTCCAATATTGGTACTACCAAATTTGTAGAAGTCATTTGAGGTTTACTTTGATGCATGAGGAACCAAGTGCGGTCTTAATTCAACATGGCCATGTTGTAGCTTATGAGGATAGAACGTTCTCGTGACTAGAGAGGATTGCACAAATTTACTAGAAAGAGCTATTGTTAGTCATCCATGCTCTTTCTTAGTGGTGCCATTTTCTACTCCAAGCCTATTTTTAATGTTCATGGATCACGGCAAAGTTTGATTCCACCGTAGAGATTGTGAATCAAGGTGATCACTTGGACACTACCTTTGAAGAAGTCTCATACACTTATTCAAACTCAACATCTGAAGTTCTTCCTATTCAACTCATTAAGTAATTGGAACGACAGTATGATATAAGCACATACTCACCTTTTTTAAGACTAATAGCCATGGAGCTCATGTTTACCTGGATCCTAATGATGAGTATTCCATTTGCATTGATGACCATGACATAGAGTCTGAAGAGGAAATAAGGGAAAACAAACAAGGGGAAATGTTTCCTAGAAATAGCTCTTGGACAAACAGATGAGATGGCCAAATATTTTGTCGTAGTTTCATTTTCAAATCGTCCATGTTAACGGAAAGAAGAACTTGATAGACAGAATGTCTTGCAAGCCACAAATATCAGCTATTTCAATCGTTCACCACCATCAAAACTTTGAGGATATGGATGATCAATATGCTACAAATCCATATTTTGCAGACATATTTCACCGATTGTGGAGTGGGGAGAGTATTGTAGGCTATGCTTTGAAAGAAGGTTACTTAATGCAAAAGACAATGTTGTGTGTAACTCAAAGATTGAGGAACAAGGTTCTGACAGAGTGCCATTGTCCACCTTTTGCGTGTCATCCTGGCATTGACACCACCTCGTAAGGTATGGAGAAGCATTTTTACTAGCCAAGGCTTAAAAAGGATGTGGACAAGTTGTTTGGTGTGCTAAAAGGTCAAGTTTGATCGTCATAAGACACTTGGCCTCCTTCAACCTTTGCTTATTCTTAGCCGACCTTGGGAGAGTATAGTAATGGACTTCCTTTATTATCCTCCCAAGACTCAGAGTGGGCATGATGGAATTTGGATAGTCATTGATCGATTTTGTAAGCATGCCCACATTATTCCAGTAAAGAAGATAGTTAAAGTTGATCATTTGGCTAAGCTATTTGTCTCACAGATTTTCATAGTTTTGGATAGAGATATCTATTTCACGAGTTTGTTTTTGAGGGAAAAATATAGATACAAGACTTAAATTCTCATCCTCATTTCACCCACAAATAGATGGGAAATCGGAGATAGCCAATTTTGTGGTTTGGACTTGTTAAACTCATACATCTCTCATCAGAAGAATCAATGGGAGAATTATTTGCCCTTTGTGGAGTTTTGCTATAATAACATAGTTCATACATCTATGAGGAAGGAACCATTTGAGATTATCGAGGGTGTCAAGAAGGTTCCACCTATTATGAGCACCAAAGATAATAGTTTTGAAGAAGATTAGTGTACACAGTATCTGGACACTACTTTTGCCAAGATACGAGAGGCTTTGGAAATGTCTCAAGCACGCATTAGAAGGCAAGAGACAAGAGGCTTTTGCCAAGATACAAGAGGCTTTGGAAAGGTCTCAACCACGGCAAGAGACAAGCATCAACATGACTTACAGGTGAAGGAAGATGATTGGGTGCTACTATGGTTTGAGAAGGCACACCTACAAAAACAGAAGGGTAAGGAGAAACGTTTTTCTAAAGCTAAGTATGAAATGCTATGGACCTTTCCAAATCCAAGAAAAGATAAATAATGCATCCTTCAGACTCAAGCTACCACATACTGTGAAGATTCAGAATGCATTTCATGTGAGTCTATTGAGGCATTTCAAAAATGAAGTGCTAGTGGACAGGGAGCAAGAAGCGTAACCGAAAGTGGAAGAGACGAAAAAGATTCTCATTCCTGAACAGGTCTTGGCTCTCAAGGAAAGAAAAGTGAAAGGTAAGTTGACACACCGGTATTTGGTCAAGTTCAGGAACTGTCCGGCTATGGATGCCAAGTGGATGGAAGAGGAGGACCTAGCAGATACTCCTCAAATATTAGAGCTTTACCTTTAAGCTTTTGCATTAGCACAGACTATTCCAAGAGTTATTGATGAATTATCAAGTTGAATATGGTTTGGTACGGACTACACAAGAGGGGAGTTACTCCACTCCTTTGTCATAGGTTACCTCGATGGAATAAAGTCATTGATTTATTTTGAGATTTCAGGGATATTGATGGGCTGACAATACTCTATTTGAAGACTTTATGTAAAGAATCACTTTGAAATGTTAATCCCTAAAATGGATTTGTTAGATGTGCCCTCACATGTGCGTATTCTTTGAGTGCATGTTTGAAGGACAAAATGACTATAGCATTTTGTCTTGTCCACCTGAGGGGTGATGTGGATATGATAGTAACAAGATTTAGTACATCAGAACATCCATGAAAAGCTCAAAGTGGTCTGGATGTGATCTCTAAATAAGTTACAATGATCATGATTCTCATATAAGATCTCCACAAGGATAGTGATGTGAATGTAATGTAAATGTTCAATGATTGTCGTTTTCGTGCAAGTGATGAATATATGTGGTCCAGTATGTTTGTACGTAGAGTCAGCGTTCTCTAAACTAGTTTTGTCCTATGTCTATTTTGCAGGCATAATCAAGGGTGATTACAGCTCTTTCAAGAGGAGGTTATGTCACAAAGTGATGATGTGGCATGTCAAAGGACAGGGCCCAACAAAAGGGTCTAAAGGAAGACAGAGGTAGAAGAAGTTTTACCAACTTACAAGTTCCTACCGTGTGGCCCAAGGGGCTTACGATTAAAAAACATGAACTCTTCTCAACTTCTAAAACCCGATCGAGGGGCCTAAATCCCTTCTGGTTAAACCAAGGGACCAAAATTGCATAGCGGTTGATGATGTGGCAAATTGTACCAGCGGCCCAAAATTCGTGTTGGCATGCTAACATAGCACAGTATGAAAATTTTTCATTTTACGGAACAACCCAAGGGGCGAGCTTTTCATGTAATTGCTCTTGGCTAGGGGCCTTTAAAAAAGCCTCTTGTCCCAAGATATTAGCTTGGGGCTTGCAAGAGAGAGAGGACCCTCGGACTTTGTACGTTCTAGAAGCTGAAAAAACAAAGAAATACCAAGAAGGGGCACCACAAGAAAATATTATCAATTCAACAAGCAATAGAAGTTCAAGTAGGATGAAACTTATAGGATGGATAGGCATCATCTAAAGACACATGTCCATGCCATTGAATCCCCCTTTTGACCACTTTCCATTGCATTATTATCTACAAGTATGATTTGAACTAACCATTTTCATCCCTTGTTTAGCCCCAAACATTGCACCCTAGAGCTTAGCAATGATTTCCCAACACCCCTCCAATGCGTAAAATGAAGCTTTGCTATGTAAATCCTAAGTTTTGACCACATTAAGGAGAAGGCGAGCTACAATAAAAACAAAGTTTTATCATGAGAGAAACACAATGTGGCAAAGAGATTTCACCCCCGGGGGGTTCACCTTATATAGTATGTAACTGTTACCATATACATGTGGTAGTGATGTGTGTAAACACACTAGGACCGCCGGGGCATTTTTTCCCTCTTTAGGAGGTTTTTTCCCCCGTGCATTGTATATACGCCCATCACTCTAGGGCTATCTATCTTTCCATTGCACACTAAGTTACACACTCTCTATTGTGTGCCTTGATCTTCCTTCATCTTCTCCAAGCTGTGTGTGTTTCTCTGCAACCCTAATTCCAACAATTGGTATCAGAGCAGGTCACGTCCTCCTCGGCTTAGTCGCCAGTTGCTCCAGCACTCGCCTGCTCACTTTATCCGATTTCAGTGAGCTTTGACGAGCATTCGCAGGTCGACAAAAATTTTGGGAGAGCTCAAAGATCTTGGTCTGCTCAAAATTTTGATTTGGGCTCATTTCGGCCTCCGTTTCCATACAGGCAGTACTGCACAAGCTATTTCGTCCTTTTGTGCAGAATTTTTTTCAGTGCCGTTTTTTGCATAATAATTGCCTTATAGTCTTCTACGGTTTGTGTTATATAGCATGGGTTGTTCCTGCTCCGTTTCTCCTATTTTCGAGCAGTTTTCACATCAGGTGCAACATTTACCATGGCTGACAACAACAACACAGATGTGTTCAAGATGTTTGCTGCTGAGGACAGGTTGGATGGGGACAACTACCCTATGTGGTCTTATATGATGCAACATGTTCTTGTGTCAAAGGGTGTCTGGAACATTGTGCGGGGCATTGATGTACGTCCTAGTTCTAAGGATGTAGGCGATGTTGAGGATGTTGCAGGTCTTGCTGCAAGGATTGCAGCTGTTAGAGTTGTTTTGCCTACGGTAGAACAAGCTCATTGGGATGTTAAGGATGCACAGGCTCATGCATTCATTGCGTTGTCTGTGAAGCGCACCATTGTTCCTCACATCCGTTCAGCAAAATCTGCAAAACAAGCTTGGGATATTTTAGCAGGTCTTTATGCAAGCCGCAATGAGGCTAAAATTTCTTTGCTGCGTAAAGAGCTGGAATTGAAGATTATGCATGAGGAAGATGATATGGACACTTTCCTTGCTAGTGTCAAGGATATCAATGAGCAGCTTATTTCTGCAGGTGAAGTCATTTCAGACAGTTCCCTTGTGCAGAATGTTCTTGATGCCTTACCAGATTCCTACCAGACTTTTGCTAGTACTTGGAGACTGATGACCCAAGGAAATCCTGAAGTTGTCAAGTTTGATGCATTATGCACATTGCTGTTGCAAGAGTCACTTTCTAGAAAAAACGGGACTAGGCAGCGTGCAGTTGAACAGGCTTTTATTGCTTCTCAAAGAAAGGGTGGTAACAGTAATGCAGCAACTTCTTATGGTTTTGCTGCGAGTGGCAAAAATTCTGTTCCTAATGCTTCTGCTGGCAGTACTTTGTCTAGCAATTCTGGTGATAAGGGAAAAAAGAGATGCGTTGCCATTATTGTAAAGCCAATGATCACTTGATCAAGTCGTGCCCTAAGTTGAAGGCCAAAGAGGATAAGAAGAAAGAGGGTGGTTCCACTACAAATGCTGGTTCCACTACAAATGCAGCCATTGTTGAGTCTTCTGTGAAAGGAGACTGTGTTGCTGATGTTGATGCAGAATGGGCTTTTAGTGCAGAGTGCACTTAAAATCCTGCTGTCCATGCTGCATGCTTGTCAGTTGCTGCAGATTCACATGTGTGGTATTTCGACAATGGTGCTACAAAGCACATTACCTCACATCGTGAATTGTTTACCTCTCTCGAGTCTATCCCTCATGGGAATTCAGTCACTTGTGCCAACAACGCCTCTTATCCAGTTCAGGGAGTTGGAAAGATTGTGCTCACTGCTGCTAATGGCAGTTCCTTCACACTTGCTGATGCACTTTATGTACCTGGGATCAAGAAGAATCTCTTGTCTGTATCCGCACTTGCTAGACTTGGACTTGTAGTCAAATTTGTGGATGACAGATGTACAATTCATGATCTCAGTTTTGGCGATGAAATTGTTGCATCTGGGATTTTGTGCTGTGGGCTGTATAAGCTCACTTTGTATGACAAGTGTGGACAAAATTTTGCAAATGCTGTTGCAGATTCAAGGGCTATTTCAGATGCAAAACTTTGGCATGCACGTTTTGGTCATCTGAATTTTGCAAGTTTGCTGCGTTTGCAAAAATCTGATATGGTTGCTTCTTTGCCACCTCTTGAAGCACCTGCCAAACATGTTTGTGAAGGCTGTATTTTGGGTAAGATGCAGCGTTCTAAATTTCCAAAGGATGGTTCAGTTCGGGCCACATGCAGGTTGCAGCTTGTGCATAGTGATGTTTGTGGGCCCATGCAAACTCCGTCCTTGGGGAAATTACCTGTACTTCGTGACTTTCATTGATGATTACTCTAGGCATGCACGGGTATTTCCGCTTAAAGCAAAGTCCGAAGTTTTTATGTGCTTCAAACAATTTCTGGTTATGGCTGAAAATGTCTCGAAATGTACTATGGGCACCCTCCGTTCCGATCGAGGGGGGGAGTATATGTCTCATGAATTTAATGCATTTCTGGCTAGTCGTGGGATAAAACACCAATGTACAGTGCCTTATACGCCTCAGCAAAATGGTGTTGCTGAGAGGAAAAACAGGTCACTGACGGAAATGGCACGATGTATGGTCAAAAGTCAACCTTTACCGCATTCTTTTTGGCTTGAGGCCATCATGTGTGCCACTTATGTACTTAACAGGTGTCCTACGAAAGCTTTGCAGTCTATTACTCCATATGAAGCATGGCATGATAGAAAGCCTTCTATTGAGCACATGCGTGTTTTTGACTGTTTGGCATATGCTTTGGTGCCACAAGTGCAGCGCAGAAAATTGGATGATAAGGCTGCCAAATGTATTTTTGTTGGTTATAGAGCTGAAAGCAAAGGTTACAGGTTGTATTATCCACAAAAAAATGTATTCTGGTTTCACGGGATGTAGTGTTTGTGGAAGATTCTGTTTAGCCCTTGCTGTCATGTACTAGAGACAGTAATGTAAGCTCATAGGACATTTATGACACTTTGTTGCCTCTTCTTAGTGGTGGAAATAAGAATGTAAGTTCCAATGAGGCAAATGTACAGCCTATGGGGGTTTCTGAAAATCTTCTAGATCAGCCTATTACTGATGTAGATGTACATGATGTACTTGATGAGGAAAGGGCTCAAAATGAGCAGGCTAGAGGTATACCAAAATGGCTGGTGCACACTTTGCGTGACAATAAATTGGATGCACCTTTGTCTAGTCATACTTGTTCAGGCTCTCGCCATGCATCTTATGCATCAGATTGTTATGCCTTGGCTGTGTCTAGCTTAAATGATGTTGAGGAGCCTCTGTCTTTTGATGAAGCACAGAATTCAAAAAATTGGATGGCTGCCATGCAATCAGAATATGATGCACTAATAGAAAATTACACATGGACTTTATGTGATTTTCCTCCTGGCAAAAAGGCCATTGGTATGAAGTGGGTTTACAAGTTGAAACGCAAGCCGGATGGTGAGATCGATCGCTATAAGGCTTGAATTGTTGCAAAGGGTTATGCACAGCAAAAAGGCATAGATTATGAAGAGACTTTTGCTCCCACTTGTTGTATGACTACTGTGCATTTTCTATGTGCATTGGCAGCTCATTTTGGTTGGGATGTACATCAATCAGATATTGTTACTGCTTTCTTGAATGGTGACATATTTGAGGAAGTTTATGTAACGCAGCCTCGCGGTTTTGTCATAAAAGGACAAGAGGACAAAGTGTGCAGATGTAAGAAGGCTTTGTATGGGTTGAAGCAATCTCCTCGTGCTTGGTATGAGAAATCTGACACTCATTTGGTTAAACGAGGCTTTCGTAACAGTCCAACAGAAAGAACATTGTATGTAAAGTGTGAGGGTGATGTACTTCTCATTGTGGTTATTTATGTTGATGATTTGCTGATCGTTGGACCAAATGAGAGACATATTGCTGAATTTAAGGCTGATTTGAATGCTACTTTCAAGATGAAAGATTTGGGACTGTTGCATCATTACTTGGGTATACAATTTAACCAGTGTGATGGTGGTATTGCCTTGTGTCAGAAAAGTTACATAGAGACATTGCTATGTAAGTTTGGAATTGAGGATTGCAAACCTATTGCCACTCCCATGGAAACAGGTTTAAAGTTGCGTCTACATGATGCTGGCGATCCTGCTGATGTCACTCTTTACCAAACTGCTGTTGGCTGCCTCATTTATGTATGCAACACGAGACCAGATATTCAGTTTGCAGTCTCACAGGTCAGCAGATTTATGCATAGCCCAGGGTCTAAACATTGGCAGGCTGTCAAGAGGATTTTCCACTACCTTAGTGGCACTTTACATCTTGGTTTGTTTTATCCCAAGGGGGGATCATTGCCGCCAGACTTACATGCTTTTTCGGATTGGATTGGGCTGGTTGTTTTGACACGCGAGTGTCCACAAGTGGTTTTTGTTTCATGCTTGGCAGTTCATGTATATCATGGTTGAGCAAGAAGCAACCTGCTGTGGCCACTTCGAGTTGTGAGGCTGAGTACAGGGCAGTCTTCACAGCTACGGTTGAGTGTGTATGGCTCAGACGCCTTATGGCTGATTTGGGTGTTGGACAGGACACTGCCAACACTATCTACACTAACAGTCAGAGCGCATTGGCAGTTGCGAGGAACCCAGTTTTTCATGCTCGCACAAAGCACATTGAGGTGCATTACCACTATGTCAGAGAGAGGCTCTCAGCAGGAGAGATCAGCTTGGCTTATGTGCAAACACAGGACAACCTTGCAGATCTTTTCACAAAGGCATTGTCTCGTGAGAATCTTGAAGCTTTCTGCAAATTTTTGGGCTTACTCCCCTTTGTGGACTGATCCTGTCCTCAGGGCATGGCACTTCCCTTTACTCATGTGCCATCTCTTGTTCACCGCATCACTCCAGGGGGGATTTGTTACCATATACATGTGGTAGTGATGTGTGTGAACACACTAGGACCGCCAGGGCATTTTTTCCCTCTTTAGGAGGTTTTTTCCCCCGTGTATTGTATATACGCCCATCACTCTAGGGCTATCTTTCTTTCCATTGCACACTAAGTTACACACTCTCTATTGTGTGCCTTGAGCTTCCTTCGTCTTCTCCAAGCTGTGTGTGTTTCTCTGCAACCCTAATTCCAACAGTAACCTATCACGTGAGTTCAACAGAAGGGTATTTAAATCCCTTAAAACTTACAGATATAAATTTACATAAGGATATGTTATTTACAAATCTAAAAAAAATTATAGAATTTAAAAGAAAAGGGTTCATTATATTTCCTAGAAAATTCACAAAATAGGGATTTTAGAAAAAGAGCCTGAACGCACGTGATATAGTGGTCTTAAATATAGTGAACCCCCCGGGATTTCACCTATGAACACGATGAAGCAGCCGCCGCTGACACTTCAAATGGACACTTCATGAGGGACTTATGAGCTTGAGAAAGAAGGAGGAGAGTACACAGTGCTCTGCAAAAATGTTGTGGTAAACACTTATTAGGTTTTACAAAAAATAATTTCTATACCTTAGCCAAAGGTTTTGGGTCAAAGATGGGAGGTGTTTTCAACTCTATTACCTCATGGAATTTCATTGATACAATCTAGAAGCCTATAGACCCACTTTGTTTGGCTCATAATCATATAATTGTTTACAAAATAAATCCAAAAATCAATGAAGTATAAAGTCTGAAAGCTATAGACGTCCATATCACTCAAAAAGAGATAACAAATCACATCTTAGTTTTATATAGGCTTTGATGTTAGCTAGTGGGCTAACATTTCCCCCCTCCTAGCCTAGTTGTCCACAACACAACTTCATGGGATTGGATAGTGTTCTAGTTTTTGTGCTATTCGATGTTTCTTCAAGGATTCAAAGAGATTCATAGTACTTTATGTGGAGATCCTTATTTGCTTTGGGTGTAGGAGCTACAAATCTATGGGAGTGTTGAGCTCATAGTAGTGTATCCCACAAATCGAGCATGAAGAGTTTCTACAACGGGGCCAAATATTCCGGATCTAAAAGTGAAGAACCCCATGTAGAAAGCTTCTTCAAACTTGTACTGATAGCCGTTTTTCGGCTCTTTGTAATTACCACAGTGAGTTACCTCACCCTACCAAAATCACCCAAACACTGTGGCTATCCCTACCATTTCACTGTACATAGGCGTGCGTGAGTCACGGGACTTTTTCCATATCTTCTTAAAAAACCCTCAATTAGCTAGTCATTGGGCTAGTTGAGCCAAAAAAAAAATTAAAAAATATATATATAAGTATATTATGGCCCATGCGTATGTAAATATTTCTTTATATATAGGGCCTAAATAAAAGATTTTTTCATAATTATTTTGGTATTTATTTAAATATTTCTACCTAGGTGTGTGTTATTTATGCTCTGTACATTGCCTCACCATTACCACAATTTTTTGTTACCATTTTTCATACTCTTTATTCCATATAGAAATATTTTCATGTAAGCTTCTCTTATATTTGGTGTAATCCACCCCAACAAAATCCAAAAAAACTAGTTTTATTTATGTGTATATTTTTTCACTATTTTGATTTTTCCCTTCCTACATCTATTTTGTTTTTTTCTAAAAAATTAGAACACCAAAAATATTTATCTTTTTATGGTAGCCTCATAATGAGAGAGATTTCTTTTGACCCCTTTATATTTTTTCCACTTATATTATTTATATTTGACATGTACATATTTTTTAGACCCCTCAATATTTGATTTTCTTAGTTGTACTATTCACTTATATCCTAATCTCAATAATATCTTCAATTATAGACCTACCAAATAAGGTCAAGGGTAGGTGGCATGCATACATGCACTGTGGAGGGCTCACTCTTGGAGGTATTCAAAAGAATCATCCAAAGAAGGACCCCACAAGGACCTTGCAGTGGAAAAAAACGGCCGGTTTTTCTGAATTTTTAAAGTTCACTTGCTCTCCGAATTTGAAAAGGTGATACAAACAAAAGTTGTAGCTCGTGGGCTGAACTTTTGCCTCAAATTTTTTCATATATTTTTGAGCTACGAGCTGTGAGCTATGATTTTTTTAGTGGACCCCAGTTTTCCCATGCTATGCAGCCACACTCTCTCTTCCACTTTATCATTTTCCTCTTTCACACACACTTCTCCACTCATCATCCCCATCTCTCTCACCACTCCTCTCTGCACACTACTCACCTTCTCCTCAACCTTGAAGAATAAGAGAAACCATGGTGAACTCATACCTCCCACACACAATTCCATTCCAAAATTGACCACCTAGTCTCATTTTTCCTCCTCCAATTTACCCATATCTATAAAAAATCCACAAAATTCAGCCTCTTCTCTTAAAAGACAGCATCATGGTGGTTGATTACTCAGCTTCAATTATCTTGTCTCTCAAGGAAGGTCAAGAGTGGAGAAAAAATGTACCGTCAAAGCTAGTGGACCGTCAACAGGCGTCAAAATCGGCCCTACTCAAGACACTTGGAGCATCAACCTTGTAAGAAATCCACCTTTTCTTACCTCTTAAGAGTTTTTCTTCCTTATTTGTATCCTACATGGATACTCCCATTGTAAATATCCAATTCCATTTGTAAATTAATACTAACTCTACTAACACTAACCCACTATGAAAAGTCCTATCACCTCCATTTCTCTCCTCTCTCTTTCCCCACCAACTTCTTGATAATTCCAAGCAAAAGAAATTAGACAAATTGCTGAAAATCTAACCCAACCATGGTTAGAGGAGTAACCCTAGCCTTCAAAATTGCTATAAAAGGAGGGTGTAGCTAGCACAAAGGGGGAGCCATAAGCAAGAGCACTATGCTATAGCTTGAGAAGCCAAGCTCAACCTCTCTAGAAGGAGCTCTTGAGTGGAAGCTCATTGTCTTATGCATGTGCATGTGTTGTAATAGGAGATTAGCAAGGGAACTCTATGCCATTGTAAGAGAGAGAGTGATCATTCAATTGAGAGTAGGAAATCTATCATTTTTCCTACTAGTGTAAGCCCAACATTCGCTGAATCAAGGAGGGTGGATTTGGACTAAGCTTGGATACTTTGTCTCCCTTCCAACGTGAAGTAATGGACAACAATGATGCGTAAGTGTCTTGGTGTTTTCTTTTTGTTAAGTTCTTGATAGCTTGTCTCTGGTGTTGTCATCAATCTAGCCATAAATCCCACATACTGTAAGAGGGCGACAGGGTGGAGAGGACTCCCCTGGCTTTAAGACAGTGATTGGGGTGGCTTTTTTTGTGATGTGTTATGGTGAAATTTACGCAAGCTATGTTGAACAAATACTAATCTCACTTTGATTTGTAAGAAGGTATTAATGCAACAAGCACCCCCTCCCCCTTTCTCTCTCTTTCTTAAATATATAGTTGTGTTTGCTTGATCATTGCCGATACGTTTCAAAGCAGCCCGAGCACTATCTCTCCCCCCCCCCCCCCCCCCCCCCCCCCCCCCCCCCTCTCTCTCTCTCTCTCTCTCTCTCTCTCTCGTGTTTTAGTGTGTGTGAGAGTGTTCCATTGGTGTTAGGGTTAGTGTAAACTCCTTGCTTGTTTGTGGGTTGCTCTAACGATTCTCCTCTTTTGCGTCCTAGTTCGCTCTTAAACTAGGTGGTGCCCCTTGTGTAGTTGGGATTTGGTTGTGGGTTTGTTGTTTTGGTTTGTGTTGTGTTGTGCCCCAGCCCCATTGAGCAGCACGGGAGTCTTGAAGGGTGTCTAGAGGTTGCTCTTCTTGTTGCCCACCCCGGACCGCCTCAGTACATATAATAGATGTCAAGAACATGACCGTGGCACATATTTTGTAAAAAACTTAATCACATGGTTGATTTGATAGGCCATAACAAAGCCCTTGATTGCCTTCCAAGAATTCCATCCATGGGACGTTTGTCTGCTTTGCTTGGTGGAAGGTCTGGATGCATGTGAGGAGAATTTTTGCTATCTTGTTGAACATGATATAGGATATATTTGGAATTATTTTGAAGATATCTATAGCCTTTGATATTGTCTTGAGCATGTAGTCATCAGCTGCCTAGCCCCTTGGTGGACTTAGTCTAGAGTAGTTAAGCCATCTAGGATGTTTCTTGAGAATAAGCTGATGGCTTCCCCAACTGCGAACTTTGGGCACTAGGGGAAATGTCGGATTCATTAAAATCTTTGGTGGAACTTGAGTGTAGAGGAATATATATTTTGGATGCTTCTTTAGCCAATAATTTCTCCAAGCTGGGTGTGGATCTGCAGTGTCTACGGCTTGATTTTTCACTAGTCGTTCCTTGACCTTGAGAATTTCATACTTTACCAAAGGGTATGGGAGCGATTGTTGATGCCATGATTCTATGATTTTCTTGGAGGTCAACTAGGAATCCATGGAAACATTCCATGGATTCTTTCCAAATGTCTTCAATATCTGTTCCTATGTTCAAAATAGAGCTTTCTTGGCTGTAGCTGTGAAGCTATCTATGGGTCCTTGTTCCACTTCAAGCTCTATTATTGTTGACTTTGAAGGTAGAGTTGTCTCAGTTTCTTCTTCAAGAGTATGGAATAAACTGCTTTAGTCTATGATGATAGTAATTTGGGCAGCTCTTCTTCTAATATCTTTTGCTTTCCCTTCAATTGATCTTGAGCCATTGCTAGGGCCGCTTGCAATTCGGCTATCTACTTCTAAAATAAGATTCCTACTTAGTCATGAAGGAGAATGAGAGCTCCCTTTTTTGAATTTTTTCTAGCTTGAGATCTCTCTCTAAATCTTTATTTTTGTTTTCCATTTCTAGATATCCATGTTAGATCCTTGTAGTGTGAGGAACGTAGGGTTGGCCTTTAGCTTCTCTAGCAGCTCACTGTGATCTTTTAGTATGGCTTCAAACTTGTGCTTCTTAGATATTTTCAACCTCCATATGTGTTTGTAGCCACTGTGCATTTGCATTAGCACTAGTCTTGCAATGGGCCACAAAAGTGGATGGAGCCACTAAAGTGGCTCATGTCTAGATTCTAGTATTTTAACCATAACTTTTGCATATGACATAAAAACTTCATGAAACTTCTTGAGCATCTTGTTACAATGTTTCTAAGACTTTGAGAGAAATATTTGAGTTAGAAATGCTTATAAACAATTTTTTTCTTTTTTAAAAAGAGCTTGGTTTCGTAAAAATTTAAATTTACTACTTAACTTGGGGCGAGTAGTAGATGTTGTCATTCTTCATGTAAGCAACGTAGAAGTGTGATAGGCTCATTACATACCTATTGAGGGATTTTTCAAAGACGTTTGAGTTTGGTTTAAAAAAGCTGGCCTACCCTTGATAGGGGTACCATCGTAGCATAGCTCCAAGACCAACAATAATTGTCAATCCAGAAGGATGAGCTACCTGGCTAGGGCATGGAAACACTCACCATTAGTGAGCTAATCACGGAAACACAAATGGTAACTCTATGAAGTGGGCTTTTTGGCCTATGGAGGAGCTAAGCCACAAAGATTGACAATCTCCACATCCACTTCTCTTCACCTCAAATCAACCCAATCACACACACTAACGATTGCAAGACGCACACATCACTAATCCTATCATGCAACACACTGATCACAAGCTCACATACATAGATCCATTGAGCATCCACACTCCAATAAAACCTACATGCACACAAAAAGAATAGAGGAAAATTACACAATATTAGAGCGGGATTAACCACTAATTAGTTACAATCTAGCTAAATGAAGCATCTTTAACAATCAAAAGAAGTATGAGAGATGCATAGTGAAAGAGCATTAAGCCTTGATTAGTGTTAATTGAGTCACATGAGCAAGGAGAAACTCAAGGACTCCATAGCCACACACATCATGAGCTCTCACCAAATGAGGCTGAGAACCCTAATTCCATTGACGAGAGCAAAGCGAACCCCAAACCTTGACGGCCTCTAAAACACTGGGGACCGAATGGCGCGCCTCAAGCCTGTCATGGTAAAGCAAACAGGGGGCACCACCTAGCTTCAGTGGCTAGGACGCAAACAACACACCACCATAACAAAGTTTTCATCCAAGAGAGATGGATGCTTGGGAGTAATGATGAAGAGGAAAGGGAATGAGATCAAGTGAGAGAGAGAGAGAGAGAGAGAGAGAGAGAGAGAGAGAGAGAGAGAGAGAGAGAGTGAGGGAGGGGGTATAGCGGCTTAGTACTTAGGTACCACAAAAGGATGGCGAATCCGCACACCCTTCACACATACACAAGCTCACTCCAAACACAAGACTAGGTGGCGATTCCGCACACCTCACATGGGCAAAACATTGCAAGAAAACATACTCACAAAACCTCAAGCTTTATTTAGGGAATAAGGCGATGAAATGGGGAGCATAGGGTAGGGGAATGAGAAGGGAAAGCGTGGTAGAGCACATCGCGGATAGGTGGGAGTTGATGGCGAAGACTCGCACAAGGGTTATGTCCATCATCCTTCATTTAGTTTCCCTTTATCTTCCATAGCCCAAGGGTGTAGAGGTCATGCTCAAGATGAGCATGGTGATTGCGGTGATGGTGATGGTGTGGGTGTGTGTGTGTGCACTAGGCACACACAGTGCATAGTGTACTCTTTGGTGATCGTGTGTGTCCTTAGTGTGATGGTGACCCCTCTTTATATAGGGGAGGAGGGGGGAGAAATTCTAGAATTTAGAAATGAAGAAATCATTATCTACATAGGCCATGTGACTGTGGGCCCCACTTGTCTGGCTGTGTGTATATGTGCCAGAACAGCAGTCTCATGAGAGAGAGACTAAGAGAGAGAGATGGGTTGATGAAAAAAAGTGAGAGGTGACATGGAGAATAAAGTAATTACAAGAGGGGAGAGAGGGGAGTGTGTAGAGGTGAATCTGTGTGCAGATGTGTGTGAACACAAGAAAAATCAGGTAACCACCGGATGGGGATGGGTCTGTGGGCACCTTTTTCAGTGAAACTGAGTGTGTGTGAGTGTGGGGGAGGTTATTTAACTACAAGACAAGAGACATGGAGCCCTTTAGAGAGAGGGGGGGGTATTTGGGTCATGGGATATGATAGGAGAGAGAAAGAGGGGGTGGGGTATACTATTTTGGAAGATAGGGTAAGTTGCATGTGAGTTAGGGTGCATTATTGGTGAGTTATAATGTATTATTGGTGAGAGGTGGGGTAGCTTGAGGGGAGAGAGAAAGGAGAAAGGACAAGGGGAAGAGAGAGGGGAGTTGACCTTTTGAGTGGAGGAGAGGAAAAGGGACACCCGGCGGGGCAACAGTGAAGAAAAAGGAGGCAAGGTGGGGATGGGCTACCCCTCAGGCATGAGGTGGCCTATTTTACCTTTCTTATATATTTACATAATCATAATTTATTTTTTTCTTACTTTTTCCAATGCCTTTTATCACTCCCTCCCTAAGAGGGGGTTTTCATGGGGTGGGGACGAGAGAAGAGGGGTATGGGAGCTTGGCTTGTGAAAAGCCCCCATCATTAGCCCTCCCCTTTTGGCTAGAGGTATTCATGTCTCTAGCTCATCTGTTTGATCATTATCGTCGGAGGTGGCGGCTGATGGTGTGTCCTCATCTGGAATGTCAATTGGTGGAGCCTGGTCAAATCGAAGAAAATAAGGTTTAAGTCGCCAACCATTTACCCTGGTTTTATGAAGTTTTCCATCAGCCTCCATAAGCTGGTAGCTTCCATTGGCATACTTTTTCCTGATGATAAAAGGGCCTTCCCATCGAAGCAGGAGTTTCTTATCCTTGCGCGTGTTGAAGCGATTGTCGTAGCGGAGCACCAACATTCCTTTCTTCAATTCTTTTTTCCAGAGATGCTCGTTAAAGCTAGCCGTCTATGCTCTGCTTGTGCTGCATAATAATCTATTGCTTCTTCTCTGTCCAGCTGCAGTCTTTCCAAGTTGCTGATGTGATCTCTCAAATGCATGTTGGGTTGTTGAAGTTGGCTTGCCATTACTCTGAGACTTTGTAGTTGCACTTCAATGGGCAAGATTGCTTCCTTACCAAATACTAGATGATACGGTGTGAATCCCAAGGATGTACGAAATGAAGTTCTGTAGGTCCATAAAGCTGGTAGTAGATACTTATCCCAGTCTCCGGGATGATTGTTTACCTGCTCGGTAATAATTTTAGAAACCATTCCATTTACCTTTTCAACTAGGCCATTACATTGAGGGTAATATGGTGAAGAGTGCCTCCTTGTAATGCCCAGTTTTTGCATTAATTCTCCTACCAAGTCTGCTATGAAACCTGGCCCTCTATCAGAGATGATCTCTAAAGGTGTGCCAAACCTACAACATATGTGCTCGTAGATAAATTTAGCTACCTCTACCGCTGTGATTCTAGTGGTGGTTGTAGCCTCTGCCCATCTAGTCATGTAGTCGACCCCCATGATAATGTAGAATTTTCCTGAGTTGGCCCTAGGTAATGGCCCAATGGCATCGATACCTCATTTTTCAAATGGGCCATATGAGAGAATAGGTGTCTGTGGTTCAGGCATAAGTGACCTAGTGCCGGCCTTTTGACACAACTTACTCGTTTTGCACCAATGGTGTACATCACAGTTGAGGCTAGGCCATATGAAGCTTGCCTGCAAGATTTTCCTACTTGTTATGTCTAGGGCAAAGTCACCACCACAAACCCCGTCGTGACAACTAGCAATTACTCCCGTGATTTCGTGAGAGAGAGGGACCTTTCTGAGTATTTGGTCCTTACCCTTACAGTACAAACCATCATTGATGAGTCGATACCTTGTGGCCTTCCGCGTCAGCCATTGCTTCTGTCCCTTTGTTAAATCTGATGGGCATTCCCCTGTTTCCAAAAAATTCATGATGTCAGGCAAGGCATCACTGCCTTGAAACAGAGGGAGCTTTAGTTTTATTGCTCCAACCACCACTTCCTGTAGTCTTTCACTTGCTAGGGCATCTGCTTCTTGGTTTTGAGCCCTTGGGATATGGTGTATTTGAACTTCTTCAAACTTACCCAACAAGGTTTTTACACCACTTAAGTGAGTCCTTAAACTAGGATTCTTGCATGTCCATGCTCCATTTACTTGCCTTACCAGAAGTAGAGCATCCCCAAATACATTAAGGCGTTGTACACCTTGCGAGACGCACCATTGTAGACCCTTGGTTAGTGCTGCATACTCAGCTTCATTGTTAGAATGTGAATCTAACAATTGGCCCAATTAAAATACCTTTTTCCCTTTGTCATCAAAGACCACTATGCCTACAGCTGCTTTGTCGGACGCTCGCTTGTAGGCTCCATCAAAGTAGAGAGAGTATGCTCCTTCTACCATCGGTGGTACTGGAGGTAATCAGACTTGTCCTTCCTTTCAAAGACTTGGTAGGTCATGAGTCCCCCCAAACTTGCCCTTGTCGTGCTTTCTACCTGTACCGTGTAGTCAAACTCTTGCAGACGAACTAGCCATTTAGTAATTCTAGAAGACAAATCCATGTATTGTACAACATAGGGAAATATTTCATCCGTGGTTAGAATCACAAATTGCTTAGGCAGCAAATATGACCTAAACTTTGTAGTTGCAAATCTAAGAGCTAGGACTAAGTGTTCCACATGGGTGAAACCTTTCTCTCCTGCTGTGATCATTCGACTAGAGAAGTAGATTGGCCTCATGAAAGATGTCGCCGTATCCTTTTGGAGTAGCACAGCCCCCAATGAGTCATCACCAACACTTGAGGTGACATATAATTTTTCATCCCACTTAGGTGGTGAGATAGTTGGCAGAGTGGCTAAGACCTCCTTTACCTTGCTGTAGTGATGTTCGCTTTCCTCGTCCCAAGTGAAAGTTGATCTTTGAGTGAGTTGTTGCAGTGGTAGAACAAGTTGTGATAGTAGATGTATGAATCTACTTAAGTACCTCACCTTCTGTAGAAAAGAGACCAGTTGACGTGCGGTCGTTGGTGAAGGTAGGGCTATGAGTGCGGACACCTTACTTGGGTTGGCGTTGATACCTTTTGCTGAAATTTCATGGCCTAGTAGAATGACTTTACTCTCCCCAATGTGGCATTTATCCACATTTAATTGCCCACCTAGGCTCTGCAACCTGGCCAAACCTTCAGTTACCTTTTCTAAATGTGAAATACAGGAGCTATATATACAAAAATCATCAATGAACACTCTTATGGATGTTCCAAAGAACGGTTGAAAAACATATGTGACATATCTTTGAAATGTGGCAGGTGCATTTGTGAGACCAAATGGCATAACCCTGTATGCAAAACAACCCCATGGCGTGATAAAAGTGGTTTTTAGCTGATCTTCCAAGGCTTTGCGTATTTGAAAGTATCTAGAATAACCATCACAGACGGTATAGCATTCAAAACCCGCTACTTCATTCAGAATTTCATCCAAGAAAGGGAGAGGAAAGTGGTCTCTCTTTGTAGCTGCATTTAGTGGTTTTTAGTCAACACAGACCCTCCACTTACCATTCTTTTTAGGCGTCACCACTACGGGTGACACCCATTCTGAGTTTTCTACAGGATAGATGAATCCCGCCTCCAGCAGTTTCCTTACCTCGGCCAAGAGTGCCTTTTCTTGTATGACCCCCAGTCGTCGTAGCTTTTGCACAACTGGTTTTACCCCTTCCTTCAGCTTAATATGATGTTCCACCACTGTAATGCCTGTGATTCTTTCATAGTTGTCAATGAACAGGTTAGGAAATCCCATCAACATTTGCAAAAAACTATCTTTCTCCTCAAGTGTTAATTCCGTAGACAACATACCCTTCAACCTACTTCCTCCTAGGCCAGGTGATTTGCTCTCTTCTTCATTGGGTTGCCCTTTTGGTGATGGATCACCAGTTGTGCTTACCCTTTGTGGATCCTTCATAATGATACCCATCACATCAATGGAACTGTCACTTTCTTCGATAGATGTGGTCTCCTCCTCAGAACTGGAAGATTCGCTAGTGGTTTCATCTGCCGATGTTTCCAGATTCATTTGCTTCTGCTTGCCAATCCTCATGTCATAGTAGATTGTCTCCCCTTTCTTACCGGTCATGCGTAGAAGGCCAGTACCCCAGTCTTGTTTTGCCTTCATGGCCATCAACCATGGCCTTCCCAAAATTAGTGGATAGCCCCCCCCCCCCCCCCCCCCCCCCCCCCTAGTAGGCATTACAAAAACATCTACCTCTACCTCAGTGTTGAAAGCTTTGATTTTCACGGCACTTACCACACCCACACACTTTACTTTTGCATTGTTTGCCATCTTTGCCTTGCATGGAGAAGGCCTGTCAACCTCGAGCCCTAATCGAAGCATCATAGCTTCGCTCATTACACAGATTTGTGCACCTCCATCAATGTAGGTGTTTCCAACCCTCTTTCCTTTTATGTTTATGTCAATAATTGGAAGGATGTCATCCATGTTGCATCCCGAAATTGCTCCGGCTACCTTTGTTTTGGAGCGTCTTGTACTTACCATTTTAGACCATTGTCGCCTTACTTTAGGTACAAGATGTAGCAGTTGTGGCCATGTAATCTTCGGTCCTTGCTCTGCCACATCCAATGTTAGATCATAGGGCTTAGAACTTTCCCCTAGCTGGAAGTCGGTGATGCCCAATTTCTGTCTTGGCTTGGATGGCCTCTTGCTAGTTTCTCCTCTCATGCTTCTCTCATCATCTGATTGTGTAGCCTTCTCCCTCCTAGCTCTTTTCACAGTCATGGCCTCAAGTGGTTCTAAAAAGGTTACCTTCTCCTTACCCTTGTACCTCTCCTTTGCTCTGGGTGGATCCACTACTACGGCTTTTCCTTTCTCTTCTAGCCTTATGATGTTTACAGGGCGATCAGGTGGTGGGGCTGGTGGAAGAGGTGGAATGGATGCTTGTAGTGGTGTCTGGGGTGGACTTAGACTTTGTGTTGGTGGGGTTGGTGCTTGGGGTGGGGGTGTTCTTTCTCTATGGGGTGACAATTGGTTCCTCCTACCTCCTCTATTATAGTTTTGTCGTGGTTTGGGACAGTAGTACATACCGTGACCGTCTTCTCCGCAGTTGTAGCAATGATACTCCCTGTTTTGTCGTCGTGCTCTTCCAGGGTCTTGATCTCTTTCTTGACTCCTCCCTTGTTGTATTAAGTGGACAGACAAATTCTGTAGTTGGTCAGTAATATGGGACAACATATCTTGTTGGTCATCTCTTACCCCAAGAGCCGGTGGTGGTGGTGGAATGGTGGTTGTCGTAGTTGCTGGTCGACGTGATGTTGCTGTTTCTGTTGACTCGGTTTCTTTGGCTTTCATTCGCAGCTTCTTGTCCTTAAGGCGAGCAATCTCAACGGCTAACTCGTACGTAGCCGGGAATCTACCTTTCACCTTCTCCTTGAGAAGCGGCCATAAGCCATGCGTGAACTGATCTTTTTTTAGGAAATCGGGTGCAACTTCCCCCCTTGCCAGTGACTCAACCCACCGTTCCCACAAATCCACAAATTTGAACTCATAGGTGGCATATTCTAAAAGACCCTCCTGCTTCAAGTCTCTCAACTTGTCCCACAACTTTTCTGAAGTGGTACCTCCCCCAAAGCGCCTCTTATAAGCGGTTTTTAAGGGTTCCCAGTCATCCTTGGTTGCTTGTGGAAGTGCATTGTACCATGATCTAGCTTCTAGCTTCATGAGATGCTTAAAGATTCTAACCCGGGATTCATCCGTATCTTTGTTGCTCACTACACATGCTACTTCAAAGTCATCTAGGAAGTCTGTTACCAAATCCTCCCCCTTCTTTCCTTTAAATGTTGGAAATGCTACACTTGCCATGATTACTGAGAGAGAGCTAGAAAGACACACTGCTTAACTTGCAAAAGTTTTTTTCTTCTTTACAAGGAGGCGTGTATACCCTCTTATACTAGGACATAGATTAAAACTTCAAACGGTACATTGCCTTGTACCAAAGGTAGGACAAATGGTTGATTTGATGCCAGAACCTCAAAAAATCGCTCCCCACCCAGCATGGTGTCAATGACGTGCTGGTAGTGAGCCTTCAAATCCAGTATCACCTTGATTGAGCGTACACGTGTTGGTATGTGTGATCTGTCTTGAGGTAGGTTGTACTGATTCATGTGAAGCTTAGAGGTGCTTAGTCACTCTCCAAGCTTGTGGGAGAGGGTGGTGTTCTTTCCTGAAACAAACTCAGTAGATCCATAGTTTCTCTAGTGAGAGTGTGAGCCAATGATTTCGTTATCTGTGCTGCAGCATCAGGTGCGACTTGAAAACTGACTGTGATAATTACCTCGGTGACTTGAGTTACCCGATTCTCAAAGTAGAATAGTGTTGATTCTCTATTGTGTAGAGCTCCTTCCATTTTGTTGTTGTGGGTTGGTTGTAGGTTGCGGACATGGTTTTGACCTTCTCCTTCTTCTTCTTGGCACTTGGCCTATGTTTATCCACTGGGTTTGGCGTGTTGGTTGACTCTCCCACTGCAAATCGATTACCGTTACGCCTGGCACTCGAGCTTCGATGGAGATGCGGAGTTCGTCTAGTTGTGCTTGGAGATCTTCTTCTTATGTCGTCCAATTAGCAAATCCTACTAGCCATTCATCCATTCACAATAGTTTAGGGGTTTCAGTCTTGTAAACTGAAGGGTTTCATGAAAAGATCCTCAGTGGGGGCACCAAATGACGAGAGCAAAGCGAACCCCGAACCCCGACGGCCTCTAAAACACCGGGGACCGAATGGCGCGCCTCGAGCGTGTCATGGTAAAGCAAACAGGGGGCACCACCTAGCTTCAGCGGCTAGGATGCAAACAACACACCACCATAACAAAGTTTTCATCCAAGAGAGATGGATGCTTGGGAGTAATGATGAAGAGGAAAGGGAATGAGATCAAGTGAGAGAGAGAGAGAGAGAGAGAGAGAGAGAGAGATAGAGAGAGAGTGAGGGAGGGGGTATAGCGGCTTAGTACTTAGGCACCACAAAAGGATGGCGAATCCGCACACCCTTCACACATACACAAGCTCACTCCAAACACAAGACTAGGTGGCGATTCCGCACACCTCACATGGGCAAAACATTGCAAGAAAACATACTCACAAAACCTCAAGCTTTATTTAGAGAATAAGGCGATGAAATGGGGAGCATAGGGTAGGGGAATGATAAGGGAGAGTGTTAAGGCGGTTACGCCGCTAGCGGAAGCTAAATAGCGAGAACTCAACCAACAACAGAATTTGTCAGACGAGGACGGAGCTTGACCCGCAGGCGCATGGAAACAACTAGGTGGGTGTCAAATCACCTACTCGACCTTCTAATGACAATCACTACTAAGGAAATCAAATCTAAGTTCTAAAATACGCAAGTGACTGAAATCCTTACTACGAACGAATGCTATACGAAACAGGATCTAGAATCATTGAATCGATCTCAAACTCAAGGGGAAGTCTATACACTAGGTAAGAACAACACCCTAAAGACTTGAACTGCAAAATCAACCTATAACCACTCCGTGCGGTAAACACGTATGAAGACAGGCCGAAAAATACAGGTGATCGAAACTTGACCCCGATGGTACTAATGCGTAGCTCTACTCCTTGTGGTTCTATAGATATGCTGCACGCTCCATTCCGACACACGAGTTGGAAGAAAACTCACACCGAAGCTCGTAGGAACTTACCACACATAGAAGCCGATAGCGCGCACTCTTGGTATCTGTGCGTAGCTCTCGCCGTTGCTAACACAATGGCGGTGTCGCTTCTCCAATGGCGGCTCCGTAGCTCGCGTAGCAAGTAGATAAGACTCTCTCTCTCTCTCTCTCTCTCTCTCTCTCTCTCTCTCTCTCTCAGACACAGTCACGGCGCTCCAAAAAACTCACCTTGATTAATAATCTGAATCCCTTAGGTTACAAAAACTTTGGCTTATATACCTCAGCCTTGGAGGTGAGATCATCTCTAACTAATTACATCAGCGAGTGAAGTTACTTCGGAATTACAAGCTGGAAACTCAATTGAGTCCCGTTACTTAATGAATGGCTCCAATCAAAATCAATGTCGGAAAGACATTTATTACAATCAATGGTTACAAAAATGATGAGTGTGAGCAAAAATGTGGGTGTGATCCTCTGCTGGCTCAACACTCCCCCCCTCCGCGTTCATGTCGTCCCTGAAATGACTTTTATGCTTGGTCAATAAAGTCCTGTCGTCTTGAGCATCTGCAAATGTGATTTGTATCGTAGGTTGCCGATGGTCAAGGTTGGGCCGAATATTTTACTTTCGTGGGTGAAAAAGCCGGTGTAGAAAGCCTCTTCGAATGTTTGCGTGTGGAAGCTAGGCAAAAACATAATCCTCTAGTATAGGAGGTGCAACACTTTTGGAGAAGGCTGCAATGAAAGATCATACATCATATCAGTACTGTGTCGGCCGTCGATAGTAGACTCGAGGTCGTGGCTTTATCTGGCGCGAACACTTCAATGCAAGCTAAGAGAGTCCTGCAAATTTTCTTGAGCATCTGACACGAAAGGTCAGGAGAGCCAGTAAAGAGCTTGATGGTGCCCGTTAGGGTTTTCACCATGTAGGCTTTACCTATTCTCTCTCCTGCCTTTGGTCCTGGCATCCTGGGGTAATTAAGCCAATTTGGCTTCTTTTCTGCAATCCTGCCATGCTCTTTCCAGCTTCTGACTCTTGGCACCGGGCAGAAGGTTGCATCCTCCCGAATCTCCTTTGGTGCCTCTACCAAGTAGATGAGGTAGGTTGGGTATTTGTTCAGCCAACCTTTCCTCCATCTAGGCTGCGAATCTACAATCTTCTTTGATTGTTCCTCTTTTGTGATGTCGCCTTTGTAAAGAGCGACATACTGCTCCTCCTCTATTCTCTTTTTCGTTTTTATCACTTCAAACTTCATCAAAGGGAAAAAGGCAGGCTGGGTTGCATCCACTCTTCATGGAGCACTTTTGTGTCTAGTCCCTGAAGTCTAATGGAGATTAGGAGTCTCCTCTCCCATTCCATTTCCGCCTTGGCACTCTCCTCTGCTGACTTTTCTATTTGTTCATGGAGCTTTTGTTCTTCTTCTTCAGAGATTCCTGAAGTTGAGGCCACCTCTTGAACTGGGGCTGGATCTTCAATTGTGGTTGCCTCTCCAGTTTCTGGTAGCTCTATGGCTGCTCCACCTGATTATTCTTGTGGTGTCTCTGTCTCTCTTCTTTGTTGCTCTTGTAGATCTTGGAGTTGTTTGCGGAGGGTCTCATTCTCTGTTCTTAGTGTTTGATTTTCTAAAGTGAGCCTCTCCTCTGCTGCCAATGATCCCTCTGCAATGTGCAACCTTTGCACTTGCTCTAATCTTAGCTCTCTTTGTAAGCTTCGGACCTGGTCTTCCAGAGCTGGTACAAGAGCTCCCTCTTGATCGGTTCCTGCTCTGCTAGCTCTAGGAGTAGTCCTGAGTCTAGTGATTGTTCTTTCTTGAAGCTCGACTCTTTCCCTCAGCTCAATGAGCTCATCTTTAGCCGCCTCCAAGTCGTCTTCCATCCGCTCACTTGCTTCCTGTGCACTTGTTACTTCTCTTGAAGCCTCGGCTAGCTGGAGTATCAAGCCATCTCTCTCGTTTTCCGCATCGTAGAGTGATGCTTTATGACTTTCAGATTCAGTCATAGCATTCTCTAATTTCCTCTGCAACTCGGCTTCCCTTTGTTTGGCTGTCTCAATCTTCACTTCCTTTGCCTTGGATCTTTCCTTGATCTTGCTGAGCAGTTCATGCACCATGTGCATGTATTTTTCATCTTCATCTGTCAACTCTAAAGCTTTTTCTGCCACCACCTCCACTGGCTTCGGCTCTTCTAGTACGTTCTGTTTGTCCAGTTTCTCTTCACTTTCTTTTGTACTCCTTGTTTTTTCCTCCGTCCCTCTCCGATCATCTTGTTTTTGTAGGGTGATCCCATAAACTGCCTCAAGGGCCTCTGCTTCAGTGTACCCTATCGCTACCAGATC
This sequence comes from Adiantum capillus-veneris, assembly GCF_014529385.1. Lineage (NCBI taxonomy): Eukaryota > Viridiplantae > Streptophyta > Polypodiopsida > Polypodiales > Pteridaceae > Adiantum > Adiantum capillus-veneris. The sequence goes on along the minus strand of NC_140933.1, from coordinate 30,779,470 downwards.
CTCATAATCGTTTTTCTTTTGCTGAATTGGATATATCTCCTTTTCCTTGGTCCCGGCCTCCGGCTTTTCCATACCAGTCGTGTCCATCTCTACTGTGGTCTCTTCCACAATGATTTCCGTCTTCTTCGGGCTTGGTACATCAGTAAAGGAGGGCTGATTGTCCTCAGTCATCTTGGATTTCCCTTTGCTTGCTTGCCCTTCTTTCTCTTGAGGTTCAGTAGACTCATCTACTTTCTTCTTCCCCTTGTTGTCCTTTTTCAGCTCAGCTTTTAAAAGATGTACTTCCTCTTCAGTGTATGGCTCGACAGGTTGCTGCTCCAGTATAGCCTCTGACTCCTCATAAGCTCTAATATATTGATTATATTGATCAACATGTGGCCTGGCTGAGCTAGTTCCAACTTTAGTGGGGTCTGGAACCCACTTTTCTTCAAAGTCCCCCTTTAGAGCTCTTTCTGCTCTAAACTGCTCCACCAGTCTTTCCATTCTTGCCGCTTTCTGACTTTTGGTTTGCTTGGGAGAAACCTTCTTCTTTGCTTTCTTCATAAGCGGCTCATCCACATCCTCTTCAGGTTCTGAAACTATTTCTAGTTTCTTGCGTGCTCTTGTGGACGCCCTCTTGGATACTTCAGGCTGTTCTTCCTTCTCATCGGCTTCTCTAAGCCACTCATTCTGGGAGGGAACCTTTGGCCATTGATCTCTGGCTCCAATAGCTTCATAAGCTATTCTTGTCAGAACTTCAGCTCCTCCTATATACTTTGGCTTCTCGTTGTGCATGGCAATTACTTGCTCGTGGATGTGTTGAGCGTAATTCACCTCTTTTGGCATATTGCTCTTCAAAGCCCATGTGATGGTAGTTGCAATGGCATGGGGTGGTGTCGTATACTTTTGCGGTCTTTTACTGCAAATATGGAGAAACTGGTTGTACAGTCGGCAAAGGGTTGCCGCTCTTTGGTTTTCCATATCTCCATAGGTTGCATTCTGTTTCTTGGACCCATAAACCTCTATAGCCTCCCTTCTTTCCCTGACAGAGCTTCCTTTGTCGTGCAACTTCAATGCATCTGCAATGAGCTGTGGAGTGATCTGTACCTCTACTTTCTCTCCATCTATTGCTGTCAATGTGGCTTTCCCATCCTTCTGAATGGAGGTTGCCAACTCATACACTCTTCTTGTATCTACACCTGATGGTCTCGAGGTGAAGAATCTGTGCAAGTCTGCCCTTTCCAGGTACCTGCTGATGTTCTCTGACCTGCTATAATCCACCAATTCTTGTGGGATCATCGGTATATCCACCGCTTGCCCTTGAGGATCTCTGAAAGTCCCCTGGTAGATCTTTATTCCCTCTTGTTCCAGTACTGCTTCCTCCACCCAAGTTTTGGTTGGCTTGAGGGTTTCTGCTGGAATGTCAAAGAGTTCTGCTTCTGCAAGAGCATCTTTGATTGTTGGTCTTTTTCTCTTTGTTGCTGATGACTTGGTGGAATCCATGGATCCTGTAACTCCAATTTCAGAAGTTAGCGTCCTTTTAGTACTGAAAGCCGAAATGAAGCTTTTAACTATTCAAATGACTTGAAAATTGAAACATGAGCTATTCAGGGCCTAAGGATGCAGGGTAGGTGAAAAAATATGCAAACTGGGCTCAAAATCATGCTGGAGACATCATACGTGTATGATGTCTTTTGTGTCAAAATGACTTCATATTGGTTGTGCTTGTAGCTGATAGTGTATACATGAGTATCATATGCTTGGATTTGAGTTTGGATCCCATTTGGTCAAGTTTTGGCTAGTTTAGTCCAGTTCAGGCTGTTGGCAAAATTTTGAAAGGGAATTGGATTTTATGATCCAAATTGGATAAAACTTGGTGGTTCACCTTCAAATGGCATGTAGATCACTTCTGTTTGGTAGTTGAAGCCCTGAGGTGCCAAAATCACATAGTGATACATCATACGCGTATAATGTCTTTTAGTGTATTTTTGGACCAAATTTCTCTATAAGCTTGGATATGGCTTTAGATAGGCTTATTCAGTGGATTTATGAATTTTGGATAGATTTTGGGCTAAAAATGGCTCTGGAGACATCATACGCGTATGATGTCTTTTTCATCAATTTTTCATGGGATTGGTTCTGTGGACTCCCCATGTACTAGTGAAGGACTGTCCCTACTCAAATCTTGGTTTGGACTTGAGTATGTTGAATTTGGGCTAAAATAGGCTTTGGATGAAGGATTTTCCCTCAATTGGGCTAATGGGGTGATCCACTTGACCAAATGGTTCCAAACTTTATATGTAGCATGTATTAGATATATATAATGGATGTATGATGTCAAATGAGCAGTTTTGGCTCTGTAAGTGCAAATAGACATCATACGCGTATGATGTCTTTTGTGTCAAAATGGTGCTTTTTGGTTCCAGATAGCTTGTAGATGTGTTAATCAACAATCCTACAAAGTTTCAATGAGTTTGGAGTTATTTTGACAAAATTAGGACCAAAAATCAATTTTATGGCCTACTTTGCGTCTTTTTGGTTTTCCTTGGGTTTTCTAACTCCAATTCTCATGATACTTGGTTCATAGGATGTGATTAACATGTGGAATGAGGCTATGCACTCAAATGTTGAAATGGATGTGAAAATCATGCTGTGAGACATCATACGCGTATGATGTCTTTTCTTGAAATGTTGGTCTTTTTGTGCAAAGAATGCTTTGTGCTAGTGCCCTAAGCCCTGCTAACTAGTTTTCAACTTAAAAAGTCATCAGTTTAGCTAAAAAGCCCCCTTATAGGCATTTCAGTCTCCGAAGTCGTCTTTTTGCCTTGGAGTTGAATTTCTTCAATTTTTCTTCTCGAGAGTTGCATTTCCAGCTCATTGGATATGTTGTGAAGCCACCTATTTGGTTGGACTTGACTTTGGCTCCCCGTTCTCCATCTTTCTCCATTTGGTTGCCCGAAAGCGTCTTTTTCACCATCGGTAAGTGAAATCAGCTTTCTTTTGGGTTTTGCTTGCAAACATAAGTCATCCATGTATATTTCTAGCTGCTTGTGAAGTTTCATTTCATTCGGTCGTCAATTTCAGCCGTTATGCCAAAATGACGCTTTGTGTGTCTGTCGTCGAATCGGTTTTTTTGACCCACTTTTGGTGGTCCAAACCGGGAGATACTCCATGGTTGCATTGCCCTCGATGTTGTTAAGCTTCCTGAGAAGTTTTGTGTCGTTTCGACAACTTTTTCCTGTTTGCCTCTTGCAGGCTTTGTTGACCTAGGGTTTTTCACGTCGTTCTTTCTCGAGCTTTGAGTGTTAGAAACCCATCTTCTATGCTAGGGTAACCCACCTCTAAGTTCTTGCAAGGTTTGGTTAGGCGGTTGTGCCCCTACCTAGCGTTCTTCCCCATTCCCCATCTGCTCTTGTTTCTTGGTTTTGATCAGTTTTCGCGACAAAAGTTAACGATAAGCATCAAAAGCTTATGGAAACCAGTCTACCTCTCATGTCTGGTGTCCTCTGAGCTCTCGTAGCAGTCGTAGAAGACGGTAAAAGGTCGGATGCTCCTGTGTGCTCTTTGCTCTCTCCAAGAAGGTAATAGTGGAAATGAGCTTGAAAGTGAAGTGAAAAATACTTAACTTCGGACTTCCCGGATCACTTGTTACCAAATTTGACATGTGCTCCTATCTCGTCGTGAAATGCACTTTAGGATTTGAAATTTCTCAATTTGGACTCCGTTTGACCTGTTTCTGAGAAATCTGTCCACTTTGCCAAAATTCTGTCATTTCGGGCTTTCCGCAACTTTTTCAGAATTGTACCCAATTTTTACCATGGGTTTCCCTTGTCATTAGGACCATCACCGTCTATTCTTTTCTTTTTTCCGATCTCATTTCACCTGCTTTTTTATTTTTCTTTTACTTTTATCAAGAAAATCATAAAAAATAAAGGAAAATAGCAAATTGAAGCCAAAAAATTCCAAACATACACAATAAATAGCTGGTAACTCTGTGTATATGAATATACAATTATTTGTGATTTCTGGACTTGGATTACCACTTTTTTCCACTTTTTAGCTCCAAAAACACTCTTATTTAGTGATATTTACACCTCTAGAGACCCAAATTCATCATTTGATCTCTTCTTGTTGCAAAACAAGGTATATAAGGGCATAAATATTATCAATATCCGCAATCAAACATAAAAATTGCAAAATCATGTAAGACACTGCCCTTGTAATATAATTTTTGTTTTTCTTTGTTTTTGGCGCTTGTAGCTGCTTTGTAACTCCTGTATACCTGTATACCTCCCCCCCTCCTAGTCAGAGTCCTCCCGGACGACTATGAAGTGTCTGTGGGCGAAGCATTGTAGTTGTTTTGGTCATAAGTTCCCAATGCAATTGCAGAGCGATGATACAACAGTCTTTCCAATAAAGCTGCTCTTTGTTTGATTGAAGGATTGGTGGTCGGGTTTTGGGTTGGTGATACTTCGGTAGTAGAATCAGTAGATGGATTCATCTTTACCTTGTTGTTCTTTTGCACAATCCAAATCTGCTTCTGCTTTGCTTGTGCTTGCCACAAACTCTTTGCGACCCAACCCTGCTTTGTCCTTTGTGTTGATTTCCTCGCCTTGAAATACCTAGGAGTTTCCGTCGATTGTACTGAAGGGAGTTCTTGGTTACAAATCTTTGGGATCCAAATTTGCTTGCTATAGCTTTGTGCCATCATGAACTTCTTTGGAATCCAGATCTGTTTCACTGTCCTTGATTGTCTGGTATTGAAGACTCTGTTTTCCACCTTTGTGTTCTCTGGCACAACCTTTTTTGGTCTCCATACCAACTTTGACTCCGTTTTTTCCCAAGGTTGAGCTGTTATATTATTGCTTGTCTTCCTTATCCACTGTTGAGAGTTCCTCGTCGAAGAGCAATCCAGTTGTATAGAAACTTTTGGTTGCCATTGCTTCTTCATTTTCTCTGGTTGTTTTTTACCTTTGTGCTTGGATTCTTCCTTTGGAGTTGGCTCTTCTCCTTTGGTGAACTTAACTGATTGACTTTCACCTTCGTATTTGATAAGCACTGATTTAGAACTCCAGTCAATCATTGCATTGTATTGCTTCTGCCATGGTTGTCCTAGCAATAATGGATGTTGTGTAGCTTGGTCTTCAACCACGTAAAACATATGAGGATACACATATTGGTTAATCTGTATATGTAAAACTGTGCATCCGACAGTTTTGATTGATATCTCAGAGTAACTCTTTAACTCTTGCTTGGTAGTTTGTAGTTTAGTGTCATTTGTCAATTGTCTATACAAACTGAGTGAAAGTAGGTTAGCTTGAGCTCCTGAATCCAATAGTGCTCTGGCTTTGATTTGGTTGGTTCCTACCTTGCATTCAATGATGGGTTCTTCTTTGTCATTATCCATTTCTGTTATACTGACTGTGTTTATTCGTATTGCTCCTTCATTGTGCTGTTTCTGACGCAGTAGTCTTCTTTTCTCCATTTTTTCCTTCACCTCGGCTTGTGCTTCCTCCACAATCATTTTCCTTTTCTGGACACGCAACTTTTCTTGATGTATTTTGAGAAGCATGTCTTGGGTTAGCGGCAAAAGATACTTTTTCACTCTGCATCCACTAATCCAATTGGGCATTTCTTCTCCGTCTAATGTAGCAAGCTTGACGGCTCCACTTGGTGATAGATCTTTAATCACCAGAGGTCCCATCCCTCGCTTTTTAAGCTTCTTAGCATGCTGTTTCAGAGTGTAAACTAGGACATAGTCCCCAACCTTAAACTCTTTAGTCCGCACATGCTTATCAAAAAATTCTTTTTGTCGCCTTTTTTGAGCGTAGATAGAAGCTACTGCTTTTAGGCGAAGCTCATCTAGCTTTTCCAGGTCATCTATTCTATCAGAAAGCTCGTGCCCTGTCCACTCTAGATCCTTAGCCACCCTTAAGGTTGAAATCAAGAATTCTATTGATAAGATAGCATTTAGCTCAAAAACCATGTTATATGGGGTCGTTCCTATTGATGTTTTATATGCTACCCTATATGCCCATAATGTTGAATGCAACTTCTGGTCCCAGTCAGTTCTCGACTCAGATACAATCTTCGTAAGGACCGTGCATATGGTTTTGTTTGTTGCTTCAGCTTGTCCGTTTGCTTGTGGATGATACGGGGCTGATTTCCTATGGATTACCATGAATTCATCTAGAAGTATCTCTATCACTTCATTTATAAAATGTGTGCCTCGATCACTCACAATTTTTATTGGCAATCCATATCGTACAAAGACGTATTGATATAGAAACTGTGCCGTGGTCCTGGCATCTGCTTTTTGAGTTGCCTTTGCTTCGACCCACTTTGTTAGATAGTCTGTAGCCACAACGATGTATTGTGCATGAGTCTTATATGCAGGAGGTGAAATGGGTCCGACATAATCAATCCCCCATTTTGCAAAAGCTCTTTCCCCCATCATTGGTTTAAGCGGCATATCATCTCTTTTAAGTGGTACTTTGGTCCGCTGACAGTCATTGCACCGTTTAACGTATTCCTCAGCGTCCATATGTAATGTTGGCCACCATATTCCTGCGGCTAACACAAGTTTTGTTGTCTTATCACCTGAGAAATGGCCTCCACCTACTCCTCCATGAGCTTGCTCTAGGATTATCACATACTCAGACTCTGATGCGCAAATCCTAAGCTGGTTGTCTTTACATCTCTTATAGAGTTGATCTCCTATTAAAGCGTAATCTCTAGCTTCTGTCTCTACAGATTTCTGACGAGCTTTTGACGTTCCTTCTGGGAAAGTTCTATTTGTGAGATATTCAACAATATACTGACTCCATTCTGGAGCGATCGTTATCTGATATAATGTCGAATACTCTGCTGGCGGTTTTGATGAACATACAATACATACAGTGACATATTCATGTACGCTTTCTTTCATTCCTGGCCAATAGACTCCCAATTGTAACAAATTCCTATATGTTTTCCTTCTTGAACAATGAAATGCACATTCCTGAACATGTGCTTCGCACAGATATATATTATATTCCTCAGGATTGATGCATAGTCGTAAAACATGATCATTTGCCAATTGATACAACCTTCCTGCAACCAATTGAAGATTATTGGATTGCTGAATAGCAATATGTTTCTGGTTGTATTCTCTTCTATCGAACTCTCCTCCATAGGTTAATAGGTTAACGACATTTTGAGACCACTTTGGTATCATTTCTATGTTAAACAAGTACGCGTCTGGCATGTCGTCATCTACTCCTATAGGGTCTTCTCCATTCGTCAATCGCGAAAGATGATCAGCTCTAAGATGTGTTTTTCCTTTCTTTACTACTACCGTGAAGTTGAATTCCAGTAAGATAATGAACCATCTCACTATTCTCCCGGTATTGCATGGTTTATTCACTAGGTAGAGCAAGGCTTGGTGATCCGTAAAAAACACAAACTTGTTGGCTAGAAGATAATGCCGAAATTTCTTCACAGCATATATCATTCCTAATCCTTCTCGCTCTGTTGTGGTGTAATTCTTCTCTGCATTGTTGAGCTGTCGACTGGCGTAACAGATAGGAAAATCCATGTTTCCTTCTTCTGGCTGAGCCAGAATGCATCCTATTGCATATGCCGAAGCATCTATATGCACATGGAATATCTTCTCCCAATCTGGTGATTTCAAGACTGGAGCAGTAATGAGTGCCTCTTTCAATTTCTTGAACGATTCCTCACACTCCTCTGTCCATTCAAAGTTCACTATTAGCCTGTAAAGTGGTTGGCCTATTATAGCGTACATGTAAATGAATCGTCTATAATATCCGCAATGTCCCATAAAGCTCTGTACTTGTTTCGCATTGGTTGGTCTAGGCATATCCACTATAACTTTTATCTTCTCTAAATCCGTGGATATTCCGTTTTGTGAGACAATATGTCCCAGAATTCTGCCCTGTCGGACCATAAACACACATTTCTCAGGATTGAGACAAATGCGATATGTCCTACATTTCTCAAATACTTTTCTTAGGTGTTCTAGATGCTCATTTCTCTCAGAAGAGAATGTACACATAAGTCATCCATGTATATTTCTAGAAACAACCTTAAGTATTCTTTGAAAGCATGCGTCATCAGCCTCTGGAAGGTTGCGGGAGCATTGGTTAGACCAAAAGGCATAACCCGATAAGCATAAATTCCCCACTCCGTTGCAAAAGCTGTTTTATGTTGATCTTCCAGTGCTATGGCTAGCTGGTTATATCCTGAAAAACCATCAAGAAAAGAGTATGTTGTTTTCCCTGATACACGCTCTAGAACATGATCAGTTATCGGCAGGGGATAATTGTCCCTGATTGTTGCAGCATTCACTTTCTTTAAGTTGACACACACTCGGAGTTTTCCGTTCTTCTTGGGTACTACCACAATCGGAGATACCCAATCGGTGTGTTCAATCTCGTATATGAATTTAGCTTCCATTAGCTTATTTATCTCTTCTTTGATTCGCTTAGCAAATGTATCATTATATGTGTATGGTCTCTGTCTGCTAGGCTTTGCGTCTTGTTTTAGTGGGATTGTGTGTTGGCATATCGATGGGTCAAATCCCTTTAAGTCCTTATAAGACCATGCAAACACATCCCTATACTCTTTGAGAAGACTCAAAAGTCTCTCTTCCTCGCCTGGAGACAAATCTGTGGCTATGTACACCGGTCTAGGTGGCTCACCTGGAGCTGCTAAATCAACTTTTTTTGCATCCTCCGGTCCGTCATAAGATTCGTTCTCCCTTCTCTCTCGAATAGGTTGGGTTAATACCACCTTCCTATCCTCTATTGTGAATTTCCTATAGTGAGAGGGAACATCCATGTTTTCCTTGATTTTGGCGTTTTCGTCCTCTCCACTCTCAAATTTTGTCGTCCAAACTTCTTTCAGAGTTTTCTTGAGCTCTCTGTACTTGTTTCTACGTTCTAGCTTGGACTCCGTGTGTTCTCTGTTGCGCTTGTTCTTTTCTGATTTTTCTGTTTCAGTTTTCGTTCCATTCCTCTGAACTTGATTTCTTGAGCCTCTTTTGTCTTTTTGTAAGCTCTTTTGATCATTGCCTCTCATTCTTCCAGAAATCTTGTCCTTTACTAGCATTAGGAATTGATTTTTTCCTCTTATTCTAGGCATCGGATTGGTTCTAACCCCCTTTGTTTTTCTCTTTGCTCTATAGAGTTTCTGGCGTTGTTTAGTTTGGTTCGAAAAATCATAAAATCTGACATCCGTTATAGTTTCTTTGTTTCCGCTTGAATTGTCCGTTGACTCGTTGTCTGCTTCATTTTCCCACTCTGGATGATCGGGAATGTCGTGAAACACCTCTCCTTCATCTTCCTTTTCCAGTGTATCGTTCTTTTCAGTTTCTTTTTCGAGTACTGTTCTCAACATGAAGTACGGAACCACGTCGTACCCGTCCTTGTCGCAAAATTTCGTTGTGGGACCATCCGGAATTGCACAAACATCTAGGGTTGCTAGAATGTGTGTCCATTCTAATGGTTCAAGCGTGTCCTCTGGAAAGGGTTCTCCTATATAAGTTTCGTCTTCGATAGCCCTTTCTAAAACATATTCTTCTCGCCTCAGACTTCCACATTTCGAGGCTCCACACATCCATAACTCCTTGGGCTTACCTAACCAAGCTGGAAATTCGGATCCCGCCATAGTAGCTGAATCAAACTCCTCTACCGGTGTTCGGTTCACATCTTTGTAGCTATGGTCTCTCAGGTTCACACGTGTAGTGGTTTCCATATTTCTCAGGTATATGTGATCGTAGCCCCAATCTTGGACCATTTTCAACTGTCTCATGAATGGTCTTCCCAATATGGTATCATAGTTATTCTCCTTGCCAAAATCAACAATAGCAAAAGTATGTTCGTATTCAATGCCGCAAGAAGTCACTACGACTTTCTCTAATAACCCCATAGGTTTCTCCATGTGTCCATCTGCTAATTGGAGTTTCAACCTAGTCTTCCTTATTGCTGGTTTCCCTCATTTTTTCCAGATTTCTTTTGTAGCAATGGCTACCCCAGCTCCGCTATCCAGTATTGCCATCGTGTTCACTCCTTGGAATTCAACTGGTAAGGTTGTATTCCCCTCTTCACCTTCGCAATACTCTCCGACCTTGTTTAAGGGTACAGGCTTAGCGTTCTTTTGTGGTTTACTCAGCTCTTGTATACCCTCTTGCAGTCTCGATGTTGGGTCTTTTATCCCAAATTTCTCCAAGCATTTTCCTACAGTGGTCCACATATGTGGTCTTAGCCTCAAAAGCTCAGCTAGAGTGATAGTGCATGTCACTGGTGTTGACAAGATCTCTATCAATCCTTGCGAGTCCATGACTTTTTCTGATGAGATTCTTCGTGAGGGAAGCGCTCTAATCTCGGATTTTGCTTCATACTCTCCTAAGTATGAAGGTAAGCTTTTCAGTGAGTGAGGTTTGCTCTCCATTGTTCCAACAGAGCCCCCATCTCCCCAGTAAGATTGCAGATCCAAGTCCACTTGAGATCCTGCCTCAAATTCCACTATGGGAGGATTCCTGATGTCCTTTTCCCAATTTGTTTGATTAGCTTGGCAACTTAGCTCGTTTGCAAAGTTTGCCTCTCTCACTTGTTTCCAAAATTCATTGTAATCCTCATCTCTTCCATAAGACCTCTGTATGACTGGATGAAAACTCTCTATCTCCTGATCGGTTGTGTTCAATACTATGCGGTCATCCTTGTGTGTATTTTCAGGCTTTTGCGCACTGAGAGTCTTTTCAGCTACCCGTGAAACAATAGTCTCTTGCTGAATTGGGTTTTCCGTTCCACATTTCATTGTTTCTTTTGGTGGTTCTAATAAGGCTTGTGCAGTCTCGATCATTCTCTGGCACATTTCAAGTCTCTGCTTTTCCAATTCCGCGTTTGGGTATGTCATCCACCTCTGTTCTTGTGTTTGGTTGTTCTTTAACCTAGCTTCGTAAGCTCTCATCTGTGCGTCCAATGGTTCGTGTACTTTGTCAACTAGCACTGATCCCCCTGAGCTTAAGCTCGTTGTTTCTTTGATACTCTTTTGTTTCGTTCTTTCCGGGCTCATCTCTCGTTTCCCGTTTTGACTCTCAAGTTTTTCTAATCTATCTTTCGTTCGCTTTAGTTCCTCAGATAGAATAGCGTCTTCACGTTCCTTTCTCAACTTCATGCGTGCTTTTCTAGCTTTCCATGTGTTTCTCTGACTCCGCGGTCCTTGACTAACCACTTCAGTCGCTAACTTTCCATTCTTAGGTTCTCTAGTGGTTTTCTTAGCTTAAGCTCTAGTAACAACTTGCGTTGGTATCAGAGTTTCATTTTCAGACCCACTGCTGGTAGGAATAGTTTCTAGCATATTCAATGTCGTCTTTTGCACTTTGTTTGGATTCTTTGAACAATCTTCAATGAAGTGAGTAACCCCATACTCAGTGCAATAAGCGTTAATTCTAATGATTTCCGTATGTGGACAAACATTCATCAGATGGTCACCTCCACACTTGTAACAGGGTCCTAGTGTTGGTCTTGGTCCCACTTGATTCGTCCTTTGTGGATAGGATGGTCTTTGTCCTGTTAACCCTCCATGAGCTATGAACATCAATGTTCTTGCATCCAAATTGTATCTCTCTTCATCAGAAGCACTTGTAACTGTTGGTGTTCCAACATTCCCAATCATGCCCCATGGTTCTGGTTGTTTGGGTTCTTCTGGTGGGTAATACACAGTTGGAGACATGTGTGCACCAGATTCTTCATAATAGGCTTGAACAGGCACTAAGGCTTGTTCTTCCTGATTCTCTAAGGTTGGTGAATATCTAATGCCCACTGTTCTTGCTCCTGGTAAAGGTGGTTGTTGTCCCAATACCGGTTGCGGTCTTTCTATCCCCATAGGTCCTGGTACATTTCCCGTTGGGTATCGAGGTACTGGATGTACTTGAGGTGGTGCTAATTGAGCAGGAGGTGCATACTGACGCTCCCTTACATACCCTTTGTTGTAACAGCACTCCTCTGTTGGATGGTTTGTCCATTTTTGTTCAATAGCACACCATTTCAGTGTTTTTGGCAATGGTTTTTGGTATGGTGCCATCCTTTTTAGAGCATCTTCTATCATTTTCTCTACATTTGGCATGGTTGTTGTTTGAACATTCTTTTTAGTGGTAGTCTCGCTCGCTACGGAGGAGGAGCTGCTGGATGCAAAATCTGTATCCGCTAACACCTCTCCATAAACCGTACAGTTATCCACTAAGTACAATGCCTCTCTCGTTACTTGCTCGAAACTTGTACAAGCTTTCAAGTGCAAGTCCTTCTTGAGAGTGTCGTTTCTCAGTCCCTCAATAAAGAGAATAGATAGTCTGTCATCTTGTGGTTGTTCACGTACTGGACATCTCTCAATGTATTGTTTGAAGCGAAGTGAAGCTTCCTTCACTTTTTCGTGTTCTCTCTGTTTAAAAGCATATATTTGTGAGACCGTATTGTGCTTAATCCCTCGTTTTGAGAATTCCTCAGCAAACTCTCTTAGCAAATGGTCAATGTCCTGGAATCCCCCTATGTTCAGTGGTTGAAACCATGTCAATGCCGTACCTTCTAGAGTAAGACCAAATCCCTCGTATTGTGTATGGAAATCTGTTATCTGCTCAGCTCTTAAGACTTGCTTAAAGAGTGACACATGGGCATACGGATCTCCTGAAACACCATACTTCTTTGGCATACACTTCGCTACTTGAGATGGTCTCATACGTCTATGGTCTGCTACCAATCTCATTGCTCCTGTGTCCCGGCTAAAGCTTTCTCTAGCATCATGGACTTCATGGGTTACCCTTGTCGGTTCCCCTGCCCTGAATCTAGTACTAGGAGGTAAATGTGATGGTTCCGCTTCGAACCTTGGACCTGGAGTGATATATGTGGGGATTGGAACTGCACTACCTCGATTCGTATCCATTGACTCTTTGGAATGTAATGATCCCATTGATCTGGGCTTCGAGTACTGAGGTTGACTGAAAGAGTCAGCAGCCTGAGTTCTTTGTCCTCCTGTCGTCATTGGGTTTTGCACTCCATTTGTTGGTGTTGGTCTTTGTGAGCTAGAAGTAACATAATACTGATGTAGTGGTCCCCCAAAGTATGTATATCCTTCTAATTCTTTCTTGCCCATTGTTGAGTATTGCCTCCCATACTTGTCGTAAGCGGCAATTTTCACTTCCGATCCCTCTGTGTAGGTAAAGACATAAAGTCTTTTTTGGTCTATCAACTCTCCAGTGTAAGGTTCTTCACATCTATAATAGAGATCCTGCTCCCCATTATTATATTTGTATAGCCCCACATAGATGTTATCAGTGTTGATCCTTGTAGTTTCATTCTCTCTTCTTAACCTCGCATCAGGGAAGTTCATTATTGGTGCTTTCTCCTCAAGTTCTTCATCTACTTTGGCTTTGGTGCCCATCAATCCCCACTTGTCCACAATGTTAGGGTTTAGGACTACCAAGTACATGGTACCCTCGTCATCTAAATATCTATCTCCGCTATAGCTCACAGGCACTAAGTCCTTGAACTCACTAGGTCTATCTTCTATCTTTACACAATAGCGGTCCATTCCATCCTTGTAGATCTTGGCACCTTGCTCATTGTCGTACTGGTATTTTATGAACAATAGCTTCATTGTGGCGGAAGGGTTTGATGATCCTGCTGCCATATTTTCTCTGTTGTTCAGGTTCAAGTGTTCCAAGTGTTCGGTGAAAATCTCGTAAGATCTCTCCGAAGAAGTATCAGAGACACTTCCTTCAAAGATCGGCTTTAATGGTTGCACCCAACTTTGGTTTACACTTACCTCGATTGATATGACACTTGCTTGTTCCCCTTGTTTTGGTTGGTTATTCTGGAGGTTCCTGCCCGATCTCAAATTCATCAATTCCCCTAAAGGACTTTAACTTTTCCATCTCGGCAATTTGTTTTCCCAAGTTTTTGTGGTCAGAATTGATCCAAACTGATTGATACTTGGTCAATTGTTTAATCTTGTCAGTTGGACAACTTCTGTTTCATCAAGTGAGAATTTTGTTGCAGTTATGCTGAAAAAGACATTATACGCGTATGATGTCTTTTTTCACAGATTTAGACTATTTTGGCTATGCTCACTCTCAGTAGCCCCCTTATGCTCTGTCCACTCACAAAATTCAGTTTGAACTCTGTTTGAGCAAGTTATGGCTAATTTAGGCTTTTCTTGGCAATTTTCCGCTTTTGACTTGTTTTGGGTCAATTGTGATCCAAATGGGATGAAACTTGAAATATAACCTCTAGACAGCTATTACAATGGATCTGTGCTGGCAAAGTATCAAAATATGTCCAAAATTAGGTAAAAGACATTATACGCGTATGATGTCTTTTTCATCAATTTGGGTCAAAACTTGATATTTATGCTTCCTACAGTGCTTGTAACAATCTTGTCAGGTCAGATATCAAAAATAAGCAGTGGATGTGCCAAAAGACATTATACGCGTATGATGTCTTTTTTCACAGATTTTGACTATTCTTGGTTTTAAGCCTTCTCCAATGTTTACAATTGAGTTTCAAGTGTTTTTGTCAGGTTTGAATGTAAAAACAAGATCTGAATCCAAAATTTTCTATTCTTTGCGTTTCTTGGACTCCGACTTGTCTTTTTGGGTTTCTTTGAGTGTTAATGCTCTTGTTTTAAGTTGAAATTAGGGTATAACCCCCCTTTTGAACACTCTGGTAAAGTCAAAATTTTTGTTTTGGTCTCTGTTTGGTCATTTAGACACCATACGCGTATGATGTCTAAAGTTGCAGATTTCCAGTTTTTTGGCACAGAATCCTTCCTAAAGCTTTCTCTAGTGCTCAGCAACTCCCAGATACACAGAAAATTTCTCTGACTTTTGTTTATTGCAAGTTTCACTACTAACTCGACGGTTTAGTGATCTAACATGCAATCAACCATATCAAGCAAATACTCCAATGATTGCTAGCTCTAGATCAGGATCAAATGAAGTCCTATCTAAGCTATTCCTAATCATAAAATGGGTTTGGTAATTGTGATTTTAAAGAGATCCACTGCCACTCACGGACTAGCAAATTCTTCTTCTATCAACAACTATTCAACACCAACAAAACAACAAACAAATCTAAGCTAATCTAAAAATACTGTCAACACGGAAGACCCAGGAATACCCCACTTCCTAGTATCTCTCGAGATCTTCGGAGTCCACCACTCCTAGATCTTTTCTAACTAAAGTATACAAAGTAGTTTATACGACTCACCTCGTAGGATTAGTCTAAGGTCACCTACTTAGGGCTCTCGTCCCCGGCAGCGGCGCCAAATGTTAAGGCGGTTACGCCGCTAGCGGAAGCTAAATAGCGAGAACTCAACCAACAACAGAATTTGTCAGACGAGGACGGAGCTTGACCCGCAGGTGCATGGAAACAACTAGGTGGATGTCAAATCACCTACTCGACCTTCTAATGACAATCACTACTAAGGAAATCAAATCTAAGTTCTAAAATACGCAAGTGACTGAAATCCTTACTACGAACGAATGCTATACGAAACAGGATCTAGAATCATTGAATCGATCTCAAACTCAAGGGGAAGTCTATACACTAGGTAAGAACAACACCCTAAAGACTTGAACTGCAAAATCAACCTATAACCACTCCGTGCGGTAAACGCGTATGACGACAGGCTGAAAAATATAGGTGACCGAAACTTGACCCCGATGGTACTAATGCGTAGCTCTACTCCTTGTGGTTCTATAGATATGCTGCACGCTCCATTCCGACACACGAGTTGGAAGAAAACTCACACCGAAGCTCGTAAGAACTTACCACACATAGCACTCTTGGTATATGTGCGTAGCTCTCGCCGTTGCTAACACAATGGCGGTGTCGCTTCTCCAATGGCGGCTCCGTAGCTCGCGTAGCAAGTAGATAAGACTCTCTCTCTCTCTCTCTCTCTCTCTCTCTCTCTCTCTCTCTCTCTCAGACACAGTCACGGCGCTCCAAAAAACTCACCTTGATTAATAATCTGAATCCCTTAGGTTACAAAAACTTTGGCTTATATACCTCAGCCTTGGAGGTGAGATCATCTCTAACTAATTACATCAATGAGTGAAGTTACTTCGGAATTACAAGCTGGAAACTCAATTGAGTCCCGTTACTTAATGAATGGCTCCAATCAAAATCAATGTTGGAAAAACATTTATTACAATCAATGGTTACAAAAATGATGAGTGTGAACAAAAATGTGGGTGTGATCCTCTGCTGGCTCTGCTGGCTCAACAGAGAGTGTGGTAGAGCACATGGCGGATAGGTGGGAGTTGATGGCGAAGACTCGCATGAGGGTTATGGCCATCATCCTTCATTTAGTTTCCCTTCGTCTTCCATAGCCCAAGGGTGTAGAGGTCATGCTCAAGACGAGCATGGTGATTGCGGTGATGGTGATAGTGTGGGTGTGTGTGTGTGCACTAGGCACACACAGTGCATAGTGTACTCTTTGGTGATCGTGTGTGTCCTTAGTGTGATGGTGACCCCTCTTTATATAGGGGAGGGGGGAGAAATTATAGAATTTAGAAATGAAGAAATCATTATCTACATAGGCCATGTGACTGTGGGCCCCACTTGTCTGGCTGTGTTTATATGTGTCAGAACAGCAGTCTCATGAGAGAGAGACTAAGAGAGAGAGATGGGTTGATGAAAAAAAGTGAGAAGTGACATGGAGAATAAAGTAATTACAAGAGGGGAGAGGGGGGAGTGTGTTCAGAGGTGAATCTGTGTGCAGATGTGTGTGAACACAAGAAAAATCAGGTAACCACCGGGTGGGGATGGGTCTGTGGGCACCTTTTTCAGTGAAACTGAGTGTGTGTGAGTGTGAGGGAGGTTATTTATCTACAAGACAAGAGACATGGCGCCCTTTAGAGAGAGAGGGGGGTGTTTGGGTCATGGGATATGATAGGAGAGAGAAAGAGGGGGTGGGGTATACTATTTTGGAAGATAGGGTAAGTTGCATGTGAGTTAGGGTGCATTATTGGTGAGTTATAATGCATTATTGGTGAGAGGTGGGGTAGCTTGAGGGGAGAGAGAAAGGAGAAAGGACAAGGGGAAGAGAGAGGGGAGTTGACCTTTTGTGTGGAGAAGAGGAAAAGGGACACCCGGCGGGGCAACAGTGAAGAAAAAGGAGGCAAGGTGGGGATGGGCTACCCCGCAGGCATGAGGTGGCCTATTTTACCTTTCTTATATATTTACATAATCATAATTTATTTTTTTCTTACTTTTTCCAATGCCTTTTATCACTTCCTCCCTAAGAGGGGGTTTTCATGGGGTGGGGACGAGAGAAGAGGGGTATGGGAGCTTGGCTTGTGAAAAGCCCCCATCACCATTTACAGACTGCCTTATATACCTACTGTAAAACTATGTAATGTCCGGGCACCCAAGGCCTTTAGGGCTCCACATCTTACTAAATTTGCAACCTAGGCTCCACCTCTTACTAAATTTGCAACCTAGGCACAGTAACTAACCTGTTATTTAGAGCTTGGAACTTCCATTGAATACGTAACACATTATAAATATTACAATGGTTTGGAATAAATCAAGAATTTACAATACATGCCATTTTAGAAAAATGTAAAAAATGTGTAACTCCAATCTTTGCAACTTCTTTGCTCAAGGCCTTTAGGACTCCACCTCTTGAATCTACAACATAGGAACACTACTGACCCATTCTTTACAAATTGGAACTCCCATTGAGCCCGTTACAAATTATAAATATTACAATGGCTTGGAATAAATCAGAAATTTACAATACATGGCCATTTTAGAAAAATGTAAAAAATGTATAACTCCAATATTTATTGCTCCTTTGCATCTATCTTTGATATGCCTTTGCAAGGCTTCGATCTTCAACAACTTCTGTTAACTGAGATCGGCTTAGTTAACAACCCTTGAGTCAATTTAGTAAAATTATACACAGTTTACCAAATTAGTCCTTAGAGAGGGCCATGCAAAGACAACTTTAACCCTTGATTTATTATGTCAACATTTTTTCTCAACTCATATATGTGGTGCTGGGTGTATTTCCCTAAGAGGGTTTTCTATTGAGATCTAAAAAGCTATTGTATTCAAGCTACAAAAGTGGTTTTTTTTATATAACTAGTGTTAGTGTCCAGTAAAGTGGCTTTGACTTCATGTGGGTTCTTTTCATGTCCTTCACTAGCTGTTGCCAGCTATTCCACCAAGGTGGTCATTTGTTGCAGTTAATTTGTCCATCTGTTTAATACCAACTTCTTTCATGCTAGTAATCTCTACTTGTGATTGATTGTATAGATTTCTATACTCTTCCACAAAAGCATCTACCATGTTTATTTTGGTAGTTAAGTGTAAGTTTAGAGCCTCATCTTGCTTAATCCTTTGTGGGAATGGTGCATCTTCTTGTACTTTCTTGATGATGGGAGAGAGTTGTGGCTCCACTTGCTGAGTCTTTGGCATCTCAGCCCACTACTTCCTCTCTCTCTCTCTTTCTCTCTCTCTCTCTCTCTCTCTCTCTCTCTCTCTCTCTCTCTCTCTCTCTTTCTCTCTTTCCCCATACTTCACTCAAGTTCTGCAAGAGGGTCCATTCCTTCTACATATAGCAGGTTCTTTGTTCTCAGCTATTGAGGTTTAGGTTCCAAAAACTCCTCAAAATCCCCATTGTAGCCCTCTTTCTCTACTAAAGGATTCCTTTTTCCTTTGTAGTCTAGTTGCCCGTTGTGATGGTTCTTCAATTTTAATAGGTGGTGGCACTTGCACTTTCTTTACTGGACATTCTTCTACTTTATTCTTACCTCTTGCCGCTCTTTTCCTTTCCTCCTCTATCTCGGAGTTGGGAGAAATCTCTTTCAAGGGTTGGTCTTCAGGTTCATCCATTGGACCCTCATCACTTTCTTCATCACTTTCAACGATGCACTAATCTTCTCTTTGATCTTCTAATAAGTAATACTCGCTGGTCCTCATTCTCTTTATCTTTTTCATTATTCAAGCCAACTACAAGCCATGCATTCTAATTTGGGGCAGCGGAAAATTGTCTATCATGTCCACTGCATGGTAGGCAATTCTTGTCAAGACTTGTGGTGCTCCTAGGTAAGTGATTTTGCTTGATTTTTTGGAGCTCTTTAGAGTGTTGAGCGCATATGAAGCATGTTCTATGGGCATTGTCAACTTTGTCTTTAGGGAAGTAGTGAATGATTATGCCATTGCATGGTTGGGACAAGTATATCTTGGTAGTCTCTTGGAGTTAAAATGGAAGTTTTGATGAAAGAGGCGGGTAGGTTTCTCTGCCGGCTTATAGATCATATCCTAGAAAGTTGCCACATCGGTGTTGTGACGCATTCTATTTTTCTTGTTTGATCGCATGGACTCTCCTTTTGTTGGAAGCTTAAGGGCTTCAACAAAAATCTTTTTAGATATATTTCACTTCTATACCACCAAGATTCTCTGATAATTCCCAAAGCAAGGAGAAGACTCTACCATATACACACTAAGTTAATGTTTTCTTGTTCTCTTTATGCTATTGCACTTGCTTGAAAGTGATTTAACTGTCATGCTTACTTAAATTCATGCTTAACCTCTTATGTTTCCATAAGCAAGTCTTTTCCCTTGCTTGCTTGGGAAGAATAACAACTTCTTAATTTTGTTGTTCCTTTCTAATTATGGTTCATTATTAATCATAACTAAACACGTTGCTAAGAACTAACCACGATGTTGTTTCAAGTTCAATTATTTCAAGTTTCTTTAGATTACTAGACTAATATGTCATAGAGGAGGGAGTACTTGCCACTCTTGTCCAGGATAGGCTCAAAGATTGGGAATGTCCTAGAGACACCTCGCATGGTAGCCTCTATAGCTACCAAGGCGGACGACATCTCCATAGTACGTGTTCTGGTTTGGGACACCCATACTCTCCCGAAGGTCATCCTACTACCTCGGGTGAGTGGAGGTTGGTTCCATGAGAGCGTGGAGTATTTGGGCCTCCCAAATCAATGTTCCCTTTGCAGACAGATGGGCCATTTGGCAAAGACCTGTCCTTGGAGGAGACCTCGACCCACAACACATGTGCAGCATCCCAAGACTGAGCATGCCCAATAGCGAGACACACAGGACACATAGACTGGTACCTCGATTGAGACCAAAGATCAAACAGCTGACAGTTGGTAATAGGTGCTTAGACACCACTGACATGGGAGGGGTCGCCCCACTGCCCCACTTGGTGGCTGACCTTTTGCAACTCAGCAGCACTCGGTTTGGACTGGGAACCATTTTGACCCCCTTCAACAGGACCCACTTGAGTAGGCCTTGTCCACTTTAGTTCCTCCACCTCCACCTCCTCCTCCCTCACACGTTGCCACTCTATCTCCCCCACCTTCTCCCCCACCTCCACCTCCATCTCTGCCTCCGCCTCTGCCTCCCGTCCCTCCTCTCTCCATGGTGGGGCCCACAACCTCATATCTCAATCCCTCCTCCACTCCTCCTTAGACACAGGGAACTGGACACGCGATTGTTGTGAGGAAATCTCTTGGTAGTGCTTTTGCCCGAGTCATGTGGTTCGAGAGGGATAGCCCCACCTTTTTTGGTGCAAACTTCTCCTTTTGCAGTAGTCCCTAGAGGTTTGACTAGGTTTGAGATTCGCAGACGTTGGGACTTCTTCGACTATCTACAACTTCACACAGTTCTTGGGTGACTCTTCTCCTTACCTAGAGAAGGCTTTCTTTCCAGTCTACGTCCTCTTTCTTGCACCTAGAGGCATTGAGGCTTTGGACACAGCGGTGAGTTTCTCCTTTCCACTATGCAGTAGGGATTCCACAAAGTGGACCCATCACATAATTCTTGAATGGCTCCAAATTCAGGCTATTGAGTCCTCACACCACAAAGGGGACTTAGGGGTGACAGATTTGGTGTAGACACTTTTGGCGTGATGCTTCCGGATGCAGCGGGTTGCAGGCACATTGTGGTGCATTTGTTTGCCGACACTAGAGCCCTCCTTGTTATGTATCTGTACATTAGGATTCTTTGGATAGAGGATGTAGACCTTTGGATTGCACGCTCGGATCGGGCTTGTGCAGGAGAGTCATTCATTTCATGCTTGTCTAGAGGTCGCTATGATGCAGATTACTCCTCATCCAAATCGGCCTCAAAGATAGCAAGGTTGGCTGCAGAGGTGTGAGCAGGCTCTTGAGACATTTTTTTGTGCATCTAGTGCATGGATCAATTGGAGAAAGATAGTGTCCTTCTGGGTTGGTAGTGCTCCTATGCCCAATTGCTGCCAGGTGAGGGTTTCATATGAATTCCTCCAGGGACTGCATTTTGATACTTGGGTTGTCTAGTTGGTTTGAGCTTGTCTCCTTAGCAAGAGATTGCTCCCCTCCTCCTGTCCATCAAGAGGAATTTGCTACATTGGATCTCTGCACAAATTTATTTGGTAGGAAAAGTTGTAGTGACCAACCAAATTTTGTTGGCTACTTTGTGGTACATCACATCTTGTTGGATCTTTTTGAGTTCCTGTATCATCAGCCAGGTAGAGAGACTAATCAAGAATTTCCTTTGCTCAAGGCGTGACACTCAGATAGCCCGAGCCAAAGTGGCTGAGTCGGTCATTGCTCTTCCTTATTCTCAGGGGGGTTTTCACTAGAGGCTATGGGCTTGGGAGAGCTGTCCAACTGGTACGAGTGTAGTGGGATGCTGTAGAGTAGTTTTGGTGGGACCCTTTCTCCTCAGTCCACCATGTAGGTGTCCCTTTCTTTTAGAACACTTTTTGACTGGGAAGTCACATAATGGTAGCACATAGAGAGGCTCGTCCTGCTACAACACCTCATTGGCAGGAGGAGGGTCTCACAGTTGAGTTCTTGTTAGCTTTTTGGGCGAGTTTGTGGGATGCTAGATAGCCGCAACGAGTCACTTTGTTCTTGCACATAGAGCTACAGTAGTGGGGAGATGGCTTGTACATAGTGATCTCTTAGCAGCATGTGCAAATTGTGGACATCCTGTGGAGAGTCAACGTCACTATCTTTGGGACTATCTTATGGCACAACAAGTTTGGCTTGATGTCCTTTGGTTGATGCCATCTTTTTACACTGCATGACAATACACTTGGGGGCTAGCTGCTTGGTCCACTCTCATGGGCTTGGCACTATAGTTTCAGCTATCTTCTACCAGCAGAATGATACTGTTCTAAGGGGGTCAAGCTACACTCCAGCCTGCTACAGAGCTTACTCCACAAGAGTGGTGCAGTGAGAGAGAGGAGTATTGGGAGCTCATCTATGGCCTAACACTTTGGTTCATCTAGAAAGCCTGCTGCTTCCACATCTTCGAGGCTCACTATATACAGGTATTCCACCTCTACATTTGATAGTTTCCACTTCATTGCTATTTGATTAGTTTCAACATCATTTCTTGTAACATTTAATGGCCTAATAACTTATGTGTAGCGGAAATTAGCATGAACATAGTGGGCATTTCATTAGAATGGATTCCTAATGAGAATTACAAGAGTGCTTGGGTGGAGAGAGCAACGAAAAGCATAACACCTAGTTAGATAGCATGAACAATACTTTCAAAAGAGAGAGAAATTAAGCTATTGACAAACGTTGAGGACCGGATTTGCATGGATCCGTTTCCCCCTCCAAAAGGCTTTGTATTATGGTTTCTCCCATCAAGAGAGACATTGTACAATACAATTCTTTGTGTTCCTTCAAGACTAGCTAGTGCAATGAAGATGAAAGCTTCATGCACCAAGAAAAACACTTAGCAAACACAACTTTAATTATCCCCGGTCTCAGACCCAAGACCTCACACACCTTCGAAGATGGTGAGAGCTAGCAGGGTATGAGAGTAGATTGAGAGGAAGAAGGAATATCTTACGAGAAAGATGTACATATCCTCACATAATCACTCATATTAGCATAGCTTAGCTTAGTAATTAGCATGGTAGAGGAGATGAGCATGCATTGAAGCTTGGCTCTTGGTTGGATTTGCATCCACATGCCAAGAGTGTGTCGATGTAGGCTTCTATCTCACAAGCTTGGAGTAGGTGGTGAGCTCTCTATTAAAGCTTGGGAAGAGATAGTCTTCTTTGCTTCACACATAGACTGTGTGTGAGTGTGTGTGTGATAATGCCTTGCAAAAATCATCCCCCTCTCTCTCTTGGGCGAGCCCTCTTGCTATTTGCTCTTACTATCTCCCCATTGGCCCTCCCCAAGTCAAGCCAATAATTATTAAGTAGCATAAGTGATAGCCTTTTGACATGTGTCCCCCTTTCCCCTTTTGTGAGAGTTTTAGGTAATTTAATAATTAAACTAAACTCTCATTGGACCCCTTTTCCTCCTGGCCAATAGGAATCAGGCAAGCCATTGGGCTGTTGAATGCTCATTGGACCCCTTGGGAGACTGTCCAATAGTCTTTTAGAGGACTTAATTCTCATTGGTTCTTTTATTAGGTGTTTTTAAATTAATTAAACTAGATTTACTCTAGCCTAATTCTCATTTGTCCACCTCCAAGGCCATCCAATAGGAATTGGGCACACCTTGTGGGCATCTGGGCTAGGGAGCTGACATGTGTCCTTAATTCCCTTTGTGTAAAGGGAGCCTCTGTGTGTGTGTGTGTGTGTGTGTGTGTGTGTGTGTGTGTGTGTGAATTTCTCTCTCATCCCCTACTCCCAAGGCTCGCCCCCTCCCATGTAGGGATTTGAAAAGACTTTTTAGTCACACACAAAGCATACAATTTCCCCTAGGGTTGACCTTTGGACACAACCTTTGAATTTTGGACCCTTAGCATTTTGGAAGTCTTAATGGGCTGAACCTTAGGGTATTTTTAGCCCATTGTTTCACATGGATCTTTTGCAGATGACCCCCCCTTTGGATCCCTATTTTCCCTCCTTTGGATCCCTACTGTGGCCGGTCTGCTAGCTTAACCAATATTCTAGCTTTTTCTCCTTTGGCACTTCCCCATATTAAATGATCAGTTTAACATGATAAAATCATTTAGGAGAATTAGATATTGATTATTATGAAATTACCTCTCTCTTGAAATCATAGTCGTCCTCGACTATGGTGTAGAGAAGATAAAGCATATTCATGAGTCCTTTTCTTAGCGGGTAGAGGATCCCTATGTTACCCTACGACAGCATTCCACAATGGATGACTAGTCCATTTGGTGCTTGAGAGCCTGAGGCTGCCGCAAGCATGTCTGCACATTAGTCCTATCAATCTTCCATAGTAGAGTGACAAGCTCTACTTAGTGTTTGGGAGACGTTGTGAGCGGGATGAAAACACACACAACGCCTCTATAACGACCCGACACACACTCTTGGAATGATACACACACACACACACACACACTATGGGGCACTACTCGGCTTACACAGCACACCTGGCCGAGACATGGAACACACCTCTGGAGTGAGAGGAGAGAGACTATCCACTTGCCCACTCCACACACACACACACACCCAAAAAACTCAGCTCAAAAGAGGATAATTTCTGATGTTTAGATACAATTGAGCTTGGGACAACACCAATGGGGCAAATAGCTCACACAATATGGGTAAAATAAGCCAGATACAATCACAAACTAGAGCAGAAACTTCGCTCATAGGAGAAACTTACACAGAAAAACAGCAAGAAAAGAGTGAGGAATTTGGAAAAATGGACAGTGCCATCGCGTCCAGAACGGCACAAAACCTCAGTCTACAATGTCAAAGTGCTCAAATCCGACCTCGGATGAGCAGTTTACAGCCAAAACAGGCTCCAAAAACCCCAAAAACACAGTTGCGACTGTTCCTCCTCTCTTCTCCACGTTTTTTCTGGTCTTCTCTCAGTTTTTTCAGTTCCCACACTTAGCTTTATTATTTGGGCACCCTTGGCCTTTTAGATGACCTCAAACGGACCCCGAACATGCCAAAAACTGACCTCGCAGTGCATAGTTGTCACCTTTTTGCATCATCTGCACACCTATCACTCATTTCTTTTCAATAATGCATCTCTCAACCACGTGAAGTGGCCCCAAAAAGTGGTACTAATGATGACCTTTCTGCATAACTCTCACAAGAAAACACCCACGTTGTGTCCGTCCTCATCCGTGTGCAAATATTGACCCCGTTCGCCCTCCTGACGCCACTAGATGCCATCTGACGCACCTGCTTACCTCATGTCGCCGGCCCGCGGATAGCTTCATCGAGAATTTTTACGTGCTATAAACTCCTCATTATTGTAGAAAAAACATACTGGTACTGGTGATAGTGAAAATCGATGCACTATGTACATGCTGTCCTACCTGTACACATGTGGGCCCCACGTAACCACCTGGCTCTGGAAAATGGGCAATTCTTTATTTGATGCACCATGCATGTGTATGTACATATGCGCAATCCCTTGCTCCAAAAAACTCCTGACATAATTTGCCCCTCCCCTAGCCTGCTAGATCATTCATGATCAGCAGCAGCAAAGAGAGATATGAGACTCGCCGCATCACAGGTCTCCTCATCCCTAACCAACACTGCTTTATCCACAAACAACTCATCTTGCTCCACCATCATCAATCTAGCATGATACAATTTAAGATGCAATCCATTTACCCTTGACTTATGTATAACACCATCCAGGTTAGCCAGCTGATATGTGCCATTTGGAAAACACTCCACTACCTTGAAAGGGCCTTCCCACTTAATTTGAAACTTCTTTTGGAAGGTGTTGTCCAGCTTACTGTTGTAGCGCAAAACCAAGTCATGTTTCTTGATAACCTTACTTTTGACCTTTTCATTTATCTTTGCCAAAGCCTTATCCTGCATCTGCCCATAATGCTCCAATGCGCTCATCCTATCCAACTGGACCTCTTGTAACTGCAAGAGCCTCTCTTTGAATGCATCACTAGGCGGCCCAAGCAACTTCTCTAACATCTTGACCGCAGGCAACTCTACCTCCACAGGCAATAGTGCTTCCTTTCCATACACCAAATGAAATGGAGTAAACCCTGTACCTATCTTCACCGAAGTACGGTAAGCCCATAATGCACTAGGCAGTTCCAAATCCCGATTCTTTCCTTGGTGCTCTGTCACTTTAGAAAGAATTTGTACCAACTCACCATTGAATCTTTCATTTAAGCCATTACACTGCGGGTAATAAGGAGTGGTATGCTGGTGCCTAATCTTCATCTTTGTGCATAAGAAGTCTAGCAGTTTAGCTCTAAATCCTGGCCCCTTATCTGAAAGTACCTCTAATGGCACCCCAAAATTGCAACATATTTCATCATAAAAAAATTTTGCCACATCCTTTGCAGTGATCTGTTTTATTGCTATAGCCTCTGCCCATCTAGAGAGATAGTCCACTGCCGTCAAGATATAGCTTTTGCCCCTGCTTGTGATAGGTAACGAGCCTATTGCATCAATCCCCCACTTTTCAAACACATCAAACGCCATAATGGTTTTTCGTAACTCTGGCTTCAACGCTCTCTTCCCAAATGCTTGACACCTATTGCAAGACCTACACCAATGGTGAACATCCTTGTGCAAACTAGGCCATACATACCCCTCTTGCAAAATCTTATGCAAGGTGATCTTTAGAGCAAAATGGCCACCACATGCGCCTTCATGATTCTCTTCCAACACTCTGTAAAGCTCCTCCTGCCAAGGTACACGTCTCAACACGAGATCAACCCCTTTCATGTATAAGACATCACCAATCAATTTGTACCTGTATGCTCTTCGCACAAAGCCATACTTCTTAGACTTCTGAATCTCCTCTGGAATGATTCCTGTTAGCAAAAACTCCTCTTCTTGAGCCAAACTTTCCCGGCCATGATAAAGAGGTAAAGTGGTCCTCAACACAAATAGCTCCCCAATCATGCCTTGAGCTGCTTCATGTGCCTCTCCATTTAGAGCACGTTCAATGTGTCTTATGATCCATGATTCGAAATTTTTTAGCAGGCCTTTAATTTTGAAGCACATTTCCTTCAATGAGGTGTTCTTGCTCTTCCACACACCTAGCACTTGCTTCACCACTAACAAGGCATCACCTTTTATGATCAACCTTCAAACCCCATGCTTCAAACAAATGTGTAATCCGGCTTCCAGAGTAGCATATTCAGCCTCATTGTTACTATGAGCATCCAATTTGAACCCTCTCTTGCATACTAGCTTCCCCTCTGGATCATAAAGTGCTATACCCCCTGAAGCTGCATCATGGCTCTTTCTGTATGAACCATCAAAGAACAACACATGTGCATTGCTGATCTGTGGCACTTCTTCAACTAACTTTCTCACCACCTCTTTCTTAATAATAAGGGGATTCTCCTTGTAGGTCAACAAATCAGCTAGGGTAGCCCTTGTACTATCTTCCACTAGAAAAGAGAACTCAAACTCTTGCAGCTCAATTACCCATTTCTTCACAACATTTGACATGTTAGTACCATTAATTAACTGTGGCAAAAAGGCATAACTCGTCAAGAAAACAAAAGGCCGTGGTAGCAAGTAATGACGAAATCGTCGACAAGCAAATATTACGCTGGCCATCACTAGCTCTACTTCCGAGAACATTCTCTCCGCTACCAGCTTCACACGGCTTGCACAATACACTGGCCTCATATAATGGCTGCCCTTCCCCTTTTGCAATAGCATGGCTCCAATGGCATCATCCCCTATTGATGGATTTACATAAAACACTTTCTCCCAATCAGGAGCCTGCATGGCTGACAACCCCCCTAACACCTCTTTCACCTCTTGAAACACTTCTTCACACTTGTCATCCCATTGCAATGGATCATGCTTTGCCACTTGTTGTAATGGATAAAGAATCTGCGAAGACAATGGAATAAACCGTGCCATGTACTTCACTTTGTGTATAAAAGTTTCCAATTGCTTCGTACTCGTAGGTGATGGAAGAAGAATAATAGACTTAACCTTATCTGGATCAGCCTCAATGCCATTTTCTAACACCATATGGCCCAATAACTTCACCCTTGGCTGTGCTAGATGACATTTCTTTGGATTTAGTTGTCCTCCACATTCATCATATCGAGCCAATACCATCTGCAGCTTCTCATGGTGTTCAGCCCTACTGCTGTAGACACATAAGTCATCCATGAAATCTTTAACACAACTACCAATGAATGGTTCCAACACCCAATTTGCTCTCTCTTGATAGAAGGAAGGTCCATTTGACAACCCAAATGGCAATACTGTGTAGTAATAGCAGCCCCATGGCGTAATAAAAGTGGTCTTTGTGCGGTCTTTAAGAGCAATCTTCAATTGAAAATAGCCTGAAAAACCATCACACACACTGTACCTCTCATAACCTGCCACTGAATCCAAGATCTGATCAATGAATGGAAGAGGATATGGGTTCTTCTTAGTGGCTACGTTTAAGGACTTAAAATCTACACAAATCCTCCACTTCCCATCCTTCTTTGGACTGACTACAACTGGACTCACCCATTCTGTGGTCTCCACAGGGACTATGAACCCCGCCTTCAACAACTTGTCCACCTCTTCTCGCAAGGCTTCCATTTGCTCTTGACCCATCCTTCTTAGCCTTTGCCGCACTGGCTTAGCACCTTCTTTCAGCTCTATATGCATCTCTTCACCCTTGAACCCTCTGATCTCTTCATATGAAGTAATGAGCAAATCAGGAAAACTAGCCAGCATATGCAAATATATGTCCTTCTCCATAACTGAGAGGTCTCCACTGATCATTTGTGTCATCAATTCCTGCTTCTTTGACAACTCAACCTTGGTTTGCATTAGCCCTTCAATCACTTCATAAGGCCCTTCACTTTCATCTTCAACCTCATTCGCAAATGCAACTAAACCAAACTCCTGGATTTCTTTGTCCATCAAAAAAATGCAACATCAGTATCCTCATCACTGCTGGTAGTGCTATCACTATCCTCATCTGTCACCGTGGAAGAGTCTTCATCACTAGACTCATCTCCATCTTCATAAAGCTCCTCTAATCGTTTCCTTGTGTCCATATTATAAAGCTTCTTGGTACCTGTCTTTCCATAGAGGCTAATCGTACCATGTCACCAATCTTGAACAGCTCCCACTGCACGTAACCATGGTCTGCCCAGTATAATAGGATATGATCCCAACCCTGCTGGAATCACATGAAAATCAACCACTGCCTTTGCATCATATGCCTCCACTTCTAAGCTCTTTACAACACCCAAGCATTTTACTTTTTGATGGTTTGCCAATCTGATCCGAAAACTTGACACCCCAGCCACTGTGAGACCCATCTTCTCAATGCATGAGTGTGTTATGACGCATATTTGGGCTCCGCCATCCACATAACCTTGTCCCAAATTTTTCCTTTTATGCCACACATCTACTATTGGACAAATGTCTGGTAGCTCATCCATTTCCAACACCTTTACTGAACCTCTCTCTGGCTCTTTCTCCATTGGGTTAACCATCCTCTTCCACTGTCACTTTAGCTTAGGCACCATCTCTATAAGCTGCCCAAAAGTAACATCTGCCTTCCTCCTCGTCAGATCCTCCTTCAAGTCATAGCTTAATTGCCCATCCTCTAGTGGAAAATCTGAAACATGAAACTTTCGACGAGCTCTCCTTTTCCTCTTGGCCTTGACATCCTCGCCTTCATGGCTCTTTCCTTTCTTCTTACTAGGACTTGGGGCACTTCTTCCTTCCTTATCCTCTGTGGTCCTCTTCCCAATAGGCATCACTAATGTATCCTCTAGCTTTGATGCCTTCTCCAAGGTTACTACACTTAGCACTTTTGTCTTTCCCTTTTCCTCCTGGGTCAGTCCACTGGTTCCTTCGTCTCCTTTAATTTCGATGCCATAATCATTTGACCTAGTTAGCACCTGTCTTGGCAATGTATACATGTCTCCCTCCATCCTTGGTGGCTTATCACATTGTGGGCTGATGTGACCCAACTCTCCACAATTATAACATGTGGGCGTCTGCCTCCAAAACCTACCATTGCTTTGTCCAACACCATTCCTAGGCCTTTCTTCACCTCTTGGCTGATTTGCAAACCTCCCTCGACCTCGATTATTTCCCACTTGACCTAGCATGTTTAGGCTGAGATTCTTCATCAAATCTACCATTTTCCTCATGTCTTGCCTTAGCCCATCATCTTGCACTGCTGTAGTGACCACTGCTGGCATAACCTGAGTAGTAAAAGGAACCACTGGTTCGTGATGAACCCCTGACATGCGACCTTGTAAAGACTCTATAGGCTGAAATTCAGACCTCATGGGCAAAGACTCCACCCCTAACTGGCTCATTTTCCTCAACTTCCACTCTTTGTTCTTTGATACCTCTAGTGCATCTTCATATGTCCTAGGCTTCTTTAACTCCACTCTCCAACGTATATTCTCCCAAAGACCAGCTAAGAACCTGTCCTTATTCATCATGTCAGGTGGGGGTACCTGTGGTGCTAAGGCCATGCACATTCGCTCCCATGCCAATGAAAACTTACGTATGTACGCATCTACTGGCTCACCTTCCTTTTGCACCAAAGCCTGTACTTCTTGCCACACTTTGTCAGGATCTTCTATTTTCACAAACTCCACTTCCAACCCATGTCGTAGATTGTCCCAACTCAACCTTACAGGTGGATTAGCCACACACAACTCCTCTTCAAATGCTTTAGACCAAACTCGTGCATCACTCTTCAAACAAATTTGGAGAAGGCGTAACATCTGCGCAGGGTCATGAATCTGGTTGCTAATGCAGGCAACCTCCATCTTTTCCAAAAATTCTTCCACATCTTCATCACTTCTTCCATGAAACTCCGGATAAGAGAAAGCCATGGCTACCCAAGTTATAATGCTTTGAGAACCCTTTTGAACACACGTGCAAGAACCCAAAACTTCCGACTGACTCAATTCCCACAAACTTCAATGGAGCTCAACTTTAGATAAGGACAAACACATGCATATCAAATGAGTTTTGATAGTTGATCATCGGAATTACAACAAGCAAAGGACATTTCAAGATCTCTCGTAATCTTCTTGGCCCGAACATAAAGACTATGCACTGCTGGAAAAAAATCTTCCTGGACACATGAAGATTTATCTGGATTCTTTGAGTTAAATGAAATGGAGGGAATTGAGGGCCATTTTGATCATCCATTAAAGCCAACCATGAAGCTCCCAAGAAGGCACACCTGACTTAACCTCTGATTTTGCCAAAATTTCAGCAGCATAACAACATAAATGGCTCAAAAGACCAAAAAACCAGCCATCATAACTTGAAAAATTTTTGGCAGAGTTTCCCCATAAATAGAGTAGTAGGAACCCAAAATATAGACTGTATATGTATGCATAAACTGTCAACAATAGAACCTGAGCATCAAGTAGGACTCACTAGTACAAAGCCTATGGCGAGGTCACAAAAAGGGAGCTCCAGCTACCTATATCACCGAAAGGATCTCTACATTTGAGAATCCCCCAGCTCAATAAAAACCTCACGCTATTGACCCTCACACGAAGGCTAATGTAAATCGCGTATAGTCAAGTCTCAGAAATGACTATCTTCCACACCAAGTCTCAGAAATGGATGGGACTGCCAAATACAACCAAGTATGGCTCCACAAATGCGTACAATGGCAGTTTCCACAAGTAACGTACAATCCAGCAGATAATGCGCTCAAATAGGCTCCAAGTGATGCATACCCACAACAACTGCAAGTGACATCACTGCTAGTATATCAGTGTACTCCAGCTACCTGTACCTGTGTGAATCACCTGTACCTGTACCTGTCCCTGTAACCTGTAATCTGTAATCTGCAATCTGCAACCTATAATCTGCAACCTGCAACCTGCAACCTGTAATCCCGAATCTCGAAGCTCGAAGCTCGAAGCAGAAGGTACTCGAAGAAGATCCTCCGTGGAGGCACCAAAAGAATGTGAGCGGGATGAAAACACACACAGCGCCTCGATAACAACCCGACACACACTCTTGGAATGATACACACACACACTATGGGGAACCACTCGGCTTACACAACACACCTAGCCGAGACAGAGAACACACCTCTGGAGTGAGAGGAGAGAGACTATCCACTTGCCCACTCCACACACACACACACACACACACACACCCCCAAAAAACTCAGCTCAAAAGAGGTGAATTTCTGATGTTTAGATACAATTGATCTTGGGCCAAGACCAATGGGGCAAATAGCTCACACAATATGGGTAAAATAAGCCAGATACAATCACAAACTAGAGAAGAAACTTCGCTCATAGGAGAAATCTACACAGAAAAATAGCAGGAAAATAGTGAGGAATTTGGCAAAATGGACAGCGCCATCGCGTCCGGAACGGCACAAAACTCCAATCTACAATGTCAAAGTGCTCAAATCCGACCTCGGATGAGCAGTTTACAGTCAAAACAGGCTCCAAAAACCCCCAAAACACAGCTGCGTCTGTTCCTCCTCTCTTCTCCACGTTTTTTCTGGTGTTCTCTCAGCTTTTTCAGTTCCCACACTTAGCTTTATTATTTGGGCACCCTTGGCCTTTTAGATGACCTCAAACGGACCCCGAACAGGCCAAAAACTGACCTCGCAGTGCATAGTTGTCACCTTTTTGCATCATCCACACACCTGGCACTCATTTCTTTTCAATAATGCGTCTCGCAACGACGTGAAGTGGCCCCATAAAGTGGTCCTAATGATGAACTTTCTGCATAACTCTCACCAGAAAACACCCACGTTGTGTCCGTCCTCATCCGCGTGCAAATATTGACCCTGTTCGCCCTCCTGACGCTACTAGATGCCATCTGACGCACCTGCTTACCTCATGTCGTCGGCCCGCGGATAGCTTACTTGATAAGTTTTACGCGCTATAAACTCCTCTTATTGTAGAAAAAACATACTGGTACTGGTGATAGTGAAAATCGATGCACTATGTACATGCTGTCCTACTTGTACACATGTGGGCCCCACGTAACCACCTGGCTCTGGAAAATGGGCAATTCCTTATTTGATGCACCATGCATGTGTATGTACATATGCGCAATCCCTTGCTCCAAAAAAATCCTGACAACATCGTCTCCACAAACTTGATCTAAGCATGCATACTACTTAATTTTTGTGCACAATAAAGAAAAAGAGAGTCTTATAAGACAAAAACTTTGTTCATTTTTAACATTTTTGTACATTTGCTTACTCTTGGGAAGCATTGTAAGCATTGACAAGGTTTAGGTTATCCTTTAATTGTATTCCTTGCATCCATCTAGCATCTTCAAAAGGATAATTCTTAAACTTAATAAGATATCGTCGGATAGTCTTACCGCCTCTTAGTACCTTGTCTTCATGTCGGAGAATGGACTCGGGCTGCAGCACCTCCTCTTGGTCCTCCATCTCCGGTGGGTCTTCAATAGTTGGTTCTTGAGGTGGCTCTCCTTTGTAAGGCTTTAATAGGCTCACATGGAAAGCATTGTGTATGAGCCAATGATTGGGCAACTTCAGTTGATAGGCCATCTCATTGATTGGCCTAAGAATCTGGAAGGGACCATAGTACCTTTTTGCTAGTTTAGCATAGTACTTTTGGTGGCCCGTAGGATTATTGCCCGTCGTGTCTTAATCGAGCCTTGGGAAACTTTAATAAGACCCAATCATTTTCTTTAAAGGTTTGGGCTCTTCTGTGCTTGTCAGCAGCATCCTTAATCTTTTGAAAAGATTCTTGTAGGTCTCGGTTATACTCATCTGCAGCGAAGATCTTCCCGTTGATCCGAGCCTATCACAAATTTTTGTTTATCATATTTTGTTGGTTTTCCTTGCTTCTAGAGGTTTACAATAAAAGAAAGAGTGAGAACAACCTCTTGGAAAAATTTAAAAAAAATTGATTTTTTCTTAACTAGTTCACCGGAGGTGAAAGGTAGAGGGAGAACCTAGTGGTAAAGGGAAGGGAAAATATGTAAATGTGAAAAGAAAAGATATGATGTGGTTGTGGAGCCATGCACCCATGATTCAAGGGTCATGAGTGGCTCATATCATCATGGCTTTGGAGCCATATGATGATTCAAACAAATGGGACCCAAGTGGAAGACTTGGTAAAGGAAGAAACCATACACATGATTTTGCTGAATTTTTAAAAAATACTTCCACTCCGATCCAAGAAAAGTTGTCTTCATCAAAGTTGTAGCTGATGAGCTGGAGATTCTGGCCATATTTTTTTTATAATTTTTGCATCTACGGTCTAGGAGATATGGCCAAAATGGTGGACGCCAGTTTTTTCAACTGTGGTGGAGACCACCCCCTCTACCTTTACACACACACACCCTTCCTTTTCCACATTGAGACCTTCTCTAAAATCAGCCATTAGTCTTCTCACCCTCCTCTTCTTCCTTCTCTCTCTCAAGCTCAAAAACCCATCAAAGTTCCTCTTCTAATCACCTTTCAAGTCATGCTTAATCTTGTTGTAATTCATAAGTTCTCATTCAACCCCTTCCTATTATTACTAGATATGTATTGATTTTATGTAGATTCTTTACATTTTAAAATAAGGAAGCTCTTGGACTCAAGCTATGGAGGAAGGAGTGAAGACAACACAAGTGATGATGGAGCTAATTGGTCAACAAATCACTTGGAAGGAGCTTCTTCATTGGTTGAATGTCCCTAATCAAGCTTCATTTGTACAAATTACACTTGGATCTTAACCTCACTCCTAATCACTCTCTTTCCTATATAAAGAGGCCTTCCCCTTTGTAATTTCAAGCCTCCCTCAGCCCCATTGAGCCTTTGTATCACTCACCATGAGCCCATAAGCTCATTCATTCACTCTATTCTTGCACATCCTAGAGTGCAAATTGTTTCATGCTAGTAACCTCTCCTCCTCTTACTTATGTTAATTAAGAGAAATGTTTTATATGTGTGTGAGAATGCTTGATGTGATCTTGGCTAATCCTTGAGTGATTGTTTGGTAATCTATATGCTATTTGTGTTGGGAGTGTTTGAAGTCATCCATTCCTTGTACACACACTACGGTTAATGCTTCATTCATAGTGATCTCTCTCTCTCTCTCTCTCTCTCTCTCTCTCTCTCTCTCTCTCTCTCTCTCTCTCTCTCTTTGTGTAGCGGTCCTAGTCCACGCTTCCAAGACTAGGTGGTGCCCTCATCTCATTTCCCTTGTGGCGCAATGGAGTTTGTTTTGGTGTAGAGGCCGCCATTCCAAATTTCCTTCGTCATAAATTGGTGCCCCCACTGAGGAGTTCTCAAGCAGCGCTGTATCAATCCTATGAAGGAGATCCATCAAATTCTCCGAGACTTCCACTATGGTCTCCCCAAGAAGCTCGAGAAAAGAAGCGTCTTTATCGACAAACGGCATGTATGCGGGTAAAGAGAGTTAACTACACACACCCTTCTTTGCTTCAAGGAAAATCTTGTAGTCATCAAGTCCCTAGGTCAAAAAATTGTGTTGAGTGCTTTGTGGCTAGTGTGAAGACACTTCCTTTAAAGCCTCGACTTCAGGTGGTGAAAGCACTCTCAAACTCAGGGATTAACAAGTTTTTGGAGGGGGAGCTACACATCAATGGGGTGCGGTATTGGCAAGAGGCTACATATGGTGATGCACTCCAACTACTACTAGCAAGAAGGTTCAAGGTGGTTGAGAGGGTAGCCATCGAACCCTATGAACTCTACAAAGCTGAAGATGGTCACACCAAAGCTAGGCTAATCACTGGTGAGCAAATTCTTCGCATCTCTCAAATGGTGGGATCCAAGAGAGCTCAACTTCAATGAAGTGCTTCATGGAAGTTTGTAATTAATGCACCAATGAATAATCCCATTTTCTACAACTTTCAATCAGTTCAGAATATTAGGGTGAATGTGCGCATTGATAGAAATATTTTTTTCCAACAAAGATTGGTCTTCTATTTTGGAGCTGAGAGGTTGAGAGAGATATTGTTGTCCCCTGACCCTATAATATTTCCTATTTTGGAGTATAATGTATCTTTTGATGTTCACATCTTCATCTTGCTTTAAGCATACTCCATGAATCATAGGGATTTATATGGACCTTTCCAACCTCTTGCTAGACAAACTGTGCATATAATAGCTAGCACAAAGCTTAGGTTCCAAAACATCATAAGGGACTTACTAGGCCCTCGTCGTCTAGCTGAGATTAATGCATCTATCAATCCATTTATTCTACCCTTAATAAGATATGATTTGGGCCTAGACGTTTTCATCTTTGTGCTGTATTGAGAGGAAGGCAACCCACTTTTATGATGGCTTTCCCAAATTTTTTTGGGCGTAGTGGGGAAAATGCTGGGGATTTTTTGGATAACTTGGAGATGGCTTTCCTTGTCTCTGGGAGGGATGACAAAGCATTGAAATTGAGAGCTTTTCCTTTGGTGCTCAAAGAAGAAGCTAGGGTATGGTTCCAGGCTCTAGATCCAACCCAAAGAATTGATTGGGAGGGATTGAAGGTGGCTTTCCTACGAAGATTTCAACGAGCCAATTCGGCAGAAGAACTATGGCAACGGCTTCTGTCCCTTCATCAAGTTGACCCTCATGGTTATGCAACCTATGAGGAAGGTTTTTTGAAACTTTGGGGCCAATGGTCAGACTCACTAAACCCTGGTGAGCGAGCTCCCAATTGCCTCCAAAAGGATCGATTTATCTCAGGTTTGTACCCCTTGCTAAGGGAGAAGGTAAAGAGCAAATTTCCAAATGCTTTTGAAGATGCCTTAAGAATTGCTAGGGAAAAGAATAGAAAGATTCTCTATCAAGCCCAAG
This sequence comes from Adiantum capillus-veneris, assembly GCF_014529385.1. Classification (NCBI taxonomy): domain Eukaryota; kingdom Viridiplantae; phylum Streptophyta; class Polypodiopsida; order Polypodiales; family Pteridaceae; genus Adiantum; species Adiantum capillus-veneris. Next base: position 30,742,764 of record NC_140933.1, on the reverse strand, counting down.
CTGGCCAGCTAGCTTTGGGAGGCAATATCACAACTATGGAAGCTTCTCACATACCTCCAAATGTGCCTAATGCACCAGACCTCAATAGAGGTCAACAAGAAGATATGCTCCAACAAATAAACAATCTCACAAACCAGCTAGAGGGGTTGAGAGTAAATCTTGTGCAGGGTGCAAGAAGGCCTATTGAGGGAAATGGTGGGAATTGGCCACCAATGCGACGTCAAGCAAGGGAAATGTTGTGTTACAATTGTGGGGAAATTGGCCACGGCATGTATAATTGCCCTCATCCCAGAAGATATGACTACCCTGTCAGAGGTCCTCGACAACAAGTAAGTCCACCCCATGCTAGAGCTCAAGCACAAGAGCAACCGCAACCTCAAATTTTGCAGCCACCTCGTGCTCAAGCTCAAGCCCCTGCTACTCAACCAAATGTGAGAATCATAAGGATGGAGGAGGTCCTCAAGGGCAGAAGCAACCAGGAAGAAATAGCTAAAGGGAAGATGAAGATAGATGAAGTGGCTACAATGCCTATCAAACGTGTGCGTGTCCAAGAAGAAGTAGGTAAAGAAACAAGCAAGGATGCAAGCAATGAAGCAAGTACATCTCGGGCAGCTAAAGATGAAGCCAAGAAGAGAAAGACCCGTACTAGGTCTCAAATTGACATCTCTGATTTCCCTATGGGATCTCGGACACAACCTTATGACTTGACAGCTGATGTGAGTTCTCAAGGACCAAAGATTACTTGGCCACAACTACTTCATATCTCCCCAAAGCTTCGACGACAATGGTAAAAAATGGTGAGCACGAGGGCAAAGCGAAGTAAGCTAGTAAGTGTAATCAAAGCATATGGTCTCAAGGATATAGTGCCTTTGGTGGAGGCTCAAATCAAGGGACAACGGATTCCAAAAACTTACATTGACAGTGGAGCAGAGGTTTGTGTCATGACAGAAAAGCTAATGCATCAATTGGGTTTAGAGGTAATGGAATCATCAAACTTTAGGGCAAAAATGGCCAATAATGTCTCTGTCACTTGTGTGGGTGTAGTGAAAGCTTTGAGAGTTTCTGTTTTTGGAATCACTACAGAGGTTGATGCTTATGTGATGCCAGTAAAGGGAGAAGGATACCCCCTTATTTTAGGACGACCTTGGCTCATGGGTATAGGAGCTAGGCAAGATTGGGCAACAGGAGACTTGGAGTTGAGGCCTCGCATGGGTGGCCATAGTCGGAAGGTGGTTTATAACCTAAAGAATGGGCGACAAGAGAACCTTGAACTAGAGACGTCAGCTGATGAGTGGAGCTCAAGTGGATGCTCCTCATCTATGGACGAGGAAGAGAGTTCAAGTGAAGAGAGTGATAGCACTCTCGAAGTCATGGGCGTCACCATAAAGGAAACTACCTCATCAGAAGACAACCCAAGGATCCAAATGGAGAATGTGTGGGATGCCAGCCTAGAGGAGATGTTATCCAAGGATATAAAGGAAGAAGAAAAGGAGGGTTATGTAAATGTTCTCAAGAAGCATGCATCATTGTTTATTTCTGATTACACTCACATTACAGGTGTCACTGCAGTGAAGCATCATATCCATCTAAAAGAAGGGAGCAAGCCAGTAGTACAAAAACTAAGAAGATTAGGAGTTGTGCAACAAAATGCACTGTTGTCTGAGGTGAAGAGACTCTTAGAAGCAGGATTCATATACCCAGTAGAAGATTCAGAATGGGTCTCCCCAGTAGTGGTGAGGCCAAAGAAGAATGGTAAATGGCGAGTGTGTGTGGATTACAAGCCACTAAATGCTGCAACAAAGAGGGACCACTTCCCTCTCCCATTTCAAGATGAGATTCTAAATGAAGTAGCAGGCCATGAGAGATACACAGTGTGTGATGGCTACTCTGGCTACTTTCAAATACGCATTGCAGAGGAGGACCAGAAAAAGACTACTTTCATCACACCATGGGGATGTTTTGCATTCCGAGTCATGCCTTTTGGTCTCACCAACGCTCCAGCCACCTTTCAACGATTCATGAACATGGTCTTCCAACCTTACTTTGGTAAGTCCATAAGGGTTTTCATAGATGACTTTTGTATTTACAGATCCAAAAGTATGCATCTCGGCAAGATTGATGAAGGATTTACTCGTTTAGCTAAGCTGGGTGGACAACTAAACAAGGACAAATGTCACATTGGGGAAAGCAAGGTTACACTATTAGGGCATGTAGTGTCCATTGATGGAATCGAGGTAGATCCTGAAAAGATAGAAACATTGCTAAATCTACCTTCCCCAACTTCCATCAAACAATTAATCTCCTTCTTGAAAAAGCTAAGATATTTGAGTAGATTCATACACTTACTCTCCCAAGTGATATTTCCTCTACAACAGCTGACTCGTCAAGAGACGCTTGTTTGGAGTGAAGAAAGTGAAGGGCATTTTAGAGAGATTAAAAAAATGTTAGGGTCACTCCCTATAATCCTCCAACCTTGTTGGGAAGAAACATTCTTTGTAAACCCTAGTGTGGGAGAAGAAGCCATTGGTGCTGCCCTCCTACAAAAAGATCCAAAAACATCCTTTATGAGGCCCGTGTATTTTTCTAGCCGCCTCATGGAAAACACACAGAAGGCCTACACCCTGATGGAACAGCTAGTGTTAGCTCTCATGTTTGCGGTAACCAAATTTCGGCCATACTTGCTGCCGAAGAGGTTTGTAATTATCACTGTGGAGGATATGTTTCCCTATGCACTACAACATATGGAAATCTCTGACAAACTAGCAAAGTGGGTGGTGCGACTTCAAGAGTTTGATTATACAATACAGGTTGAAAGAACAACTCGAGCATGCTTAGCCGACATTTTAACAAACAAGTGCTATGAAAAAGTTTTCCATTTGAAGAGAAAGGAACTTCCACCACCTCCAGCTCCAGAGGCTTTGGTCAATGCTTATAGCCTCTACTTTGATGGAGCATACAAGAGAACCAAGGATAAGGCAGCTGCAGGCATTGTGGTCTTATCTCCATTGGGAGAGAGGATCCATGGTGAAGGGATCACTCTAGAAGATGTCCACTCCAACAATGAAGTAGAATATCATGCTCTAATTCATGGCCTTTGTTGGTGCCTCGATAATTCAATTAAGAGATTAAACGCTTTTGGTGACTCCATGCTTTTGGTAAGGCAAATGCAAGGTACATGGGCTTGCAAAAATGCCCATCTCTCTGCTAAAATCAGAGAAGCCAAAGCTCTTATGAGGAGATTTAGGGAGGCACAAGTACATCATGTGCCAAGAGACCAAAACAAGGATGCAGACCACCTAGCATCATCAAAGTTAAATGAGTCAATAGTGGGAGCAGTGGCCATCAAACTTCCACTTCAGCAAGGCAAGGAGGACTTGGAAGATATTATGCACATTCTGGAGCAAGGAGAGGCTCCTAAACACTTGAATGCAGGGGAAAGGCGATGGTTAGCTAGGAAGGCTACCAGGTATCGCATAGTAAATGATGACTTGTATTGTCTAGGTAAGGATGGTGTGCTTAGGAGAGTGCCTTTGAAGAGTGAAATTGAAGAAATTTTAAAAGCTTGTCACGATGATATATGCGGAGGACACTTTGCACACGACGTCACTAGTAGAAAGGTTCTACAAGCTGGGTTTACTTGACCAAGTCTTCATCGTGATGTCAAATACTGGTGTCAAACATGTGACGAATGTCAGAAAGCAGGACCACGACGGCTCATAGCTGAACCTCAGAACCCAATAAAGGTATATGGGCCCTTTGAGAAGTGGGGAATTGATGCCATAGGGCCTCTACCACGCACTCAGTCAGGTAAAGAGTACATCATCATGGGAGTAGACTACATGACTAGATGGGCTGAGGCTATGCCGACCAATAGAATTACTGCTAAGGATGTGAGTCAGTTCATCTTTGACCACATCTGTTGCCGGTTTGGCACCCCTCTTGAAATACTATCTGATAGAGGACCAGGGTTTAGAGCAGACTTGGTAGGAGAACTCATGAAGAAGCTAAATATTCAGCATCAACACTCTACTCCTTACTACCCTCAGTGCAATGGTTTGGTGGAAAAAGTAAATGGAATCATTTGCAAAATTCTCACCAAACAGGTACATGCCAGGCGCCAAGATTGGGACAAACACCTAAATGGAGCTCTATGGGCCTATAGAACCTCCTTCAAAACCACATTAGGGTACACACCCTTTCATTTGGTTTATGGAAAGGAGGCGCTTTTGCCCATTGAAGTGAAGTTAACAAGTCTTCGAATATTGGATAGCCAGGTAGGCTCTCAAAAGGAGAAAGTACATCAAAGGATCATGGATCTAGAGAGGCTGCAATTGGATCGTGAAGAAGCCATCAACCACTATTCTCAAGAAGCAGAGAAGCGCAGAGAAAAGTTCAACAAAAAGCTAGCATCCAAAGACATCAAAAAGGGATCTCTGGTGCTTCGATATGACAATCGCTTTGACACTCGTAAGGATGGAAAGTTTCTTTTCCGATGGGAAGGCCCGTTCTTGGTCACCAAAAAGTTCAAAAATGGCTCTTACAGACTTCAAGACATTGATGGTAAAGTGCACAAGACCAGGACAAATGGATGGCGTCTAAAGCCTTATCACATCAGGATAAGGTCAGCTCAAGATCAAAGAAAGTAGACTAGAGGCATAAATACCCCTAGCCAGGTTTGGGGGGGCTATGATCCGAGCCTATCACAAATTTTTGTTTATCATATTTTGTTGGTTTTCCTTGCTTCTAGAGGTTTACAATAAAAGAAAGAGTGAGAACAACCTCTTGGAAAAATTTAAAAAAAATTGATTTTTTCTTAACTAGTTCACCGGAGGTGAAAGGTAGAGGGAGAACCTAGTGGTAAAGGGAAGGGAAAATATGTAAATGTGAAAAGAAAAGATATGATGTGGTTGTGGAGCCATGCACCCATGATTCAAGGGTCATGAGTGGCTCATATCATCATGGCTTTGGAGCCATATGATGATTCAAACAAATGGGACCCAAGTGGAAGACTTGGTAAAGGAAGAAACCATACACATGATTTTGCTGAATTTTTAAAAACTACTTCCACTCCGATCCAATAAAAGTTGTCTTCATCAAAGTTGTAGCTGATGAGCTGGAGATTCTGGCCATATTTTTTTTATAACTTTTTCATCTACGGTCTAGGAGATATGGCCAAAATGGTGGACGCCAGTTTTTTCAACTGTGGTGGAGACCACCCCCTCTACCTTTACACACACACACCCTTCCTTTTCCACATTGAGACCTTCTCTAAAATCAGCCATTAGTCTTCTCACCCTCCTCTTCTTCCTTCTCTCTCTCAAGCTCAAAAACCCATCAAAGTTCCTCTTCTAATCACCTTTCAAGTCATGCTTAATCTTGTTGTAATTCATAAGTTCTCATTCAACCCCTTCCTATTATTACTAGATATGTATTGATTTTATGTAGATTCTTTACATTTTAAAATAAGGAAGCTCTTGGACTCAAGCTATGGAGGAAGGAGTGAAGACAACACAAGTGATGATGGAGCTAATTGGTCAACAAATCACTTGGAAGGAGCTTCTTCATTGGTTGAATGTCCCTAATCAAGCTTCATTTGTACAAATTACACTTGGATCTTAACCTCACTCCTAATCACTCTCTTTCCTATATAAAGAGGCCTTCCCCTTTGTAATTTCAAGCCTCCCTCAGCCCCATTGAGCCTTTGTATCACTCACCATGAGCCCATAAGCTCATTCATTCACTCTATTCTTGCACATCCTAGAGTGCAAATTGTTTCATGCTAGTAACCTCTCCTCCTCTTACTTATGTTAATTAAGAGAAATGTTTTATATGTGTGTGAGAATGCTTGATGTGATCTTGGCTAATCCTTGAGTGATTGTTTGGTAATCTATATGCTATTTGTGTTGGGAGTGTTTGAAGTCATCCATTCCTTGTACACACACTACGGTTAATGCTTCATTCATAGTGATCTCTCTCTCTCTCTCTCTCTCTCTCTCTCTCTCTCTCTCTCTCTCTCTCTCTCTCTCTCTCTTTGTGTAGCGGTCCTAGTCCACGCTTCCAAGACTAGGTGGTGCCCTCATCTCATTTCCCTTGTGGCGCAATGGAGTTTGTTTTGGTGTAGAGGCCGCCATTCCAAATTTCCTTCGTCACCGTGTACCTTAAGTAGCAATGGACTTTTTGATCTTCCCTCAATTACCTCGAAAGGTGATTTTCCCGTGTAAGTATGTACATTGTTATTGGAAGCATACTCCACTAAGGGTAAGTACTTCTCCCATTGGGATCTTTGATCTACTTCTATTACATAGGCTTTTAGTAGATCGAGAATGGTTAGGTTAGCTATTTCACTTTGGCCCCATCGGTTTGTGGATGATAGGCCGAAGAGAAGTTTAGCCTTGTCCCTAAATTCTCAAAGAGACCCTTACAGAAATTACTGGTCATTCTAGGATCTCTATCCGACACTATAGACATTGGCAAGCCATGGTACTTGAAAATTTGTGAAATGAAGAGGGTTGCCATTTGATGGGCTTCGATAGTCTTTTTGTTGACAGGTATAAAATGAGCTTGTTTACTGAACCTGTCTACTATCGTCCATATTCCCGTATTCCCATGGATAGACTTAGGCAATCCAAAGATGAAATCCATGGATATGCTCGCCCATGGTGAACTAGGGATTGGCAAGGGTTGAAGCAATCCAAGTTGCTTCCCTCTATCAAATTTTGTCTTTTGACATACCACACATTTAGAAACATACTCTTGTATGTTCACTTTCATGGTAGGCCAATAGAAATATGTTTCAATTCCCTTTAAGGTAGACTGAATCCCTCTATGCCCCGCATACGGTGGAGCATGAGATTCATACATTACTTTCTCATGTAGTGAGTTAGTAACACATAGTCTATTTCCATAGAGAAGATAACCATCTTGTAAAGTAAATGGTTCTTCTTTCTTCCCTAATGCAAGGGCTGAAATCACATCTCTAAAATGGGGATCAATAGCATACTCATCTATCATCTCTAAAATGGGGATCAATAGCATACTCATCTATCATTGAAAATGGGGATCAATAGCATACTCATCTATCATTGAAGATAGATCATTGTGAGTTGCTATGGAAACCGCATTCACTCTCGGCCGTCTTTAGAGTGCATCAGCTACTTGATTATGCTTGCCAGCAATGTGAGCAATATGAAAATGAAAATGCGAAAGGAAATTTTCCCACATCATTTGTTTGTCGGAGAGCTTGGTATGCGTCATGAAGTACTTAAGAATTTGGTGATCCGTTCGCAGATTGAAAGGAGTTCCCAATAAATAGTGCTTCCATGAGTCTAAGGCATGTAGAACTATAAGGAGTTCCTTTTCATATATGCCTAGAGCTTGCTCAACAGAGTCGAGACTTCGACTCTCATAGCCTATGGCGTGCCCTTCTTGGAGCAAAACAGCTCCAAGGCAATCACCACAAGCATCACATTGGACCTCAAATGGTTTTGAGAGATCCGGTAGTGTAAGCACACGTTGAGAGATAATATTTTCTTTAAGCTTTTCGAAAGCATTGTTCTCCTTAGCAGACCATGTATACCTAACGCTTTTCTTTGTTAGGTCATGTAATGGTCCCGCAATTTGTGAGAACTTTTCTATGAAGCGTCGATAGTATGCACACATACCTATAAAGCTTCTTAGTTCATGAAGATTCTTTGGTTTAGGCCATCCTTTTATTACCTCTAACTTTGATGGATCCATTTGGATGCCATCTTGAGAGATAATATGACCTAAATACTGAATCTCTTGCAAGAAAAATTCACTTTTCTTTCGATTAACATAAAGTTTATTCTCTCTTAAAACTTGAAATATTACCTGGAGGTGTTGCTTGTGTTCGTCTAATGAATTAGAGTAGATGATAATATCATCAAAGAACACTCCAGTGAAGGTTTCATGAGGCCCGAACAGCTTCTCCATCAAGCGGTTGAATGTGGCTGGTGCATTGGTCAAGCCAAAAGGCATGACAATGTATTCATAAAGACCAAATGTGGTGCGAAATGCGGTCTTTACAATGTCTTGATCAACTATCCTTATTTGATGATAGCCACTTTTTAGGTCAATCCTACTGAAGTAGGTCGATCCTTGTAGCTTATCAAATAGGTCTTCTACCCGTGGAACGGGAAACCTATTCTTGATAGTGATCCTATTTAGTGCTCTATAGTCGACACACATACGATATGTGCCGTCTTTCTTTTGCACTAATAGCACAGGTGAGCAAAATGGAGATGAGCTAGGCCTAACCATGCCCTTCTCAACTAACTCATGCACTTGCCGCATAATCTCCTCTTGTTGAGCTTGAGAAACTCTATAAGGAGGTTTATTAGGCGGTGAACTTCCTGGAAGAAGTTCAATTGCATGGTCATCATTACCTCGTTTAGGAGGTAGCTCACAAGGGATGTCATCAATAAAAACATCTTGAAACCCCTTGAGAAAATTGGATAACTCTAATTCCTTTTGGGTGCTTTTATTTTCTTTTGCTAAAGCATTAGGTTCATTTTGAGAATCTTTAACAAAAATCATGTACACGGAAATAGAGCTCTTTATTGACTTGTTGAAAGCTGGTGTTTGTACAATGGGGATAGTGTTACCCATTTCCTTAGCATCTATATACATGTCTTTTTCCTTGAACTTAAAGGAGATTCTCCTTTCAGGAAATTTAACATCGGCTGCCAGGTGATCAAACCATGGTGCCCCTAGGATTACATCCTCATGCTTGAGAGGAGAGATAAAGAAGTCCTCTTTGTCCACATAGCCTTGGACATGAAGCCTCAATTCCCCGATTAAGGGAGTGACTGAAGCTTCTTGCCCCTTGAAGGCACTGTCTGCGGGTAGTACATCTCCCATCTCGTAGGATTGTATGCCTAGCTTGGTGGCCAACTCTATAGATATAAAATTGTGAGTAGAACCAGGGTCAAAGAGAATAAAAGCATCATGCTCTCTTACCTTTCCCCAAGCATGGCATAGAGGAGATCCTTTGTGGTGAGTTTGGTGAGTCTCCTCCTCTTGGATTTCAACCAAGGAAGCTCTAGGAGGATCTTGGCGGTTGTTCTTTTGGGGACAAGCGTGGTACGCATGCCCTTGTTCGCCGCACTTGAAGCACCGGTTATCCTTGCGATAACGCTCAAGCTCTTCAGGAGAGAGTTTGTTCTTACCTTTGTAAACTCCCTTCTCTTTAGCTTTGTTGGAGTTGCCCTTAGGAGACTTTTGGACATTGTCCTTCCCCTTAGGCTCATTGGAACCCTTGTTTTCCGGGGGCTTATTATTTCTTTTAGCCCCCGTTTGGAAATTGATTCGAGAGGCCACCATAGTATGGTGTATTACCGCCGATATGGTACGTGGCCTTTGGGAGTTGACATACTCCGCCATTTCTTCAGTTAAGTCCGCACAAAATTGTTGCTTTTGCTCTCCAAAATCCAACTTTTCGAAGACAGCGGCTTTGAGTTGTAGGTCCCAAAACTTGTCTACATATTTGTGGATGGATTCATAGGGAGAGAGCTTTAGGCTTCGCCATTCAGTGAGTACTTTGTCTTTGGCATCGGTGGCCAAAAACTACTTCATAATGGAAGCTCTTAAAGCTTTCCATTAAAGCTCTTAAAGCTTTCCATGTTCGTGGAGCTTCATCGTTGGCTCGTAGGCTAGATCACCATTGTCTGGCGAACTTTTGAAAGTGCATAGCTACATGGCATAGCTTAGAGGACTCCGTGAAGCCCTCATCTCCAAACACCGCATCGAATTGCTGGATAAAGGCCAAGACTTTGTCCTTAGCACCAAAGGTACCATCATAGGTAAGGAAAGAGATGCTCTTCCCTCCCTCTTTGAATTTCTTCAACTTGGACGGCCTCTGCCATGCGGCATAGGATTTCCTATGGCCTCTTCTTTTTTATGGTTCAAAGGTTGCACCATCACTTTCTTTAGAAGGTGAAGAATTTGAAGAAGGTGGAGAAGAGGGTGACCTCTTTCTTGCCTTTTTCCTGTCTTGATCTTCGTTGTCTTCACCATCACTTTCATAAGAGGAAGAGGATGAAGAAGATGGAGAAGAGGCTGTCCTCTTTCTCGCCTTTTTCTTCTCTTGATTTTTATCATCCCTCTTTGAATTATGGCGTGGAGAAGAGTGTGATGGTCTTCTCCGTTTTGGTGGTGATGGAGAGCGTTTAGCCCGCCGTCTTCGTGGATCCATCTCTGCCGAGGTGGCGGGAGACTCACTTCTTTCTCGTTCCTTCGGTGGAGGCTCTTGAGTTCTCTTTTGGGAAGGAGATGCATCATCAAGAAGTAAATTCTTGAGCCCTTCGTACGGATTCTCTTCTTCTTCCCGAATCGGAGAGAGACCTCTTTTGGTAGTCTCACAAGGAGGCTTCCTAGGTGTTCTCTCGTCATGGTGATGAGCTTGGAGAATCCCGTGAGCACGGAGCTGCCGTTGCACTTCACTTTGGAGAGATGGATTGCCCATGGCTTGTTGAAGCCTAGAAACAAGATAGTTAACAAGCATTGAAGCATCATTAGTAGCTTGCTCATGAGCAAAATCAAAGTTATCAACATTAATTTCACTCTCTTTACTGTTGTCAGCCATTCTAACAACTTTTAGGTGTACTTTGGCACTTCAAGCCCTAGTTGTTGTTACTCCTCTTTACCCCTTTAGAAAAAGCACTCAAGCTACTGTACCCGCGGCTCGAATACCATTAATTGCAAGGAATAGAAGAGAGGGTCGTTCAAAACCAAAACAACACCGGCTCCTATCAAGCTTCTAATAGCTCAATAGTGGCAAGCCCCGTAGGACTCCACTATTAAGACCATAGCTCTCGACGGTAGGACTCCACTATTAAGACCATAGCTCTTGACGGTGATGCCCCGTTAACTGCACGAAGGCAGGCGCACTGCAAGGCTGAAAAATCCCTATTCTACTTACTCACAGGCAATTAATAATACCAACCATTTATAGATAGCTTGAGGACCTCCCTTCTTGAGCAAGAAAAGAGAAACCTTGTGCTCTGATACCAATGTAACATTTAATGGCCTAATAACTTATGTGTAGTGGAAATTAGCATGAACATAGTGGGCATTTCATTAGAATGGATTCCTAATGAGAATTACAAGAGTGCTTGGGTGGAGAGAGCAAGAAAAAGCATAACACCTAGTTAGATAGCATGAACAATACTTTCAAAAGAGAGAGAAATTAAGCTATTGACAACAGTTGAGGACCGGATTTGCATGGAGCCGGTCACCCCTCCAAAAGACTTTATATTATGGTTTCTCCCATGAAGAGAGACATTGTACAATACAATTCTTTGTGTTCCTTCAAGACTAGCTAGTGCAATGAAGATGAAAGCTTCATGCACCAAGAAAAACACTTAGCAAACACAACATTCATTATCCCCCGTCTCAGACCCAAGACCTCACACACCTTCGAAGATGGTGAGAGCTAGCAAGGTATGAGAGTAAATTGAGAGGAAGAAGGAGTATCTTACGAGAAAGATGTATATCTCCTCACATAATCACTCATATTAGCATAGCTTAGCTTAGTAATTAGCATGGTAGAGTAGATGAGCATGCATTGAATCTTGGCTCTTGGTTGGATTTGCATCCACATGCCAAGAGTGTGTCGATGTAGGCTTCTATCCACATGCCAAGAGTGTGTCGATGTAGGCTTCTATCTCACAAGCTTGGAGTAGGTGATGAGCTCTCCATTAAAGCTTGGGAAGAGATAGTCTTCTTTGCTTCACACATAGACTGTGTGTGAGTGTGTGTGTGTGTGATAATGCCTTGCAAAAATCAGCCCCCTCTCTCTCTTGGGCTAGCCCTCTTGCTATTTGCTCTTGCTATCTCCCCATTGGCCCTCCCCAAGTCAAGCCAATGATTATTAAGCAGCATAAGTGATAGACTTTTGACATGTGTCCCCCTTTCTCCTTTTGTGAGAGCTTTAGGTAATCTAATAATTAAACTAAACTCTCATTGGACCCCTTTGCCTCCTGGCCAATAGAAATCAGGCAAGCCATTGGGCTGTTGAATGCTCATTGGACCCCTTGGGAGACTGTCCAATAGTCTTCTAGAGGACTTAATTATCATTGGTTCTTTTATTAAGTGTTTTTAAATTAAATAAACTAGATTTAATCTAGCCTAATTCTTATTTGTCCACCTCCAAGGCCATCCAATAGGAATTGGGCACACCTTGTGGGCATCTGGGCTAGGGAGTTGACATGTGTACCTAATTCCCTTTGTGTAAAGGGAGCCTGTGTGTGTGTGTGTGTGACTTTATCTCTCATCCCCTACTCCCAAGGCTCGCCCCCTCCCATGTAGGGATTTGAAAAGACTTTTTGGTCACACACAAAGCATCCAATTTCCCCTAGGGTTGACCTTTGGACACAACCTTTGAATTTTGGAACCTTAGCATTTTGGAAGTCTTAATGGGCTGAACCTTAGGGTCTTTTTAGCCCATTGTTGCACATGGCTCTTTTGCAGATGGCCCCCCCTTTGGATCCCTATTTTCACTCCTTTGGTTCCCTACTGTGGCCGGTCTGCTAGCTTAACCAATATTCTATCTTTTTCTCCCTTGGAACTTCCCCATATTAAATGATCAGTTTAACATGAGAAAATCATTTAGGAGAATTAGATATTGATTATTATGACATTTCTCCCTCTTCCTGCATTTGGAGTTGATCTACTTCTATTGTTAGGGTTGTACCAACACTCGGATTTGTTATGTCCTTCCCTTTCACAAATATGATAGTACTGTTTTTTCCTTAACAGCTACAACAAAATATCCAATTTTCTTCAACTGACTAATCGAATCCTCCTCTTTATGCTTCTTATCATTTTTCTTCTTACCACTGTGCTTCTTCTTCTTCTACTTTCCTTTGCTACTTTCAACGTCACTATCAGATGACACCTCTAAATCACTATTTGCATCAGTTTCCAACTCAGCATGTGACTCAGCTTCTGATTTAGAGCTATGCTTGCTTCTAGTTTTTGTCCTGGTCATACCAAGTCTTTTTCAACTCTTGCTGCAGCTATGACCAAATTGTTGAAGCCACCTGCAATGTCAATGCTGGCCAAAACATTCTTCAATCCCTTTCTCAAACCTTTCAAAAAGTAGCCTGCCAACATCTCATCTATGGGTCTCTCATTACCCTGTAATCTTTCCACCAAAATTTTGAATTTTTGAGCATAATCTTCCAACAACATACTTCCTTATCTGCTGCCCTTGATTTTCTTTAAAATATCAGTCGGAGTCTTCTTCTTTCTGAATCTTTGCAAAAAATGCTACTATGAGTGCATCATAAGTTGCAAAATGTGCAATTCCATATTGGCTAAACCAACTCATGGCCTTGCCTTCCAGTGTAGCTGCAATTTTATATCATCACCATATATAGCTTGATGTCCACTAGATTGCCACTTGGTCTCAAATTGAGCCACGTGACATTCGCATCTTCACTTGACTTGCCTATGAATTTAGATGCTTTAACCTTAGGGTTAGGAGGTGGTGGATTCATTGCGATAGGCCAAGGTACTCTCTGTTGAGATGTCGAGCTCTACATCTTGAGCTGGCATCCACTACGGGTCTTGGCCGCTTACGGCATTTACTCACTGACGCGTTAGGTGACCGACGCGGAGGATCTCTGCCAGTGATTCTACAGCTGGACTACACTTATAGTGCCAGCCTAGTACGCTTCTAGCGAGTTCACACTTAGTGACCGCATGTACATATGTGCTACTTTTCAGTTTTAGCACTTAGTCATTTTGTACTCTCTTTTCTGTGAGAAGAAGAAGAAGCTTTCCATCTCTGTGTGGTGTGTGCTTGTCTTGTGTAGCTCTCTTGCATCCTCATTATTTACATGGTATCAGAGCCTGGTGTAGGCAAGAGAGGCTAAGAGAGCAAGAGCATCACAATCCCTTCGTTCGCAATCCACGACCAGATCTCCAAAGTGCAGTACACAGAGATTTACTGTACAAGTATAGTGGTTGTATGTACGCTTGATTGTGGACACTCGTTGAGTGTAGAAAGCGTTACATGTACCACGATAGCAGGTTCAACAGATTTGTAGGTTTTTGCAGATTACAGCTATTTTGTCTTAGTGCTTCAAGATGTCTGACGGTTTCAGTCAGATTGTTACTGAGAAGCTTGAGAAAAATAACTACCCTGCATGGAAGTTCAGAATAACTAATTTCCTAAAAGGAAAAGGTTATTGGGACTATGTAGAAGAAGACATGAAAAGGAACCAGAGATTCCCGAGGCAAATGCTACAGCAGAACAAAGAAAAGCTTTGAGGGACTGGCAACAAGGCCAGAGAAAAGTGATGTATTGGCTTTCTATGAGCATCACAGATGGCATGATGGGCTATCTACAGGATGCTGAAACCCCCGCCATTGCATGGAAAAACTTAGGCAGAGTGTTCGAGGTGAACACCAAGGCCAGGAAGCTTCAACTAAAGTCGGAGCTAAATCAGGTTAAGAGGAACAACCTCTCCATCAATGATTATGCTTTGAAGATCAAGAGTATCATTGAGGCTCTTGCATCTATTAAAGTCTGAGTGGAAGACGATGACATTGTCTATGTACATTTCAGGTCTTCCATGAATACAAGAGACGACATCCCCGTGTTCCAAGATTTGATTTCTATGCTTATTCTTGAGGAGAAGAACCTTGACACATCTTCTTCTCATGGCAGAAATAATTTTGAACATGCCTTCTATTCTAACTCCAACAGAGGTAGAGGTAGAGGTCATGGTCAAGGACCAAGGGGTTGTAGGGGCCAATTTCAAAAAGGTCAATCAAATCAAAATAGTATAGGTGGCAGGGGAAACCATTCTCAAGGCAGGGGGAGTCAAAGAGGTCGTGGTGCAGGATCAAGCAGGCAACAACATACTGCAGATAGCAGAGAATGTTGGACTTGTGGTGAAAGAGGTCACATGTCACGTGACTGTCCAAAGGGAAAAGCAAGTGGAAAGAGAGAACAGGGCAACTATGCATCTACTAGCAGAGATGCAGATGACAGCAAAAACGAGCGCATGTTTGTTATGTAGCATGTAATGAATACAATGACTGCAGAGAATTCCACCCAAGATGATGTTTGGTATGTGGATTCAGGTGCCTCTAATCACATGACGTCTCGTGGAGAGTGGTTTAGAGATATGTGCAAACCAGATGTGTCAGGCTATGTGCAGATAGGAGATGACACAACTCACCCCATTGCTCATGTAGGGGACATACCTCTAAATACGAAGAGTGGAAAATCAAAGTACTTAGCAGATGTACTTCATGTCCCAAACATTACAAACAATCTTGTTTCCGTTGGACAAATGGTTGAGCAGGGTTTGCAGGTTTGTTTCAATCCGAATGGTTGTTATGTAGAAGATTTCCAGAATGGATGTAAGCTGATCACAGAGGGCAAATGTGTGGGCAGAATGTTTACGCTGAATGTAGACATGCCTGAGCTCAAAGCTGCATTATTTGCACAGGGCATAGGTGTTGTGGCTGATGTTGACATTTGGCACAAACGGATTGGCCATGTCAATGAGCAAAGATTGCGCAGCATGCAATCAAAACAGATTATAAAAGGTTTGCCCAAATTCAAGGTGGATGGTATGCATAAAGTGTGTGCAGCATGCCAGTTTGGAAAATAGTCAAAGGGCTCATTTCCACATGAGCGCAATGTATGTAAAAAGCCACTTGAGGTGGTGCACACAGATGTTTGGGGTCCACCAACCGATACTGCAAGTATACATGGTTGCAGGTATTATGTCTCTTTCATTGATGACCGACCATACAAGGAAAGTATGGGTCTACTTCATGCGTAACAAAAGTGAAGTGTTTGGTCACTTTCAAGACTTCAAAGTCATGATTGAGAAGGAGACAGATATGCAAATCAAGACATTGAGGTCAGATGGAGGGGGAGAGTACTTCTCCAACAATTTTTCAGATTTTCTGCAAATGCATGGTATACACAGGCAGTTTACATGCAGATATACTCCACAGTAGAATGGGGTCGCAGAAAGGAAAAACAGGCACATTGCAGAGGTTGCATGTGCATTGATGAATGAGAAGAACATGCCTCATCATTTATGGGCTGAAGCTGTAAATACAGCTGTGTACATTATGAACAAGACACCTACAGCTGCGGTGCATGATGTAACACCTGAGGAAAAGTTTACAGGTACAAAACCTGATTTGGCACACTTGAAAGTGTTTGGCTGCATAGCTTACGTGCATGTACTAGATGAGTTGCGTAGGAAATTGGATCCTAAAGCAGAGAGATGTATTCTTGTGGGATATTCCCTTAAAAAAAAGGGGTACAGGTGCTACAATCCTACTACACGAGAATTACGAGTGAGCAGAGATGTAGTCTTTGATGAGATGAGCAGCTGGTACAGTAATGCACATGGCACTATTGGGGCTGATGTAAAAGATGATGTGGTTGTACAAAATGTGAGGCCACAGTCACAGGTTTTGAGTGTACCACAAGAGTCCTCTTCTCGTGGCTCTGTCGAGCAGCCATGGAATGGTAGACTACGTATGCAGGTAACTCCACCAGCAAGTACAGGGAATGTATCACGAAAAGAAAAGGAAAAGGTTGATGAACCTCCCTTTATGGCTGATGCATCATCAGGTTTTTCACATGTAGACATGGATTCAGATGGTTCTGAACAAAGTCTTGATGAGGAATTTGGAATTCCGGCTGTCAGGACACCTGGTGTAAGGAAAGTACAAGAAGATGCTAGAGGGCAAAGGAGTGACCCAGGACCGCACATATCTAATAGAGTCAGAAATCCAGTTCAAAAATTGACTTATGATGGGTATCTAGCGCATCACCAAGCCTACATGGCTAAGGTGATACAGGATGTAGAGCCCACATGTTTTGAGAATGCAGTTGGAAATGTCCATTGGGATGATGCAATGAATGAAGAGATGGCTGCATTGGAAGCAAACGACACATGGGAGTTGGTGCCATTGCCAAGTGGCAAGAAAGCTATTGGTTGTAAATGGGTGTATAAAACCAAGCATAAGGCTGATGGTAACATTGAGCGTCACAAGGCAAGGCTGGTCGCAAAGGGTTATGCACAGACGTATGGCATAGACTATGAGGAGACCTTTGCTCCAGTGGCAAAGATGACGACTGTGAGAGCTGTCATAGCAGTGGCTGCATCTAGAGGATGGATTATGCATCAAATGGATGTAAAGAATGCCTTCTTGAATGGTGAGTTGCAAGAGGAAGTGTATATGGATCAGCCACCTGGTTATGTCGATCCAGGTTACCCAGATTATGTATGCAGGCTTCTCAAAGCTTTGTATGGTTTGAAGCAGGGCTCTAGAGCATGGTATGACAGGATTGCCAAGTATCTTGTCAATATTGGTTTTAGGAGAGCTCATGCTAATCATTCACTCTATGTACGTGAGAGTGATGTGGGGATTGTGGTCATTACCATATATGTAGATGACCTTATTATTGTGGGTGACAATGCTATGGAGATTGACCATGTGAAGGGTCTTCTCAAACAGGAGTTTGAAATGAAATATTTGGGCGAGTTGCGCTACTTTCCTGGCATTGAGGTGATCAGGACTCCAGAGGGTGTATGGTTGTCACAGAGACAATATGCTTTGCACATGTTGTCAAAGTATGGTATGGCTGAGTGTAAGCCAATTTCTATTCCCTTGGATGTGAATGCAAAGCTGAGTGCAGAGAAGGGTGATGTTGTTGAGGATGTCAAGATGTACAGGAAGATTGTGGGTAGTCTAATCTACTTGACTATCACGAGGCCAGACTTGAGCTACATAGTAGGCTTGGAGAGTCAGTTCATGCAGCTTCTGAGGAAGCCACATTCGGTATGTGCAAGGGACTCTTGACTACTCATTGTTCTATGCAGCAGATATTCCATTAGCATTGTATGGGTATACAAATGCAGATTGGGCAGGTAGCATTGTTGATAGGAGATATACGAGTGGCTTCATGTTCTCTTTTGGGAGTGCTGCTGTCACTTGGAGCAGTAAAAAGAAGCCTATGGTTGCTTTATCGAGCACAGAGGCCGAGTACAGAGGTGCATCAGTTGCAGCGTGCGAGGTAGCTCGGCTACGCACGTTACTTGAGGACTTGGGAGTGCAGGTGGACCAGTAGATTGTCATCCATTGTGACAACCTCAGCAGCATGAAGTTGGCTAGGAACCCAGTGTTCCATGCCAGGACCAAGCACATAGAGGTCCATTACCACTACGTTCGAGAGCGAGTGTTGGTGGGCGACATCGACTTGGTCTACATCATCACAGAGGAGCAGATAGTGGATATCTTTACCAAGGCCCTTGGAGCTGAGAAGCTTCGACGTTTCCGGACTATGCTTGGACTCTGCGACATGCAGAGCTCGAGGGGGAGTGTTGAGATGTCGAGCTCTACATCTTGAGCTGGCATCCACTACGGGTCTTGGCCGCTTACGGCATTTACTCACTGGCGCGTTAGGTGACCGACACGGAGGATCTGTGCCAGTGATTCTACAGCTGGACTACACTTATAGTGCCAGCCTAGTATGCTTCTAGCGAGTTCACACTTAGTGACCGCATGTACATATGTGCTACTTTTCAGTTTTAGCACTTAGTCATTTTGTACTCTCTTTTCTGTGAGAAGAAGAAGAAGCTTTCCATCTCTGTGTGGTGTGTGCTTGTCTTGTGTAGCTCTCTTGCATCCTCATTCTTTACACTCTCCTAGGTCTTTGCGTGGTAGATACCGTAGTGGGTCAAAGAGGATCCTTCTTCTACTTCTTATAGATCTTGTTGTCAAGAATAAGCTCCCACCAATTGCCTCACTGCCTTCCTTCTCATGCTCCTGAACAATCTCCTACTTGATTCCCTGGTTGCACTTTAGAGACATCCTTTTATCCTTCTTCTTTTATCATTTCATCATACTAAAAAGTATCAATATCCCCCACTTGGGTCTGAGCGCTTGTGTAATAGACCCTAGATACCCTTCTTGGTCTCTCTAACATACATCATCAATCAGTGAAACATAGAAACCAACAACAAATGTTGACACCGAGGATAATCAAACACAACAGACAAACACTTGCAGTAGGATCACCGAATGTGTTGGGGTTCAACAACACATGAATCCTTCTCTCACACATGCTCTCAAATTGAGAAATAAACTCTCAGTACACGATCAGATTCAGCCAAACACAGAATAGATAACTTCGGACAGAGAAAAACAGAGCCAAGAGAAAAATTAGACACAACAAGAAAGCTTCATAGATATAGCTTATACATCTCGTGCTCTCTTTACATACCCACGACCTCTACTCTTAAAGAGAGTTGAAACTATTCTAGCTAAATATTCTTGGCATATACATTCGAGCCAACACAGTCCGACCTAGCAACATCCGTCTAAGCATAATTTTGACTCAATAGAATCTGATTCAACATTAATTTGAATGAGCACCATTTTGGCTAATCAATTACCCTTTCAGCATGTAGCCCTATGGGCAGTTTCATTAACTAATAGAAGTATCTTGTTCTCAAAATAAAAAGTTTGTTTTGCGATTACAAAATACAAGGGGCGGGGGGGGGGGAGTGAGCAGATAGATTCACGAAAGTGAAGACCATTTTCTTGAACATAAAACTATCATCACCTCCATGGAGATGCCCCATGGATGGAAAATGATGTAAAGGAAACAAATGGGACTTACCCAAAATGGGGTTAAGTTGAAACTTATGTCGAGACAAAACCTAACTCCCAAGATACTCATTGTTTTTTTAAGGTCTTGCTTTGAGTATATATTAAAAGGAAATAGGAACTGGAGGATTATAACTCATGAACCTAATGCAAATCTCAACAAGGATTGAACCTTTATCAAGAAGATTTGACATGGATATCCCTAGCATAACATAGAAGATCAAGTGTGAAATTTATCTTACATGTTTGGAAAAAGGCTAGCGCAAGTGTTTACCTATGGGATGCAATGGGAGATGGTCCTAGGCTATCTTGGACTAATAATCATTGATCTATATTTTAAGCTTGAGTTCATTCAATGCCCTAGAACTGGGATTGGATGGGAGTGAGTCTTGATCGGGTGGTGAGACTCGCAAATGTGTCTAGAAGTTGGCCTTCTCCGGGTAGGGTTGATGCCAACAAATAAAGGAGGAAGGAAAATTGATCCAAGAAGGGATCAAATAAGGGAGGAAGATGTGATTTAATTAAGGAATTCTTCTAATTGTTTGGTAAAAAGGAACCTTGGAAAGGCTAGGAATCTAAATGGGCTATTTTGCAATTATCCTCATCAGTCAAAAATTTGATCCGCTTCTTAGAATAATTATCTAAAAGAAACTTAAGGTAGATTAATTTGCAAGCCTAGTCCAAACAAGATAAAGAAAAATAGGAACTAAAAATTGTGTAAATGCATTGCCTCCACACATGGTGGAGGAGACATGATACCCGAAACCTATGATGAGGATAGGGATATGCTTAAAGAAGTATATGTGACTGATAGAAAGATAACTAAATGACTTTAATAATACTAAAGGAAAAAGGAAGTAAAATATTATAAAAAGGAGAAAGGTGGGACGACCTCATAAATGCACACTTGCAAGGGTATTTGACAGTTTACATATTGTTTTCAAATGCTTGAAATGTATTCTTGGTTTGACATTTTTGGAATAATGTGTTCCTAGTATCATAATACTACCTTGGAAAGGTGCATTTACCAAACGGCTCAGTGGGAGGGTGGATTCTAGAGGGTTAATTTGTTGTGGCTGAAAAGTTGAACTCAATATTATGTTGTCCATTGAGTTAGGAAGGGGGAAAGGATTTCAATTTATGGAGTGGGGAGATTAAACTTGGGAGAAAGGGCTTGGTTTAGTTATTAAATACACTCATCTTAGGGGAACTCACTAACGACTTTGCTTGATCTTAACCGAGAAAAAAGAGTCATTGACCTTGAACCAAGGGTGAGTTAAAGAACCTATCAGTTGACCTTGGAAGGTTGAGATCACATTTAGTTTGATGACCTTGACTATAAATTTTATATAGATAAGAAAAGATATTTGGGGTTAAGGGTTCCATATGAGAAAAAGTGATTGCTATCACCCCCTTGACTTGGCATCAAAGAGCATGAGGAGTCTTGTCTTGGTGTTGGTCTCAAGTGGGAGGAATGTCAAGAACCATGGTGTATCCATTTCGAGATTGTGTAGTCGGAGATCCCTACCATGGCCTCACATGACTCTTCTGTAGAAACGTGAGCTACCTCTCTGTGATCAAAAGCAGGTTTTGACTAAATTAGTGTTGGAATAAAATGAAGTACGGTTGAGATAATTCTTCCTAGGTAAACATTCTTTTACCACCAGTATATCATCATCCAATTCTTAATGAAGAAAAAAATTAACAAGAATCAAATGACATGGTTTTGAATTGGAAGTAGCCCAATGTTTTTAGTGTGATTTTTCATTCCTAATTACATGTGATGCAATGGATCCAATATGATTGAAAAAAAATTATCCTTCCATGGATAATTTCCTTCTCCTTCCATGGATAAGGAAATGCATGGGATTGTACCCTCATGGATCCATAATTGTTTTCAACTATAATTGAGCAAAATTTTAAAGTCCACCAATAATATCTATGTAAAAATAATATAGGTCAGCCTTGAACTCAAGTTGGTTGTCCAACACCCTTATTTTAGTGAGATAGACATGCCATTAAGTGGGTTAATCAAAGACACATATAAAGGTGAGGGAGATTATGGAGAGCTAGATCCTTGCAAAAGATGATGTCTTCAAAGAGGAATGAGAATAAATGCAAACTATGCAAGCTATTAATGCAAATGGAAAGAAGTCTTATTCAAACAATCTGAGAAAAATAGAGTGTGCATAAGCTAGTGTAGCATACATGAGAATAAAATGCGTAGGATTTGATCTAGATTAGGAGATACTAACTTATTTTAAGTCCTGATACCACTTGAAAGAGCCTAGGCTACTAGTGTAGGATGTTTCTAGGCTTGTAGATGTGGGGGATTCCCATGGTGGACTAGGAGTTCAAAATATGGTACACACCCCAGAAACATATTCTAGCATTGGCATCATCTTTCATATGTGAGTGCAAGCCATTTTAGGAATTAACACTAGAATGGTAACAGGACACTTTTATGTCCTTGGACACTTTTGTGTCCTATTAAGTGACCATTTTGCTTGAATTATTTGAAGAGTATGAAAATGAATTTCTGGGTGCTATATATCCACAAAGTTGCCTTATGAGCTGAAAAAAACTTAGTATTTTTTTTTGAGTATCGATCTCACCATTAACCTTACTCTTGGACAACATTTTTGAACCTAAACTGTGTGAAAAAACGGGTCCTGTTTTTGGCTTTTTTTCAAATTTTGGCAACTATACCACTCTAAACTTCATGTCTATGAGGTTTAGATGGCTAGAGGTTAGGCCTTCATAGTTCTCAATATGTTTTGATGCTTGTAGGGAGAGCTAAGTGTTAAAATTGAAAGTTATGACCAATTTACAAGAATTGCATAATCCTGTTTTTTGGCCAAAATTAGCACTTTTATGATTTTTTTGGTGGCTTTCTTGATATCCAAATTCAATTTTGATTGTGTAAGTGTAATGTATAATATAAACCTAATCTTCCTTGAGTTTTGGGGGACCTAATATGCTATATAGCATAGTATATGATGATGGTTAAGTTTTTTGATTACTGAAGAATATGATGCATTTTAGAGTAGCAAGTATAACTTTCTCAATATTTCTAGTTTCTTAGGCCAATTGTGTGTATTTTGTAGGTAGTAACCATATCTAATCATATACTACAAACTTGGCTAGATATTGAGTAGTTTCTATGGGTTTCTAGAGGTCATAATGTTAAACCCAGTTTTTTCATGTTTGCTGTATTTAGCACTTTATCATTGCCCCCAAGGTTCCAATTGTAAGAGATCCATTATCCTTCTGACATGCTCCATGGATCCTTTTGAATCCAAAGGCCCAAAGGGAACTAAGAAAACATGTATATAGTATCTGTATTGAGTGTGACTACAGAAACTTTGATGATAGGTCCGCAGAATGGAAAAAATGCAACTTTTTTGTACCTATTTTTTTTGCCCAACAAAAAATTAGTGAGGTAAAAGCAACCATATGTTTTGGCCACCAACCCATTGAAGTTAACAGGGAATTTTATCTCATGTCCTACAAAAATCCCCACTCTTATGTATATGCAATCAACCATAAGAAATTGTTGTTTTGGGCAAAATGCACTGGTCCATCAACTTTGGAGGCTTGTAGTGACCAAGGGATGAGAAAAATTACAAGTTTCTCATTTTTTCCATATGTAGTAGTTATTGAACTATAAGATCATGAAAGGATTTTTCAAAATAAGTGGATCTACTATGGTTTTGGAATTTTTCCCCAAAACCCTGAAAGAACACTTTTATGTCCTGTTAGGTTACCATTCTAGTGTTAAAAAACTCTAAGAACCATCATTTCATACATCATAATAAACCTCAATTTTCTTGTGAGATTCATTAACACAAATTCTAGTTGAAATGAAAGTCTCCATTTTGGTTTAGTGTAGGGTTCTCTCTTTGATCAAGAGTCTCAATTATTCTTGTTCAACAATGAAGAAATAAATCTTTAGGTGACATTAGAGGGAGAGGAGATGCCTAATTGGGTCAATGGTTGCAAATTAAATAAATACCATTTACCTCTCACTGCCTAACATGTTGAAAAAGATTCACCAAGCTAAGGAGAGGAAGCAAAAAGCTCAAGCCATTCAAGATCATGCAAAGGAGGAAGCAACATTGTAGGATTGTAAAGTGCAAAGAATGACATAATACAACTCCAATAGAGCCACCACTACCTCTTTTTGAAGCAATTAATATTGAGACAAACTGGCTTGGAGGAATGGATGTGAGAATCTGAATGTTCAGCTGACGAATGGATCAACAATATGTGCACTTGTGTATACTGGTGTATGTATCAATGCCATAAAGCACTCAACGTATCGAAAGTTGTCAGATGAGATAGTGACACCAAGTAAAATTGAGCTAAGGGCATCCAACAAATGGACAATGGCTAGCTTAGGCCAAGCCAACATATCAATCAACATCGATGGCAACCAATGTCGACATCAATTCATGTTATGGTGCACACAAACCTTAATGAATCAATCATCTTGGGAGTTTCATGGATGCAAATTTTACAAAGCAGATCCATACTGGCAAGACAACACTCTGAAGTACAACCTTTAGGGCACCACATATGTCACTCCCTTAGCACAAGTAGACCAAATTTGGAGTGTATAATTAAACCCACAAGAGCCACAATTTACAATCATGCCTCAATTGCTAGCACAAAATAAAAACAAGCAAGTACGACAAGTTTAGGTATAGAAATCCATCATGGAAACCATTCAAAGCAGATACGGATAGCCAAAAAAATCCTCATAGACCAAACTTCACAAACAACCCAACCAAGCTTAAGGAGAGAAAGAACCAATCAAAGAAATGGTACTTGGAGGCCAGAATCCATCCAACGGAATAATTTTTCATCAAATCAACTAGAGTATAGATGGATACCCCCATACACAACATCAGAGTAGTTAGCAACCGACAAAATATCGATATGGCAATGGAGACCCAAAAAATCAAGGCCACAACAAACTTTGCAGTCTTTAAAACAAGTCTACAAGTGGGTATCTACAGTAAGGAGAAGCCAAGTCAACAACTAGCCAAAATTACTCACCAAAACAACAATCAACAAACGAGTATACCATCTACAAAATCTTTTGCTCAAAAAATGCAGTTTAGATGGAGCCTCACCAAAAAAGATCGTTGAACAATTTCAGTTCAGTACCCGCATCTTGCACAAATAGTGTTACCCATTGCATCTCTTCCATAAGCATAAAAGGGACACATTCCATAGCCTTGCATAGACATGTTGTTTGTGCCTGTAAGGTCTCTGACCCCGATCAAAAAGAGCACCCTTGTACCATGAATTGAATATAATGGAATAAGTTAGTATTTTTAGCAGTTTTCCAAATTCTATCAGTCCCATGATGTTTAGAATTTTTTAAAGCTTCGAAATGTGAACTAAAATATTTTTTGTAAATTTTTTTTCCAAAAATAGTAAGTTTTTGGTCACTAGACCCGTCCAGTTTTGATCGTCTCAAAAAACTGCACCCATACCCCGAATTTGAAAAAAATGCATTTTCGGACCTTGGGGGCTGCTAAATATGGTAGGTACTCGGGCCAGTACGTCTTAGTTAGAGCTCCGTATAGCAATTTACGGCATCAAAATCCGACTCGTATGACCTGTTTTAGCCTAAAATCAATTTTTCCAAAAATTGAGCGGGGAGGCACCGGAGCCCGGGCACCGGAGCCCGGGATTCTGTGGGAACATGTCCCACGCCACTCCAGATAAGCTTTAGCAGCTAGGGGGCGCCTTTTGTCTTTGTGGGAGTCCTGGGAAAGCTGCCAAGCCAGTAACTAAGTCTCAGAGCTAGTTAACCAAGCCAACCTGACACTTGGTGGGTAGGGAAACTAGACTTGCCAATGCAGAGACTGAGTGCTCCTTCAGATGCAATTAGCAAGGTTGGTCGATTTTCAGACTGTAGGAGCCTATTTAAAGGCCTACTCACACTCATACACACACACACACACACATATGCTCACACACACATAGTGCACACACACACACACACACACCTACAGACACTGGGAAGGTGTTGCCAGTACACACACCTTTTGAAGGAGAAGCAAGGAGGGAGGTGCTGTCGAATTCTCGCCTCAAGAAGCTCGATTAGATCAGAGAATCGAGAAGATTATCAGCCCTTAATCACGGTAACCACGGCTTAATTAATGCCTTCTGTAAATTCTTTTCATTACCATCTAAATTCCTCGTCTGTTATGCTTATTCCTAGTCGTAATTCTCTATAAATACTCTCTAGTTTCTCCTTAACCATATTCTATTATATAATCATCATCCCGTAGCCGAATTATCAGCCATTCATCACTCTTAATTAATGATTAGTGCATGATTATTAGAATTTTCTCTCTCTAGGTAGCATAGTAATTAATCGATAAGCTGGTAATTGTGTAGATTGATGAGAATCACTCTTTCTATCATTCATTAATATTGTAGCTAAATTAAATTCATTTCCCTTATGCATTAATATGTAATTAAGGAAAAATTAATCCATCGTTAAGTCTCTAAGAGTTGACTTCCTCACACCTATGCATAAGGTGAATCTGCACCATCTATTTGCTAGGAAAGAGATTAATCATACTTAATTCATCTCTTTGGTAATTCCATTAGTGAAATCCTATTATTCTTAATCATGTAAGCCGAGTAATTATCTTTAGAGCCGGTTCCCATAGGATTATGTGTCATCCATAATGATTCCTATATGGAAAAATCTAGACCTCTCATATAGGAGGGATTAATTGATGTTGCTAATCTATCTATTGGGTTGTTATGATGCTTGCGAACCTTAGCTTTTTCTCCAAGATAATTATTTAAAGTAGTGAGTAAAATGGCTCCGGTTAAGAGAACTCGCTTCGGTGGTGCCCACGACCGCGAGGCAGGAACAAGCAATGTCAATGGAAAGGGAAAAGCTCCCATGGAGGAACACATACCGGCCATCTCACGGGCCATCGACAAAGAAATGGAAGAGGTAGGTCAGAATTTCATTCAAGTTGTTTAATTTAACATTTCACACGTTTAGCTAGGAATGAACATATCCCCAAACATGTTGGAGAAATCCGAAGGAAACCTCGGCATTGAATTCATTGTACATTAAGTTCTAAAGTAGGAAGGAAATGATTGATGGGTATGCTGTTTGCAAGAGGAAAGAATGTCTGCTAGGGAAAATTTAGCTCGACATGTTCATTTTATTTCCAATGTTGAATCAGTCCTGACCCCCCCCTACTGATCAAAGGGGGCAGAGTTCCTCGTTAAGGGCTCTTGAATCCACGTCTTGCTTTCTATGCGGTGGGAGTGTCCATGACGTGGTTTCTATGCGGTGGGAACCCACGTCTTGCTTTCTATGCGGTGGGAGTGTCCATGACGTGCTTTCTATGCGGTGGACATACCTAGTTGTCTGGGCAGCTAGGCGACAACGGGAGGAGTAAACTCTCGCTGGAGGGGGGATGTTGTACCTCCAGAACATTGGAATTTTAGTGAATAAGTTTGAGTAGAATTTTTACTAGAATACTGTCTTGGTGTTGTTTGCAATACTGGTTGAAGGGTTGTCTTAACAAACAATGTGCTTAGGAATTAAAACAAGGAATGTTTATGTTGGACAATCTTTGTGGTAATCATTAGGTCACACAAGGAAGTGTGAGTGTGGGGGTGGAAAGTGGGGGCTTGGCTCAAGTTGCCAATGCCTACGAGATGAGTGGTCCCGATTGGTTGGGAACTCTCTGTCCCCATAGTGCCTACTTCGATATTAGTAATACTCATTGCCCCTAGAACGGTGAAATCTCGAGAGTACGTGCCTCTGAAACATGGGGAAAAAGGCACTCGAGGTTTCTCTCCTCTTGGAAGGTGGGTGTTAGGATCGCTAGATAGTTTAAGTACGCTTCCCCTGTGAGGTGGAGCTAGATCTCCTTGCTAGTAGGCTCGAATTCGACTCACTTTGTGATGAGATATCGTCCCTCTAGTCGAACCCTGAACCATTTTGTTTGCTTTCGCAATAGATCTAGTGGCCACCAGGTTCACCATCAAATCCGCTAGTTGATACGGCGGGGTAGGGACCTCACAACGCCCATTATGCACGATGACACAAAGCTTTGTCCGGTACGACTCATGCTAAGAAGGGGGGAGAAACAATAGCTAGAGCAACATATTGAAAGATCTCAAGCTGTAAGATGATGAAAGATTATGTGTATAGTGTATAAAGTTTATCTTACCGCTTAAATTTTTACTTTTTTATTTCCTTTTAGCAGAGTTTGACACTTATGGCGCATAATAATGAGCCATAGTGACAAATTTTAACGGAAAAAATGCATAGAGTGAGAGTATGTACATATGAGTGTAAAGAATAATTGTCAATAATATTTGTTAGTAATTTTATTTCTTTTTGAAACCTAATAAGGATAAAAAATCAATAAACAGAGCTACATGTGGTATACCATGGAAAATGTATCAGTCAAATCAAATCGGGGATTTCCACAAACTATCAAGGGTCATTTGGGATGGTATTTGAAGTCCAAATCAAAATATTTTTTCACAAGAATGTTCCCCTTAGTGAGAACAATTTGGTCATTTAATCAAAGTGGCCAAACATGGTGGAACATGGATTGCGATCCATCTCCCCCCACCTCAAAATTCAAAAATAAGTTTTGCCAAATGAAGCCTTTGAAAATTCCTATTCACTGGTGTAATCACAATCAAAAGATTTTTTTGAACATGGATCACGATCCATGTCCCCTAACATGCCAAAACAAGCAAAAAATCATGTGGACAGATTCACAAATCCATGAGGAGTGTTCCATGCAAGTTTTGAAGGGAAATTGGAAAGTCGGTCCCCAAATGGTCAGTTTGATCCATAATGTGAGAAAATGATCAAAACTATAAAAAAACTGGACAAGAAGCTTAGAGATCATGCCCAAAGCCATCTCACAAAGTTTTGTCAAAATGGTCACCAAACATGGATTGCAATCCATATACCCCTTGAGCAAATATGCCAAAAATTGAGTGAAAACTATTGTTGGCACATGTCAATGGTTGTGATATACATAAAAGTTTTAGTATTTTGCTGCATAAAGTGAGCCACATGTTAAAGTTCAACAATTTTAGAGTGCAAGTGACAGACTTTGTGATTCTGAGCAAAGTCTTGGTGTTGAAAAAGATAGTGAACGTATTCTATGTTAGTGAATGCCCAACATGCTTGGACCAAATTTCCAGAAGGCCTGGGAGGTCCAAACAAACTCCAAAAGTAAGAGAGATCAAAGATGTCAACAAAAGCCAAATATGGCAAACTTGGTCCAAATTGCGCCATAAACTAGGAAATTGTAAAAACTTGTCCAAATTTGAAAAGATCTCACTAGTGTATTAGGTTAGAACTATAGGAACATGTACACCAAGTTTCACCTTAAAAGACTGCCAAATATGGATCGCGATCCATGTACCTTTTTCAATTTCCCCATCCAAAATCATACCAACGGGTCCTTCTTGTCAAGAAAACCCTAACCCTAAGTTTTTTTAGTACATTCTATTGACCGCTTTTGTACACACATAGTATATCCCTTTGTCATTTGTGAGCTTCATGTTGAGAGCGTGGGAATTGAATCTTAAAAAATGAAAAAGTCAATTTTATATACATATATACATACATATCTATATCTATCTATATATATATATATATATATATATATATATATATATATATATATATATATATATATATATATTATTAACCAGTAATAAGCACCAAAAACTTTTACATATGTGTTAATTGTGAGTATGAAATAGACAGTTACATGATGGTTTTTCTTTACCAAATGCTTGTTTGTTGACTGGTTTGTCAAGCCAAGCAGAGAGAAATATCCACAAATGATTATTGACCTTAATTTTACCATTATGTTGCTAGCATAAGACAACAACTAACCATGCTTATCGTGGTGCCGCCATTGTTTTATAGTTGGCACATTCAATTCCTCTTCCCTTACCACTCTCAAATTTTCCACAGTTTGTTTTTTTGCTTGGCCAACAATTTTGTTATGCTGACAAAAAAATATAGACAAATATAATGTTAAATGCACAAAATTGAACACACTAAGGGTATCCAAGTAGAATCATGTGTTGCTATTGTTCATATCTTGTGTTCAACATTGCAGCGCAGTCTCCCTTGTCAGGAGATAGAGAAGGAGAGAGCCTGAGCTCTTGCAAGCGTGCGCGCGCACACCCACACCCACACACACACACACACACACACACAAAGATGGATTCAAAAGACACACGCATACACACACACACACACACACACACACACACACACACACACACACACACACACACACACACACATACAGAGATGGAGTCAAAAGACTGTACTTCTTCTTCTTCACTAACTCAAGATAAGAGGTCTACAAAACATAAGGGAAAATAGAACATAAAAGAGGAACTAGTATAACGGTCTAGTATGAATTGCTAGTGACTAAGGTGAGTATATAAATGTGCCATCACTCCAGTACGTAGACCAATTCGGTGTAGTACATTTGTAGTATCACTGGAAAAAATATGCATATCCACCAAGGCACGCCACCGATGATGACTATCCATGATAGTCATCCACCAATAGTCATACATGTTGAGATTGACATCTCAACACTCCTCCTCAAGCTCAATGCCATCTCTTGTATGCCAAGCATCACTCAAAACCATTGTAGCTTCTACACTCCAAGGGTCTTTGAATAGATATCTGCAACCTGCTCATCCGTTTCCATGTACTCAAGGTCAATGTCACATGATAAGACCCTCTCTCTGATGAAATGGTAGCACACCTCAATGTGCTTCATCCTGGCATGAAACACTGGGTCTTGTACCAATTGTATGTTGATGAGGTTGTCACAATAGACGAAAATTAGCCTCTGTACATGTACTCCAAAGTCATGAAGTAGCAATCCCAGCCATGCTACCTCACATGCCTCCACTATAACACCCTTGTACTCTGCCTCTGTGCTCAAAAGAGAAAACATAGGTTTCTTCTTGCTACTCCATGTGATAGCAGCTCTCCCAAGTGCAAACATGAATCCACTGGTAGACTTGCGATCATATATACTACCAGCCCAATATACATTTTTGTAGCCATAGAGATGAAACTCACACATTATCCCTATAAAAGAGTGAATAGTCCAAGGCAGCACTCACATAGCGCAAAGTGCACCTCATTGCATCCAAGTGCGGTTTCTTGGGAGGCTACATAAACTGACTCGCCAATCCAACTGTGTAGCTCAAGTTTGGACATGAGATAGTCAAGTAGATTAAGACACCCACAATCTTCCTATACATGTATCATTCTCAAGCACTTGACCTGCATCATTACCCAACTTTAATTTTGATCTAAGGGCATTGAAATTGTCTTACAATCAACCATACCATACTTTTTCAACATATCCAAAGCATATTTCCTTTGTGACATCCATACACCCCTTCTGTGCAAATAAATTCAGATGCCCAAGAAATACCCCAAGCCTCCCAAGTCTTTCGTGTCAAACGCTTGCATAAGTAGAGCATACATGGTCTCTAATTTAGCCACATTATCACCTCTAACAATCAAATCATCCGCATAGATGCATCTTACCACAATTCCTGGCTCATTCTTCCACACATATAATGAATGGTCTACATTAGACATCTCAAAGCCCAATGAAATGAGGAATGCCACAAGCCCCTTGTACCAAGATCCAGGTTCTTTCTTTAGCCCATAGAGTACTTTCTTTAACTTGCATACAAGGTCACATAGCCTCATATTTGCATAACCTTGTGGCGGCTCCAAATACTCAATTTCCTTCAAGTCTTCATTCAAAAATGCATTCTTTACATCCATTTGTTTCAACACCCATTTTAAACACACAAACGATAGCCATCTTAGCTACGAGACTAAACATCTCCTCATAATCAACCCCATAATTTTGTGCTAAACCTTTAGTTACAAGCCTAGCCTTGTATCTGCTCACACTACCATCAACTTTATGCTTTTTTTTATAGACGCACTTATATCCAATTTCATTTTTACCTTTTGGTAATGGCACCAGTTTCCAAGTTCCATTTTCATCAAGTGCAAACATCTCTTCATCCATAGCTTGCCACCATTTTTCATCCTTGACAGCATCCTCAAAACATATGGGTTCTACCTCCTCTATAATCTTCACCATAAATACACAATTACAAGCCACATAACTCTCATAAGTCAATCTTTGCACATGATTTCTTCCTCTTTTTGACCTATATGGTCCAAGATCACTTCCAGGTGCCTTGTTTCTTGCTTGCATCCTTCTTGCACCCAAATTCTTTGGAGAGGGTATGCCAAACTCCTCATCCAAACTCTGCTCAGAAGCAGTACTATCACCATCGTCATAACCAACACCCAAATTTGGCAACTTAGGGCATCATCAAATTTTTCCTTTTCTTTCCTTGATACATTTGAAGAGTTAGTGCCCAGGGGATTCACCATGGAAAACTTACCACACCACATAAGTGTTAAGTATGGAGCTTGATTTAACCCTTGTAATTTTTTGTGGTAAAAATGTACATTTGTAAGGCCCCCATTATGAGGAGAAGCCATCGTGCGTGAAGAAAAATCAATCGCCGAAAGACTCGAGGCCAAGGAATATTCTTTTTTTTACGGAATGTTATGGGTAGACGGTGGCCGGAAAGTGGTCGGAAAACGACCGGTCGGTTTTCCGGGAAGTTGGTGGTCGGTAGTCAATGGCCGATGGCCGGTGGTCGGTAGTTAATGGCCGGTGGCCGGTGGTTGGAATTCAATGGCCGGTGGGCCGGTGGCCGAATTCAAAAGTGGATTTTTCTTCTCAAGGGCGGCCACACATGGGCGGATTGGAGGGTCCGATTTGGACTTACCTACACAAGGCGGCTACACATGGCTGCCTCTCATGAGAGAGGGTAGCCCTTTGGCTTATAAAAGGATGCCATTTCTACACACATTTCATAGTGCAAAGTTGATGCAACGAGGTGGGTGTGAAGTGGTGATAGTGAAGCAAGGCAAGAGCTCTATTAAGGGTATAATCCCTTTGTAACCTACTTCTTGATTGAAGTATTAAATCCATTAAGTGGCTGCTTTCCCGTGGAGGTAGTCCACATTGGGTGAACCACGTATATCGTGTGTAATCTCTCTCTCTCTCTACTCTTTAATCTCTTGTGTGTGAAAATTATCTCTCTCCATTAAGTAATCTACTCAATTATCTACTTAGCTATGTCACATTTCCTACAACTAGTAACAGAAGAAGGTTTGATTGTAGCTTAATTATCTCAAGGAAAGGATTCCTTGAATTGAGTGGGAGTAATGGCGGAGGAAGGGAAGCTCAAGTTTGAGAATTTCAACGGCAAAAACTACCAACATTGGAAGATGAAGATTGAATACTATCTCTACCAGAAGGACCTCTATTTTCCATTAGGCAGTTTTGCAAAGAAACGATAGGATTGTAGATGAATCATGGATTGTCCTTGATCAAAACGCACTGGGAACAATCCGGTTAAGCTTGGCATCAACGGTGGCCTTCAATGTTTCACAGATGAAGACCATAGAGGACTTGATGAAGGCACTTGATGACTTCTACGAGAAACCATCAGCATCCAATAAGGTATTTCTCATGAAGCGCTTGTTCAATCTAAAGATGGTAGAAAATGGTTCAGTTGCAGAGCACCTAAATGACTTTACCACAAACATAAGTCAACTTCAATCGGTGAAAATCAATTTTGATGACGAACTGCAAGCTCTCCTTATACTATCGTCTCTACCCGGATAGTTGGGACAGTCTTGTGATGGCTGTGAGTAATTATTTATCTGGCACAAATACTCTTAAATTTGATGATGTTGTGGGTGTTCTCCTAAGCGAGGAAATGCAAAGGAGAAGCACATGTGAATCATAAATTTGATGTGTTTTCCATATTTCAAAACTGGAAAGCCTTTGTGGAGAATGAAATAGGTACCAAGGTTTAATGCCTCAGATCCGACAATGGAGGTGAATATTGCAGCCAAGCTTTTGAAAGCTTTTGTGCTAGAAATGGCATTCAAAGGCAAAAGACAACCCCAAGGACACCTCAACAAAATGGGATTTTTGAAAGGATGAATAGGACAATCATGGAGTGAGCATGAAGCATGCGGCTACATGCAGGCCTACAACTTGAGCTTTAGACATAAGCTGTAAGTACATCTGTGTACTTAATCAACCGGTCACCCTCAACGGCATTGGATGGGGGAGTTCCAAAAGAGGCATGGACAAGTAAACCGGTGAATTATGACTTTCTCAAAGTGTTTGGGTGTGAGGGTTTCATGCACATAGATAGAAGCCTAAGATCAGAGCTAGATGCAAAGTCCAAGAAGTATTTCTTTATGAGTAGGGATGTAAGTTTTAACAAACAAAATATGTACAAAGATTACTTGGAAAGAAAACAAACAAAAGAAACAGGTGATGAGTGCATGGAGCTTGAGGATGGTAAAGACTCAAGGATTGCAAATGGTGACAACGTGCAACAACATCAACCAAATGAGGAGCCTCAACCTATTCCCCGAAGATCCACAAGAGCAAGTAGACCTCCAAAAAGGTTTGTTCCTTCCTTCAACCATCTCTTGATCTCAGATTCTGGACAGCCAGAATCATACAAAAAAGCTATGCATCACGAATCCAAAGAAGAATGGATGAAGAGCATGCAAGTGGAGATGGACTCACTACATCGCAACCAAACATGGGAGTTGGTTGAGTTGCCTAAAGGTAAGTGGAAACTTAAAAACCAATGGGTGCACAAGGTGAAGGAGGAAGAATGTGGGAAGAAAAGGTACAAGTCTAGGCTTGTGGTAAAATGGTTTTCTCAAAAGAAAGGTATTGACTTCAATGAAATATTTTCTCCTGTTGTTAAAATGAACGCATTTAGGCTTGTCTTAATCCTTATGGATGCTCATGATCTAAATCTTGAGCAAATGGATGTAAATATGGCATTCCCTCATGGTGACTTAGAGGAGGAAATTTACATGCTTCAACCAAAGGGGTATGAAGTAAAAGGTAAGGAGAAAATGGTTTGCAGATTAAAGAAGAGCTTGTATGGTTTAAAGAAAGAATCAAGAAAATGGTACTTGAAGTTTTCTTCATTGATTGTCATATAAGCATAAAAAGGGGGGTCATATTCCCTAATATGATTCATATGTAGGGATTTTATCAAAGTTGTTCGCTCGTAGGTGGCGTCCCATTTTGTATATAGAGTGAATCCTTGGGAGTTAGTGGGACTCACTCTTTCACGTAACCTACCACTCCATGGATTCTCACCATGACCCGCACTAGATGACCCTTGTAGGCCACTCAAAACTTATGACTATGCACTTGTATTTTTTTGTAGCCACACTCTCTCTTACATCATCCCCCAAATCATCTTTTACGTCAGCATACCAACTTGCCATTTCATAAAAAATGACATCCTTGATCACCCTCAATTTATCCATGATAGGATTATAGCACTTGTACCCTTTCTACTCAAGGGAATAGCCAATGGATGCACATTTTTTTTCTTTTGGATCAAGCTTACTTCTTAGCTCATTAGGCACATGCACATAAGAAATACATCCAAACACTTTAAAATCTGATACATCGAGTTTTTCACCCCCACTGAACTTTCTTCAGGTGTGATATCATGTACTGCAGCAATAGGGGTCCTTATCATAATGTAGGAGCAACCTCTGCCTGTTCTTCTCATTCATCAAATCTCTAGCCACTTCTACAATGTGTGTGTTCTTTTCCTCAGCAACACCATTTTGCTGCAGAGTATACCTACATGAAAACTACCTCTAAATTCCATGCTTTTTCAGAAAACCATTGAAGTCATTGGAGAAGTATTCTCCCCCTCCATCTGATCTTAGGCACTTGACATGTTTCCTAGTGTGTTTTCCAACCATAACTTTGAAATTATAAAAATGAATAAACACCTCACTTTTCTGCTTCATGAAGTAGACCCATACCTTCCTCGTATGGTCATCAATGAAACTTACATAGTATCTACATCCACCCATAGATGCAGTTTTTGATGGACCCCATACATCTATATGCACTAAATTCAATGCATTCCTGCTTACATGCTTATCATGAGGAAAGATGCCTTTGCTTGCTTTCCAAGTTAACAAGTTTCACATACTTTTTGCATTTTACCCGTAGCCATCTCTTTAGTTTGCATCATTTTTAGCCTCTACAAATTTACATGACCAATACGTTTGTGCCAAATATTTATATCTGGAACAACACCTACACCTCATGCAAACATGGCAGCATTGACCTTGGACACATTTACACACAAAGTAAACGGATTTCCCATGTTCTTTACTTGTGCAACTAGCCTTCCATTCTTCTTATGCTCTTTGACAAAGAGACCATTGGAGAAAAACTTGCCCTACAAACCTTGCTCAACCATTTGCCCAATAGAAACTAGTTCTTTGTTAATGCTGGGTACATGTAGTACATCAACCAAGTACTTCACTTTACCATCTATCATAGACAATGAAACATTTCTTGTATGCATAATGGGATGTGCATAGGATGACTGGTCATGTGACTCGATGCACCAGAATCCACATACCAGACATTATCACTAGATTTTGCCACATTTGCAAATATAGTATTCAACATGTGTTGCACCACAAATAGCCTCTTGGGCTCATCTACATTCTTGCCACTGGTTGCATAATTATTTTGTTGCCTCGTGTCTAGACAATCACATTCAAAGTGACCATGGCTTCCACAACCCCACCATACTACATTTCCGTGTTGACTCACATTATTGTGCTGCACATTTTCATGACCTCTTGGAATCCGTTTGTCTCAAAAGTTTCCTTGACCACCACCTATGTTATGACCCTGATTTTTGTTTTGCTATTGTGCTTGGTGGTTGTCTCTGCTTTGGTCTTGTCCATGAACTGTACCACGTCCTCTTCCTCTTTCTCTATTTTGAAAGGGACCTATTTAGAATTATTTCAACCCTACATAGAGGAGTCTTCCTCAAGTTACTCCTCTTCCACAATCAATAAGGACACCAAATTTGTAAATAAGGGAATGTTGTCTCAAAGATGGATGCTAGTTTAAAACTGTTTATACTCATGAACCAAACCTCTCAGATAGACTTCTACTTTATCATAGCTTCTTTCCATATATCTTCAATTTTTGAATCTATGTTGTTTTGAGTGCCTTTTTAGCCTTATCGGTGAAGTTATCAGGCCCTGGTTATGCTTCTAGCTCACATGTAGAAGACTTTGGGGCCACTATAGTTGGATCTATCTCTTCTTCTAGCTGTATGAAATCTAGTGCCCTAGTCTCTTTTTGAAGTATGTCGGGAATTCTTCTTGATGGATTTTATGCTTTCCCTTTAGTTTTTCTTGAGTTGCTGGCAATGCTGCCTATCGATCAATGACTTTATTTTGATTATGTTCTTCCTTGGTCATAAATGAGAGAGAAAGTTCTCTCTTTTACATCTGTTCTAGTTTCAACTCTATTTCTAGGTCTTTGGTCTAATTTTCAAGTGCTTGATAGGTAAGGTTGGATCCTTGCAGTGTCAAAACTTACGGATTATCTTTGTCTAGAAGCTCATTTTGATCTGTCAATCTAGCCTCGGTTTGAGGGGCTTGAGGATTAACTACTTCAAGTTAGGTTTGTAACCATTGAGCATGTACATTTGTATCCAATACAATAGCTTGTGCTTCTTGCATCTTATTCTCATTGAGTTCATGAGCCATAGTCAGCTATTCCACAAGCTTTGTCATGGTCTTTAATTCTTCAAGTTTGCTGATTGTTTGCCTCTTTCAAACTAGCCATCTCCACCTAGGATTTCTTATGTAGGGAGTTGTATTCTTCCACAGAAAGGAATCTGCTACTTTTATTCTTATAGTGAGGTGTTTGCTAGTGGACACAACGTGCTTTACTCTTTCATCTTTGGCATAGAGAGCAGCTTTCATCTTTTCAACTATGTGATGGGAGAACTGAGCATACTCCTCAATGTCTTGTAGGCTGAGCATACTCCTCAATGCCCAGAGGATATTTAATTTTTAATTTTTATTTTTTGATGGGGTGGATTCTTCAAAATTGCTTTCATTTGTGGGAGGTAGAGTGGATACTTTTGCAGTAGCTGGTGAGGGTGGTAGATCTTCTTATGTGGTGGGAAAGTTAGAGGTTCCAACTTCCTCTCGAGCTCGTGCCATCTCATCTTCCCTATAGATTTTTTCTAGATTTGTAAGGGGATCTTTACCATAAAATGGATTCTTGGTCCTATGCTTTGTTTGAGGGTTTGGTTGCCAAAACTTCTAGAAGTCCCCTTGTAGACCTCGTCCCCTTTCAAAGGCTTCCTTCTCCCATTCAGGACTCGCCGCTCTTTGTGATGGTTCTTCTATGATCATGGTATGGTCCAGCAAGCTCGCTTTCATGGTTGCTATTTTACCTTTGCTTTGCCCTTTTCTCTCTTTCTCTTATCCTCCTTCAACTTTGGATCCACTTCACTTTCTTCAAATTCCTTGTCTTTCGGGTCCTCCATTAGCCCTTCATCACTTTCCTCTTCTCTTTCCAGTGGAGCAGTCTAATTCTTCTTCCTCTATCTTTTGAGCAGTGGTGGTGGCTCCTCCTTGTCTTCATCCTCTTCTTCTCTCTCTTAATTTTTTAGGCCTATTTATAACCATAGGTTTTTCTGTGATGCCACTGGTAGTTTTTCTACGTATACCCACCGCGTGATAGCCATTCTTGTGAGAGCTTCAAGGGTGCCCAGGTACTTGATCCCTTTAGTTTCTTTGTGCTCTTGAGTGTGTTCATCACATAAGATGCATGATCTATAGGCATTGGTAGCCTGGTCTTTCAGGGTGGTTGTGAATGCAAAGGTGTTGCAAGAACGAATCACACCACCCATAAAGTGCATGCAACACAACCTAGATCAACATAATGTCAATCGACGACACGGATGACACGATAGGAACACAGAGGAAATCTTGTTAGCTTGTCAAGCTTAGACCATGCTACACATACAACACTCTAGAAGGCTAGCTAAACCACAACCTAGAGTCTAACTGCTCTCAACTACACCACCTAGCCACATACACACAAACAAAAAAAGACTCATCAAATCATACCAGAATCGTAAAAAACTTAAGGAACACCATCCCCTCACTAGGATACAAATGTCCCTAAGGCTCTACACGCAAAGTCCTAGCTTGAAATCCATTTGCAAAAAACACGTATGAAGACAAAGAAGAATTTTGAAAGTGCCCGAAACTGAAATCTATGAGTACCTATGCGTAGCTTATGTCGCTACGATTCTAATGACTACTTGTAGGCAGAAAACAGACATCGTTTGATATACTTACCGCCACAAATAGCTCGTAGATGCACGAGCGCATTCGCTCTGCTCCATGAGAAATGCTTGGTGTTTTCGTGTAGCTGTTGTCGAGGCTAACACAATGGTACAGTCGGATCTCCAATGTGATGAAGGAGCGGGGAGTAGCGCTAGGATGAAGCTCACGCTCTCTCTCTTCCTTTGTCACACATAGTAGACGGCAACGCTAAACTTTGATTATGATAATAGTTTTTTTTACAAAAATGACCTAGGTACCTTATACACTAAGGTCACTTAGGTTAACCAAAAATAGAATGTTTATAACCATAATCTTCATCATTCCATAACTCTTAGAGAATAAGGCTTTGGTACAAAAATTGAGTTATGTCGTGTTGTTGAATTAGCCACCAACACTCCCCCACCCCTTCGCGATCATGTTGTCCTTGACATGACCTGGTTGTCGGTGTCGGTGCGGTCTTTGTTGTCGTATTATTGATGTGAAGAAAGTATAGGCTATCACCTTTGCATGAACTTGTCTTGTTCGTCCAATCCAATGTACATAGTCTTCACATGATTTAGGAAAATCATAATTGATGACGAACTTTATGTCTTTCATATCCATGCTTTGAGCTGCAACATCTGTTTCTGTTCTTATAGATCTATTGTCAGATCTAGATTCAGAAAGAACCCAATCTCATTTAGCTTGACTCTTATCATCATGGATAGAGAAAGCTCCATCCATCACTTGATTTAGCAAATCTGTCAATTTGATATTAGTGATTCTCATAAACAACTTCTACAATCTATAGAATTGAGTGATTGGCTTTCAAATTTTGTGAGCCAATGACAACTTTGTAAAGATTCTGTAGAAATTGTCTGGCTAAACCTTCAAGTTCTTTAGGCCAAGTTGCACTTCAAACACAAAGTCTATCTGTCATGCCAAATCTGGGAGATAATTTTTCTGATTCGAGGTTCAAAACCCATGTCTAGCATTCAATCCACCTCATCAAGGACAAGATATGTAACCCTGCAAAGGTTGGTTTGTCTACCACTTGTGTTGGCTTCTCTTCGTTGGTGACTCCTTTGTTCCTGCATCAAGGTGATCAAAGCCGCATTTGCCACTGTTAGCTTTTATGTGCTATGTAAGTCATTATACTACTTCTACTTGATACATGACTTAATTAAAGGCCAACAAACCCCAGTTAATTCCCCAAGTTAGTAACTTTCTTCAAAAGGGCTTTATCTGACATCATTGGTGATCGATGAGCTATCATTGTCCCTTTGTTACCAAAATTTATATACATGATGTACAAGGTATGTAGATGGCTATCATGGCTTCAGATTTGAAAAAAATTGCATCTCTGGCTAGCTAGGGGTTCTCACCTTTCTTTTTAATTAAAAAACCCTTAGCTTGTACTCTCTATGCATAGCCTATTGACAAAGTATGGCTTGATTTTTACTTGTATTTGGTTGTACAAGCTAACTTTTGTGGATGTCAGTCTCAAGAATGACTGATGGGCATCTCTGGCATCTTCTGGCTATCAAACACATGTAGAACCAATGATGATGATCAAAATTGGTCTTGATCATTGGTTGCTTCTACAAGCATCTATCACGATAGATGACTGAATTGTCATTCCTACCTCTTTTTCTTTTGTAAGTACTGTTAGTCCCTTTTGTTTGTTTGGATTCATTAAGCCACATACAAGATAGAAGATTACAATATAATGATCTACTTCCTATATACGGCCTTAGTCGCATGAAGTGGCTGATAGGAACCTTTACAATTGATGGTTTCTTTTGTTTAGTTGCATCACCAACTTCCTTTGTCCTTGTAGTCTATCCCGGAATTTGATGACCATTCTGAGTCATTTTTGGCATCATGTTGTTGTTGAAGGCTGATCAATGTTCTTTTCTTCCCTCTGATATTACCCATTGTGTGTATGGATTTTTCTCTTTGTACTGCTCGACATCTGTTCAGTCTTTTCTTTATCTGGATTATGGATTTTTTTTTGTTTTTTGTTTTCTTTGAAAATTTCAAAAATAACAAATAAAACCAAAAATCAACTCAACTCAAAAAGAAAAATCATTCTAATATAATTCTAAATGCTACGTACGGTGTACACATGTCCCTAGGGGCTCATATATGGCTTTTGTCCCCGTACTCCTCTTGTAACTTTACTATGAGGGCATATTCTCTGGATTTTATCAAAATATCATCACAATCAAATGAAAAAATTCAATACAACCGACAAAACATTGCCCTCTAATATTCATATATTAGAATGCCTATTCTCCTCCTATTTGGAGTTCTCCTTGACGACGACAGGGTATCACCAAGGGTATGTGTTGTGCTTGGGCAATCAAAAAATGTGCCTATGTAGGCCTTGTAATGTATCCCTATTATGAATACACAATCAATGCATGGAAAAGCTTTATGCTGTGCAAGATGTGGATATAAGAAATTTGCTTATTGGCATTTGCTGGTGATGCTTCCTATTCTAAGCAATGTGATTTTTTTAAAATCTCCCGTGTCGTTCGCTTGATGGAAGGTTATAGATTATTTCAAAGGCTTACTTATCTGTTCAATTTTTCTTTGGAATCCAGTTTAGTCTTGTGGTTGGTTGTTGTATTTGGTATTGTTCCTCAGAGTGGGTTCTCTTCTAACTGTCTATAACTGTAGGAGGAATTGAAAGAATTCAAGCGGTGGTGCAGTAACAATAGTGTTATTGGTTCCCTTTGGGACCCACGTCTTTGTGATTATTGGCTGCTTCATTGATGCTGCTCGTTTGGGAACCCATACTTGTCCCTGCTTTGTTTTTGTTTGAAGACCTTGTTTTTGTGTGAGTCTTCAACTGTCTTTACTTTAGGTCTTGTACTCTTGGTTGGCGACAAGGTTCAGACTTTTGGTGTTGATACTTTGGGAGTTGACAATTTAACCATTTTGGAATCCAAATGAACTCCCGACCTCTTTGTGCTTGAGTCAACATCTTTGGAACCAAAATCTGAGTTGCAAAAGCTTGTGATTTTGGGATTTTCTTAGCCGTTCTTGTAGACTTTGACTGTTTTCCTTTTGGCATTGGATCTTGTGAATTTTTGTTAGAGATCTTCATATTCTTGATCCATATCTGCTTTTGGCCAATCTAGATCTTTGGTATCCAGATTTGTTGAACGTTTTGGTTCTGACTCTTTGTTCTTTTCTTTTGGCCTTTCTTGGTTGTTACTGAAGTTGTCAGTGATCGTGATGATCCGAGTTGTTGGTGGGGGATGTTGTATGAATCATCACTATCACTAATATCAAGGTTGCATTCTAGCACTTTTCCTTTGTGGTTTGACTTGTTATGGAAAGTTACTATTTGCTTTCTCTTGGATTGTTGTTTCTAGGATGACTTTTCTATCCACTTGATTAGAGCGTTGGTAGCTCATTGACATGGTTGTGTTCTTCTTGGCCGAGTCTTTTCTTCATGGATAGGAGCCACATATGAGGATGCTTGTTGTAGTTGCATTTCCACCAAGGATTCTGCAATCCACTTTTGATGCACTTTATCCTTGTAGTGATGACATTGGTTCCTCGGTTTTTGATATGGACAATATTAAAATTGTGCATTAGTTAAAGTTTTGTTTTTGTCACCTGTTGGGTCGTTCAAATTTCCATTATTTGCATCTTCTTGAAGCTCCAAGTGTTCTATAGAGTCGTAGAAGTCGTCTTCTTCTGCATCTTCGTTCTCCTGTATCACACTCACTGCAAAGTAAGGAATGACATCAAAGACATCTTCATCACAAAACTTCATTGTTGGACTTTCTTGAATAGCGGACACATCGATAGTAGCCAAGGTGTGTTGCCATCCATGTGGATCTAATTCTTCCTCAGGAAAGGCTTCTGTGATATAATCTGTATCTTCAATTGCCCTTTCTAGGATTCCTTCCTCTTGATTTAAGCTTCCACTTTGTGAAGCTCCACATATCCACAGTTCTTTAGTCTTTCCCAACCAATGCTAGAAGTTTTGATCCTGCTATAGTAGCGGGATCAAACTCCTCCATAGGCGTTCTTGTCACATCCCTATAACTATGGTCCTTCAAGTTTATCCTTATCGTGGTTTCCATATGTCTCAAGTAGATATAGTCAATCCCTAGTCTTAGACCATTTTCAATTGTCGCATGAATGGTTTTCCTAGAATGATGTCATAGTTGATCTTCTTGCCAAAATCAACAATAGCAAAGGTTTGCACATATTCAATTCCACAAGAAGTAACAACTACTTTTTCTAGTAGTCCTATGGGCCTTTCTAAGTGTCCATCGACAACTTGCAGTTTCATCCTTGTAGCCCTCAGTGATGGTTTTCCCCATGTTTTTCAAACCTCTTTTGTTGCGATGGAAACGCCGGCTCCGCCAAGGATTGCCATGGTTTTTACACCTTGAAATTCCACAGGAAGAGTGGTGTTCCCATTTTCTCCCTCATAGTACTCGCCTACCTTGTTTAAAGGCACTGGTCTAGTATTTAGCTGAGGCATTTCTATCTCTTTGATCCCTTCCTCTATTTGAGTCAATGGTTTCTTAACACCAAATTTCTCTAGGCATTTTCCCACAATAGCCCACATGTTTGGTCTTATTCTGAGCAAGTTGGCTAACATTATTGTACAAGTGACCGGTGTCGACAAAATGTCTATCAGTCCTTTTGAATCAATGATCTTGTTGGGAGACAGTCTCTGTGATGGGACTTCAACAACCTCTGACTTGGACTCTTACTCTCCTGTGTAGGACGGTAGTGTTCTTAACGAATGGGGTTGATTGTCCATAGACTGTAAAGATCCTTTGTCTCCCCAATACGATTCCACTTCTAGATTTATTTGAGATCCATCCTCAAATTCCTCTATTGGTGGAAGAGACACTTCTCTTCCATTACCTAATTGGTTTACTTGTCTGCTTATCTCACTTGCTTCATTGGCCTCTCTCACTTGTTTCCACAATTTTTCAAGACCATCTATGTCTTTACAACTCTTAGGTATAGCTATGTGAAATCCCTTGGAAGAGTTCTCCATGGTATTCAAAACTATCCTTGGATTTAATTTGAGATCCTTGAGCTTTGGTCAGTGCTCATGACTGGAATCTAGCTCTTTTTGTTCCTTGTTTGGTTGGATCACACCCTCAGGTTTTCCATCTGGTGGTTCTAGTAAAGCTTGGGCTTTTTGAATCATTTTCTTGCACATTTCAAGCCTATCCTTTTCTAGTTCTGCATATGGATATGTCATCCATCTCTGTTCTTGGGTTTGGTTGTTTTCTAGCCGTGTTTCATAGTCTTTTAGGAGGTCATCTAAATGCTCATTAACCTTGTCGACCAACATTGATCCTCCCGAGCTAGCACTTTTTGGCTCACTTTTTGTTGATTTTTTTGTTGAAGATTGAGTAGCCACTGTAAGAGAAGATGCAACCCTTTCCTCATGTTGTCTTATCTTCTCTTCAGCTTCAGTAAGCTTCTCGGATTTTTTCTCTCGCTCCCTATGTGCTTTCATCCTAGCCTTTCTAGCTTTCCAACTATTTTGTTTAATCTTGGTTTTTTGACTAGGTGCATCGGTCTTTGGCTCACCCGTCCCTTGACTCGCGTCAATTTCTGTTTTCTCTGTCTTTGGGTTCTCAACAGCTTCCTTTTGAGCTTGCACTCTTGTAACTACTTGAACTGGTATGACGTTGTCATTTTTCAAGCTACTGGGTAGGGTAAACAATTCTTGAGACATTAGTTGTGATCTTTCTGACTCGGTTTGGGTTTTTTGGACAATTGGGGATCAA
Source organism: Adiantum capillus-veneris (assembly GCF_014529385.1). Classification (NCBI taxonomy): domain Eukaryota; kingdom Viridiplantae; phylum Streptophyta; class Polypodiopsida; order Polypodiales; family Pteridaceae; genus Adiantum; species Adiantum capillus-veneris. The sequence continues at coordinate 30,697,956 of NC_140933.1, read as the reverse complement.
GTGAATGAGTCCACAGTCAAGACAGTAGGAATTTACTTGTGTGATCTCCATCTGAGGACATTGTTTGACCAAGTGGTTGCCCCGAATTTTGTTACAATGTATCTGTGGCTGAGGAGCTTCTTCTTGTAACTCCTCTAGGCTATAAGCAGGCTCTGACCTTGCTAAGACTCTATTAGCAATGAGCCGCAATGTCCTTTTGTCCATCTCGTATCTTCTTTCTTCAAGTCAAAATGCAAGAGGTGGAGGTTGTACCGGCCTCATCATTCCATTTGTTTCTCTCATCTTCTATCTCTTTGAAGGGCAATACCCACTTTGGTTGTTATAATATGTTGCATTTGGTACTATCGCTTGTTTGTTAGATGCTTTCATCATCTGCGTGTATCTCATGTCTACATGCATTCTAGTACCTGGCAGTGGAGGTTGTTGTCCAAAGACAAGCTGTGGTCCTGCAACTCCTACTGGTCCTGGCGTATTCCCCATAGCGTATCTAGGTGGAGGAGGTGCTACTAGAATAGGTTGTACATACCTCTCCTTAGCATATTCCATGCCATCGTAACCCTCTTCTCTTGTATGGTTTGTCCATTTTCTCTCAATTCCACACCATAGAGGTTCTTGGAGGTCAAATTTAACTAGAGGAGCAGGTCTCTGAGCTAATCCTTCTATGAGCTTCATTTGCTCACTAGATACCTCTGGCTTTATTGTGGGTTGGGTTCTTGGTGAATCACTGCTCTGAGAAGATGTGTCACTCTTAGTATCATATCTTCTCAAGGTTCTGCTCTGATTAGGAATAAGTTATAGAAGGTAGTGAATATGGTACATATGGTTTAGTTGTGTCCATCATTCAACCTCTATAAAATTCATGTTCTATGGTTGCATCTAGGTACAACCATGGTCCATTAGGCACATTCACTTGAGGAGGCATGTCTGCCATCTTTGTGATCATTTCATCTCTCGTTATCACTCTAGAAGGGAATCCAGGTGGATCCCTTTTTGGAATTCTCGTAGGAATTCTCATGCTTGGTGGAGATATATGTGGTCCTTCATTGATCAAATATCCATCTCTTTCTAGTGCATTGTGTGGGTTTGTTTCAAAATGTGGATAGATGAACATTTCAACACTTTTTGCCATACCTCTAGTCATATCTACAAGAGGATTGTGTTGGGGTATAAAGCCCAATGTGGTCGCCCAGGTAAGTGGGCGGGCCGCCAGGTATGTACACATATTCTTTTGTAAAAACCTAATAAGAACTCACTATGCTCTACACATTATAGTAGAGCGAGTTCACCATATCGTCGTGCTCTTCTTCTCGCACTCTCTCTCGCGTCGCACTTCCGCTCGTACTCCTTCAACTGGTATCAGAGCTCAGATCGAGGCTCGGGGCAGCACTGCAAGAGGCTAGAGTCACCAGCTCAGATTGGAGTGAAATTCGACAGGCGAAGACACGGCCCCAAACCTCGTGGGATAGCTCGAAGGGCTAGGTGTGCTCAGATTTTCATTCTGAGGTCATCTCGGTCACCGTTCGGCTTCGACAAAGGTCTGCGCAGGCCATTTTTGACTACGTGGTCTCGGCGGGTGCAGATCCAACTCTGCAAATTTGGGGTTTTCGGCCTACGACTGTAGGTGCTGAGGATATCGACATTCCCAGAGTGTTGATTTGTGGCTGTCTACACATCGAAGGACGGCTCACAGTTCTTGGAGGCGTGTCACATACGACACGGGCGCATCTACACACAGACTATAGGCAACATCCACTAGTTCATCAGGTAGCTTGTGTTTGCTGCTTGATATTCCAGATTTCATCGTGACATTGCAGGTACTTCCACATGGGATGTATAGTCAGAGATGATGTATGTCTGTTGAGGGTTTGCTGGCTGTGAGTCACACAGCAAACAACCGCCGCAACGGTTACAGCATACAGTGGGAAATTTGTGGATGTATGACTTTGTGGGAAGTCTATGTACTGTCAAATTTACTGCAGCCTTTGTTGAGGGTCGAGTGAGGTTTTATTGAGCTGGGGGATTCTCGAATGTTGAGATCCTTTCGGTGATATAGGTCTTGGAGCGATTCCTCGAGCACCCTTAGATAGGCAGCTAGGTGTATTGACTGTGAGTTAGACAGTTGGGATTGCATCTTTGCTTTACTGCCGTTGAGGCATTGTCGCAGTCTATGCTTATAGGACAGTGACAGGACAGTGAGAGACAGTACAGGTGCGGGACAGGTTTACCCGCAGCTTACAGTGTCAAAGAGAGAGTGTTTTTTGAGCTGTTTTTTGGTCTGTTTTTGAGTACACCAGAGCCATTTTACAAAGGAGACTCTGCCAAAATTTATGCAGAATCTGAAGCTTTCTTGGTTCATTTGACAGGTTGATATTGGTTCAGAGGTCAGTTTATAGGGGAAACTCTGCCGAATTTTTCCCAGGAAAGTAAACCACTGTGAAGCGTAGCTATGGCTGGATCACAGGACACTTCTCTTTACAATATCAAGAAGCTGGATGGAACCAATTTCCCATTGTGGAAGAAGCAGATTTGGCACGTGTTGGTACAAAAGAAGCAGATAAAACCTATAAAGCTCAAGGGGATAAAACCAGAAGATATGGACGAAGATGAATGGAGCGAAATGGATGAATTGGCACTTTCTACCATTATGCTGACTTTGGCAGAAAGCGTTTACTTCAATGTAGCAGACGAGATGTCGGCTTATCAAGCATGGTTAAAGCTCAGTGATCTTTATGAGAAGCAGAGTGCAGCTTCACAGGTATACTGGCTTAAGAAGCTTGTTGACTTGAAGATGAAAGAAGGGACACCTATGTCCAATCATTTGAATGAATTCAACACAATCTATAGTCAGTTGTCAGCTCAAGGTGTCAAGTTTGATGAACCTGTTAGAGCTATGTTCCTGTTGATCACATTGTCGGAAAGTTGGGACACTTTTCGCACAGCTTTGAGTAATTCTGCACCTCCAGATGGTTTGAACATAGCAGGTGTAGAAGGAAGTCTGCTTACTGAAGAAACCAATAGAAAGACAATGGACAAAGGCAAAGGAACAGCCTTAGTTGTCAGGGGAAGGACCAAAGAAAAGTACAAAGGTGGAAAGAGGAATCAGTCTCGTAGCAAGTCCCGCAGTGCTAAAGGCAAGAGTGACATAGAATGCTACCATTGTGGCAAGAAGGGTCACATGAAAAGAGACTGCAGAGAATGGAAAGCAGAAAAAGGCAAAGAGAAAGCTGAAGACCATGGTGAGAAGAACAAGTCCTCAGTGAAGATTCAAGAAATAAATGTGACAAACACTGTTGCAGAGGATGACAGTCTAGTGTCAGGAGACATCTACTTCTTGAAGAATACAATGGACTCAGCTCTTCTTCCAGCATCTGATGGAAATGCACTGAGTGACTGGATTATAGACTCAGGGGCATCACTTCATGTGTCTCCAAACAAGGAGTGGTTTACCTCTTATGTGACCACTAAAGATCATGTTCGGCTAGGCAATGGGCAGACATGTGATATCTTAGGTGTTGGAGATGTTCAATTGAAGTTTCAGAATGGCTCTTCTTTCATGCTGAAGAATGTGAGACATGTTCCCGCAATTACAAAGAGCTTGACCAGCACAGGTTTACTTGATGATGCTGGCTACGTCACCACTTTTGGACAGAACATGTGGAAGATATCCAAGGGTTCTATGACAGTAGCACATGGAGTAAAGTCTGGAGGACTTTACATGATTTATGTATCAAATGTCTCTAAAAATGTAATGAATGTAACCGAGCAGCCGAACGTTTCTTTGTGGCATAGCCGGTTAGGACATATGTCCAAGAAGGTAATGGAAATCTTGTCTCGTTCTGGTTATTTTCCTGGCTTTTCATTTAATGATTTTGAATTCTATGAACATTGTCTGTATGGTAAGCAAACACAGCAACCACATAAGCATAGAAGCAGTAGAAGAGATACACAGTTGGCACTTGTTCATAGTGATTTGTGTGGACCTATGCCTAACCTATCTCTAGGGGGAGCTTCTTACTTTATGACATTTATAGATGATTACTCGAGGAAAGTATGGGTTTACTTTCTCAATCACAAGGATGAAGCGTTTAGTGTTTTCAAAACGTTTGTGACACTTGTGGAGAATCGGAGTGGCAAGAAGCTTAAATGCTTACGCACTGACAATGGTGGAGAGTATGTTTCAAAGGCCTTTCAGGACTTTTGTGAGTCAAAAGGTATAAAACGTGAACTTACTGCTCCTTACAATCCTCCTCAAAATGGTGTTGCTGAGAGGATGAATAGGACCATACAAGAGAAGGTCAGAAGTATGTTGTCTAATGCACAATTGCCAAATGGATTTTGGGCTGAAGCTGTATCAACAGCTGTTCATCTTGTAAATAGATCTCCTAGCAAGGTTTTGCAGAAGGATTCAGTGCCAGAGATGGTATGGTTAGGCAAAATGCCCTCATACAAGCATCTCAGAGTCTTTGGCTGTGAGGCATATACTCACGTTCCAAAAGAATTTAGGAACAAACTTGAGCCAAAGAGTAGAAAGTGCATCTTTCTAGGCTATGGTAATTCTGGTGAGATGGGGTACAGACTTTGGGATCCCGAATCCAGAAAGGTTGTCCGCAACAATGATGTTCACTTTAATGAATCCAAATATCATTCTAAACCAGAGAGGGTTGAGGATATTAGAAGAGTTGTCTTCCAAGAAGATGGACCTGCACGTGCAAGACAAAATGTCAGGGCTCAAGAGGAGCAAGGACAGGATAGATTGGAACCACAGGTTGTGGCTGAGCCTGAGCCACCTATTGTGCGTAGATCTGGACGTGTCACGCGACCTCCTGATAGGTTTGTTCCATCTATGAACTATGTCATGTTGACTAATTGCAATGAGCCTTCATGTTACAAGGAAGTAGTGCAAATGAAGGACTCCGGGAATTGACAATTGGCCATGCAGTCAGAGATGACAGCCCTGCATAAAAACCAGACATGGAAGCTAGTTAAATTACCACGGGGCAAAAAGGCTCTACCTTGTAAATGGGTTTACAGGTATAATATCACCGCTCATGATAGTCAGCCAAAGTACAAAGGAAGGCTTGTTTCCAAGGGCTTTAAGCAAGAACAAGGCATTGACTTTGATGAAGTCTTCTCTCCGGTGGTCAAGATGACTACATTGAGATGCTTTCTTGCATTGGTTGCCATATTAGATTTGGTGTTGCACCAAATGGATGTCAAGACAGCGTTCTTGCATGGTGATTTAGATGTGGAAATTTACATGCAGCAGCCAGAAGGGTTTGTTGAGAAAGGCAAGGAAGATTGGGTATGCCAGTTGTTAAAGAGTCTTTATGGCTTAAAACAATCACCGAGGGCATGGTACCATAAATTCCACAAGTTTATGCTTTCTCAAGGGTACAAACGTAGTGAGTTTGATCACTGTCTATGTACAAAGAAGGCTAAGGATGGCAGTTGGCTGATCCTTATTTTGTATGTGGATTGATGTATGCAATGATTGCTACTCGCAGGCAAGAAACATTGGGAGGCAGTGAAAGGAATATTGAGATACCTGAAAGCTACAAAGAGTATGCGTATATGCTATGGGAGTCAGGAGCTAAGTATAAAGGGTTTTACAGACTTAGATTATGCAGGTGACTTAGACAACCGAAGGTCTACGTCAGGGTATGTCTTTACATTGGCTGGTGGAGCAGTATCATGGCGTTCTAGATTACAAGATTGTGTTACTCAGTCTACTACAGAGGCTGAATATGTTGCAGCATCAGAGGCATGCAAAGAATCAATTTGGCTTAATCGACTAGTAACAGATTTGGGAATCAAAGAAGAGATGCCTGTGTTATATTGTGATAGTCAAAGTGCTATACAATTGGCTCGCAATCCAGTTTATCACTCAAAGACAAAGCATGTGGATGTGAAGTATCATTTCATCAGGGAAATGCTCGAGGATAAGCAACTTCAGCTTGTCAAAGTTCACACCACAGAAAATTCTGCTGATCTACTTACAAAAGGACTTCCCTCAGAGAGCTTTGCGCATTTTCGCAAGCAGTTAGGTGTAGGGTAGTACATCACTTCTCTACATCTCTTGTATATTAGCTTGTATAGTAGCTTCTCTCATACTTAAAGTACCACATTGGACTTTAAGTGGGAGGTTGTTGGGGTATAAAGCCCAATGTGGTCGCCCAGGTAAGTGGACGGGCCGCCAGGTATGTACACATATTCTTTTGTAAAAACCTAATAAGAACTCACTATGCTCTACACATTACAGTAGAGCGAGTTCACCATATCGTTGTGCTCTTCTTCTTGCACTCTCTCTCGCGTCGCACTTCCGCTCGTACTCCTTCAGATTGGTAGATTGTCTTTCCATCCTGATGATCTTAGCTTTTGTAATGTCAGGCCCTCTTAATACTCTCAAGATAGTCCTTAATATGCACCTTTGGCCCTTTGTCATGTCCCTAAAAGTCAAGAATTTGTGACTCTTTTGGTCTTTGGAAACTAGTTCTGGGTATCCTAAAAGTTTGGAATTAGGAAACTCCTATTGCTCGCAAGTTTTTCTCCTGGCTATACCTAACTCAATTTGGAGTTTTCTATCAAAAGTTAGAGCAGTTTTGGTGAACCTCACTTGAAACAGCACCAAAACAGTTTCAGGATCAAAGAAATTTTTTTGTATCTTGACCAAATGTGACCCAAATTTATTGAAACTTGGTCACTAGGCGTACTTTATAGTGCTTAACTCTTCTAGAAGCTCACTGTGACTTTTGACCTCCAAATTAGGGTTAGAGACATCATACATGTTGATGTCTTTTTGCTCAAAATTTGGTATGTGAGCTCTCCTTGATGTTCTCTACTCGCTGGTATGCTCAGTTTGTGAATTTAACCTTTATTTGACACTTGAGACTGTTGGAATTAGGGTTGCAGAGAAACGCACACACCTTGGAGAAGATGAAGGAAGCTCAAGGCACACAATAGAGAGTGTATAACTTGGTGTGCAATGGAAAGATAGATATCCCTAGAGTGATGGGCGTATATACAATGCTCGGGGGAAAAAGCCTCCTAAAGAGGGAAAAAATGCCCTGGTGGTCCTAGTGTGTTCACACACATCACTACCACATGTATATGGTAACAAATCCCCCCTGGAGTGATGCGGTGAACAAGAGCTGGCACATGAGTAAAGGGAAGTGCTATGCCCTAAGGACATGATCAGTACACAAAGGGGAGTAGGCCCAAAGCTTTGCGGAAAGCTTCAAGATTCTCACGAGACAATGCCTTTGTGAAAAGATCTGCAAGGTTGTCCTGTGTTGGCACATAAGCCAAGCTGATCTCTCCTGCTGAGAGCCTCTCCCTGACATAGTGGTAATGCACCTAATGTGCTTTGTGCGAGCATGAAAAATTGGGTTCTTCGCAACTGCCAACGCGCTCTGACTGTCAGTGTAGATAGTGTTGGCAGTGTCCTGTCCAACACCCAAATCAGCCATAAGGCGTCTGAGCCATACACACTCATTCGTAGCTATGAAGACTGCCCTATACTCAGCCTCACAACTCGAAGTGGCCACAGTAGGTTGCTTCTTGCTCAACCATGATATACATGAACTGCCAAGCATGAAACAAAAACCACTTGTGGACACTCGTGTGTCAAAACAACCAGCCCAATCTGAGTCCGAAAAAGCATGTAAGTCTGGCAGCAATGATCCCCCCTTGGGATAAAACAAGCCAAGATGTAAAGTGCCACTAAGGTAGCGAAAAACCCTTTTGACAGCCTGCCAATGCTTAGACCCTGGGCTATGCATAAATCTGTTGACTTGTGAGACTGCAAACTGAATATCCGGCCTCGTGTTGCATACATAAATGAGGCATCCAATAGCACTTTGATAAAGAGTGACATCAGCAGGATCGCCAGCATCATGTAGACTCAACTTCAAACCTGTTTCCATGGGAGTGGCAATAGGTTTACAATCCTCAAGTCCAAACTTACATAGCAATGTCTCTATGTAACTTTTCTGACACAAGGCAATACCACCATCACACTGCTTAAAGTGTATACCCAAGTAATGATGCAACAGTCCCAAATCTTTCATCTTGAAAGTAGCATTCAAATCAGCCTTAAATTCAGCAATATGTCTCTCATTTGGTCCAGTGATCAGCAAATCATCAACGTAAAGAACCACAATGAGAAGTACATCACCCTCACGCTTTACATACAATGTGCTTTCTGTTGGACTGTTATGAAAGCCTTGTTTGACCAAATGAGTGTCACCTTTCTCATACCAAGCACGAGGAGATTTCTTCAACCCATACAAAGCCTTGTTACATTTGCACACTTTGTCCTCCTGTCCTTTTATGACAAAACCGCAAGGCTGCATTACATAAGCTTCCTCAAATATGTCACCATTCAAGAAAGTAGTAATAATGTCTAATTGATGTACATCCCAACCAAAATGAGTTGCCAATGCACATAGAAAACGCACAGTCGTCATACGACAAGTGGGAGCAAAAGTCTCTTCATAATCAATGCGTTTTTGCTGTGCATAACCCTTTGCAACAAGTCGAGCCTTATCGCGATCAATCTCACCATCCGGTTTCCGTTTCAACTTGTAAACCCACTTCGTACCAATGGCATTTTTGCCAGGAGGAAAATCACATAAAGTCCATGTGTCATAGTGTATCATATTTTGATTGCATGGCAGCCATCCAATTTTCTGAATTATGTGCTTCATCAAAAGATAGAGGCTCCTAAAAATCATGTAAGCTAGACACAGCCAAAGCATAACAATCTGATGCATAAGATGCATGGCGAGAGCCTGAATGAGTACGACTAGACAAAGGTGTATCCAATTTACTGTCACACAAAGTGTGCACCAGCCATTTTGGCATACCTCTAGCCTGCTCATTTTCAGCCCTTTCCTCATCAAGTACATCATGTACATCTACATCAGTAATAGGCTGATCTGTAACATTTTTAGAAACCTCCATAGGCTGTACATTTGCCTCACACTGAAAAGAGGCAACAAAGTGTCATAAATGTCCTGTGAGCGTACATTACTGTCTCTAGTACATGACAACAAGGGCTGAACAGAATCTTCCACAAACACTACATCGAGAGAAACTAGAATACGTTTTCTTTGCGGATGATACAACCTGTAACCTTTGCTTTCAGCACTATAGCCAACAAAAATACATTTGACAGCCTTATCATCCAATTTTCTGCGCTGCACTTGTGGCACCAAAGCATATGCAAAACAACCAAAAACACCCATGTGCTCAATAGAAGGCTTTCTATCATGCCATGCTTCATATGTAGTAATAGACTGCAAAGATTTCGTAGGACACCTGTTAAGTACATAAGTGGCACACATGATGGCCTCAAGCCAAAAAGAATGCGGCAAAGCTTGACTTTTGACCATACATCATGCCATTTCCGTCAGTGATCCGTTTTACCTCTCATCAATACCATTTTGCTGAGGTGTATAAGGCATTGTACATTGGTGTTTTATCCCACGACTAGCCAGAAATGCATTAAATTCATGAGACCTATACTCCCCCCCTTGATCAAAACGGAGGGTGCCCATAGTACATTTCGAGACATTCTCAGTCATAGCCAGAAATTGTTTGAAGCACATAAAAACTTTGGACTTTGATTTAAGAGGAAATACCCATGAATTCATGGAGTAATCATCAATGAAAGTCATGAAGTACAGGTAATTGCCCAAGGACGGAGTTTGCACGGGCCCACAAACATCACTATGCACAAGCTGCAACCTGCATGTGGCCCGAACCGAACCATCCTTTGGAAACTTAGAACGCTGCATCTTACCCAAAATACAGCCTTCACAAACATGTTTGAGAGGTGGCAAAGAAGCAACCATATCACATTTCTGCAAACGCAGCAAATTGGCAAAATTCAGATGACCAAAATGTGCATGCCAAAGTTTTGCATCTGAAATAGCCCTTGAGTCTGTAAAAGCATTTGAAAAATTTTGTGCACACTTGTCATACAAAGTGAGCTTGTACAGCCCACGACTCAAAAGGCCAGATGCAACAATTTCATCACCAAAACTGAGATCATGAATTGTACATCTGTCATCCACAAATTTGACTTCAAGTCCAAGTCTAGCAATTGCGGATACAGACAAGAGATTCTTCTTGATCCCAGGTACATAAAGTGCATCAACAAGTGTGAAAGAACTGCCATTAGCAGTAGTAAGCACAATATTTCCAACTCCCTAAACTGGATAAGAGGCATTGTTGGCACAAGTGACTGAATTCCCATGAGGGACAAACTCGAGAGAGGTAAACAATTCACGATGTGAGGTAATGCGCTTTGTAGCACCACTGTCGAAATACCACACATGTGAATTTGCAACAACTGATAAGCATGCATCATGGATAGTAGGATTATAAGTGCAATCTACGCTAAAATCCCATTCTGCATCAACACCAGCATCACACTCTCCTTTCACAGAAGACTCAACAATGGATGCATTTGTAGTGGAACCAGCATTTGCAATGGAACCACCCTCTTTCTTCTTAGCCTCTTTGGCCTTCAACTTAGGACACGACTTGATCAAGTGATCATTAGCTTTATAATAATGGCAACACATCTTCTTTTCGCCCTTATCACCAGAATTTCCAAACAAAGTGTTGCCAGCATAAGCATTAGGAACAGTATTTCTGCCACTCACAGCAGAACCATAAGAAGTGGCTGCATTGCTCTTACCACCCTTTCTTTGAGAATCAATAAAAGCCTATTCAACTGCACGCTGCCTAGTCCTATTTTTTCTGGAAAGTGACTCTTGCAACAGCAATGTGCATAATGCATCAAACTTAACAACTTCAGTATTTCCTTGGGTCATTAGTCTCCATGTACTAGCAAAAGTCTGGTAGGAATCTGGTAAGGCATTAAGAACAGTCTGCACAAGGGAACTATCTGAAATGACTTCACCTGCAGAAACAAACTGCTCATTGATATCCTTGATACTAGCAAGGAAAGTGTCCATATCATCTTTCTCATGTATAATCTTCAACTCCAGCTCTTTACGCAGCAAAGCAATTTTAGCCTCATTGCGAATTGCATAAAGACCACCCAAAATATCCCAAGCCTGTTTTGCAGATTTTGCTAAACGGATGTGAGGAACAATGGTGCGCTTCACAGACAACGCAATCAATACATGAGCTTGCGCATCCTTACCATCCCAACGAGCTTGTTCTGTTGTAGGCAAAACAACTCTAACAGCAACAATCCTTGCAGCAAGACCTGCAACATCCTCAACATCGCCTACATCCTCAGAACCAGGACGTACATCAGTGCCTTGCACAATGTTCAAGACGCCCTTTGACACAAGAACATGTTGCATCATATAAGCCCACATAGGGTAGTTTTCCCCATCCAACCTGTCCTCAACAACAAATATCTTGAACACATCTGTGTTGTTGTTGTCAGCCATGGTAAATGCTGCACCTGATGTGAAAACTGCCCGAAAATAGGAGAAACGGAGCGGGAACAACACGTGCTATATAGCACAAACCGTAGAAGACTAAAAAATCTGAGAAGACCAAGCTCTACGAGCTTACCCGAAGTATTTGTCAACCTACGAACTCTCGCCAAAGCTCACTGAAATCGGAGAAAGTGAGCAGGCGTGTACTGGAGCAGCTGGTGACTAAGCCCGGGAGGACGCAACCTGCTCTGATACCAATTGTTGGAATTATGGTTGTAGAGAAATACACACAGCTTGGAGAAGACGAAGGAATCTCAAGGCACACAATGGAGAGTGTATAACTTGGTGTGCAATGGAAAGATAGATAGCCCTAGAGTGATGGGCGTAAATACAATGCTCGGGGGAAAAAACCTCCTAAAGAGGGAAAAAGTGCCCCTGCGGTCCTAGTGTGTTCACACACATCACTACCACATGTATGTTAAGTATGGATCCTGATTTATCCTTGTAATTTTCTGTGGTAAAAGTGCACATTTGTAAGGCCCTCATTATGAGGAGAAGCCATCGTGTGTGAAGGAAAATCACTCACCGGAAACCAAAATTTTCACGGACAAGAATCCGGAATATTCTTTTTCGTCGGAATATTATGGCCGGACGGCGGCCGGAAAGTGGTCGGAAAACAACCGGTCGATTGGCCGGTGGCCGGTGGTCAATGGACGATGGCCGGTGGTCGGAAGTCAATGGCCGGTGGCCGGTGGTCGGAAGTCAATGGCCGGTGGCCGGTGGCCGAATTCAATGGCCGTTGGACGAATTCAAAAGCGGACTTGTCTTCTCAAGGGCGGCCACACATGGGTGGATTGGAGGGTCCGATTTGGACTTATTCGCACAAGGGCGGCTACACATGGCTATCTCTCATAAGAGAGGGCAGCCCTTTTGGCCTATAAAAGGAGGCCATTTCTACACACATTTCATAGTGTGAAGTTGATACAACAAGGTGAGTGTGAGGTGGTGAGAGTGAAGCAAGGCTGGAGCTCCATTAAGGGTATAATCCCTTTGTAAACTACTTCTTGTTTTGAAGTACTAAAGCCATTGAGTGGCTGCTTTTCCGTGGACGTAGCCCACATTGGGTGAACCACGTATATCGTGTGTACTCTCTCTCTACTCTATAATCTCGTGTATATAAATCTGTCTCTCTCCATTAAGTAATCTACTCAATTATCTATTTAGCTACGTCTTATTTCCTAACAACTGGTATCAGAGCAAGGTTTGCTCGTAGCTAAATTATCTCAAGGAAAGGATTCCTTGAATTGAGTGGGAGTTATGGCGGAGGAAGGGAAGCTCAAGATTGAGAAGTTCAACGGCAAAAACTACCAACATTGGAAGATGCAGATTGAAGACTATCTCTACCAGAAGGACTTCTATTTGCCACTAGGCGGTCTAGCCCGCAACAATGGCAGATGAAGCATGGATTGTCCTTGATCGAAAGGCACTGGGAACAATCCGGTTAAGCTTGGCGTCAACGGTGGCCTTCAATGTTTTGGAGATGAAGACCACGGAGGACTTGATGAAGTCACTTGACGACTTCTACGAGAAACCATCGGCATCCAATAAGGTATTTCTTATGAAGCGCTTGTTCAATCTAAAAATGGCAGAGAATGGTTCAGTTGCAGAACACCTAAATGACTTTAACACAAACATAAGTCAACTTCGATCAGTGAAAATCAATTTCGATGACCAAGTGCGAGCTCTCCTTATACTATCATGTCTACCGGGTAGTTGGGACAGCCTTGTGATGGCTGTAAGTAGTTCTATCTCTGGCACAAATACTCTTAAGTTTGATGATGTTGTGGGTGTTCTCCTAAGCGAGGAAATGCGAAGGAGAAGCACAGGAGAATCATCAAGTGCTGCACTATCTGTGGAAACAAGAGGAAGGCTTAAGGAGAGGTTCAAAAACAAAAAGGGTCGTGATCGCTCAAGGCGGAGCAAGTCACGCACAAAGTCAGTTCTTGAATGTTGGAACTACGGAAAGAAGGGCCACGTCAAGAAGGATTGCTGGTCCAAGAAGAAGAAGGAGACAGATTCTCAAGACAACAAGCCAACATCGGAGGACAATGTGGCAGGTAAAGTAGAGCAAGATGCTCTAATTCTCTCATTAGACAATGTGTCTAATTCCTGGATAGTAGATTTTGGGGCTTCATTCCATGCGACACCACACAAGCAACATTTCCAAGACTACACCAAAGGTAATTTGGTGTAGTCTTGGGTATGTATACTTGGGAGATTATGAAGCTTGTGAGATTTTCGGCAAAGGTACAGTTTCTGTCAAAACTGCTAAGGGAAATGAATGGAAGCTTAAAGATGTTAGGCATGTTCCTTCTCTTCGCAAAAATTTGATCTCTATAGGACAATTGGACGATGAAGGTCACAACATTGCATTTGGAAACAAACGGTGGAAGATCTCAAAGGGATCTTTGGTGGTTGCCAAGGGTGAAAAAGTCGGTACACTTTACTTGTGTACTGTTAGCACGCAACCTTTAGCTTGTGCAGCAACTACAGAAGTTGACAGTGCGGTGTGGAACTACCGACTTGGGCATATGAGTGCCAAAGGAATGCAAATCCTTCAAACAAAGAAGCTTCTACCAGGTTTGAAAGAAGTGGACTTAGAGTTCTGTGAAGATTGTGTTTATGGTAAACAAAAGAGGGTAAAATTTCAAAAATCAGGAAATGAAAGAAAAAATAAAAAACTTGAGTTGGTTCATTCTGATGTTTGGGGTCCTGCAAGTACACCATCACTTGGTGGCTCATTGTACTATGTAACATTCATAGACGATGCGACTAGAAAAACATGGGTTTATGTCATGAAGAATAAATCCGATGTATTTTCCATATTTCAAAGGTGGAAAGCCTTTGTGGAGAATGAAACAGGTACTAAGGTTAAATGCCTCAGATCCGACAATGGAGGCGAATATTGCAGCCAAGATTTTGAAAGCTTTTGTGCTAGCAATGGCATTCGGAGGCAAAGGAAAACCCCAAGGACACCTCAACAAAATGGGATTTCGGAAAGGATGAACATGACAATCATGGAACGAGCACGAAGCATGCGGCTACATGCAAGCCTACCGCTTGAGATTTGGGCAGAAGCTGTAAGTACTTCTGTGTACTTAATCAATCGGTCACCCTCAACGGCATTGGATGGGGGAGTTCCAGAAGAGGCATGGACAGGTAAACCGGTGAATTATGCATTTCTCAAAGTGTTTGGGTGTGAGGCTTTCATGCACATAGATAGAAGCCTAAGATCAAAGTTAGATGCAAAGTCCAAAAAGTGTTTCTTCATTGGCTATGGAGAAGGAGACTTTGGGTATCGCCTATGGAATCCTGAAGATGGTAAAATCTTAAGGAGTAGGGATGTAATTTTTAACAAACAAAATATGTACAAAGATTACTTGGAAAGAAAACAAACAAAAGAAACAGGTGATGAGTACATGGAGCTTGAGGACGGTGAAGACTCAAGGATTGCAAACGGTGACAATGTGCAACAACGTCAACCAAATGAGGAGCCTCAACCTATTCCCCGAAGATCTACAAGAGCAAGTAGACCTCCAGAAAGGTTTGTTCCTTCCTTCAACCATCTCTTGATCTCAGATTATGGAGAGCCGGAATCATATGAAGAAGCTATGCAACATGAATCCAAAGAAGAATGGACGAAGAGCATGCAAGTGGAGATGGACTCACTACATCGCAACCAAACATGGGAGTTGGTTGAGTTGCCTAAAGGTAAGCGGGCACTTCAAAACAAATGGGTGTACAAGCTAAAGGAAGAAGAAGGTGGGAAGAAAAGGTACAAGTCTAGGCTTGTGGTAAAAGGTTTTTCTCAAAAGAAAGGTATTGACTTCAATGAAATATTTTCTCCTATTGTAAAAATGAACTCAATTAGGCTTGTCTTAAGCCTTGTGGCTGCTCATGATCTAAATATCGAGCAAATGGATGTAAATACGGCATTCCCTCATGGTGACTTAGAGGAGGAAATCTACATGCTTCAACCAAAGGGGTATGAAGTAAAAGGTAAGGAGAAAATGGTTTGCAGATTAAAGAAGAGCTTGTATGGTTTAAAGCAAGCATCAAGACAATGGTACTTGAAGTTTGATCGATGGATGTTGGATCACGGATTCACAAGATGCAACTCGGATCACTGCGTCTACACGGAGAATTTGGGAGATGGGAAATTCATCATCCTAATGTTGTATGTTGATGACATGTTGATTGCAAGTGCTAACATGCACGACATCAAAGACCTAAAAGAGGAGCTGTCCAAATCTTTTTCAATGAAAGATTTAGGTGCTGCAAAGAGGATACTTGGTATGAAAATATCAAGGGACAGGACGAAGAAGACAATAAAGCTATCTCAAGAAGATTACATCAAGAAGGTACTAGAAAGGTTTGCAATGCAAAATGCAAAACCAGTTTCTACACCTTTGGCTGGTCATTTTAAACTAACGAAGGATATGTGTCCAAAGACACAAGAGGAGATAGCCTATATGTCTAAAGTTCCATATACTGCAGCGGTAGGTTCTCTAATGTATGCTATGGTCTGGACAAGGCCAGACATTGCACATGCAGTGGGAGTTGTGAGTAGGTTCATGGACAACCCAGGTAAAGAGCATTGGCAAGCTGTGAAGTGGATACTTAGGTATCTAAAAGGGACAACAACAAATGCTTTGTATTTTGGAGGAACTGATATTTTTCTAGAAGGGTATGCTGATGCAGATATGGCAGGTGACAAAGATACTCGAAGGAGCACTACTGGCTATGTGTTCATGGTTGGAGGCACAACAGTAAGCTGGGCTTCAAAGCTGTAGAAAGTGGTTTCACTTTCTACCACGGAAGCAGAGTATGTAGCAATGACGGAGGCAAGCAAAGAAATTCTGTGGCTTCACAGATTCTTAGAAGAGCTTGGATTCAAACAAGACAATTGTGTCTTGTACAATGATAGCCAAAGCACTATCCATCTTGCGAAGAACTCAGCCTTTCATTCAAGGACAAAGCACATTGAGGTGAGATATCACTTCATACGCACTCTTTTGGAAGAGGGACAACTAAAGCTAGGAAAGGTGCCTACAAGTGAAAATCCTAAAGACATGTTTACAAAGGTGGTCAACAAGGAGAAGTTGAGCTTTTGCTCATCTTCAATCGGCATTCAAGGATAAGAAGCCAGAATAGAAAGCAGTCACAGGTTTGGTTTGGAGATCAGTCTCCAAGTGGGAGATTGTTAAGTATGGAGCCTGATTTACCCTTGTAATTTTCTGTGGTAAAAGCGCACATTTGTAAGGCCCTCATTATGAGGAGAAGCCATCGTGCGTGAAGGAAAATCACTCACCGGAAACCAAAATTTTCACGGACAAGAATCAGGGGCAACTTTAAAGGCCTCGGGGGTGGAGGCCCCCGAGACTTTTTTTCGCCGAAATATTATGGCCGGACGGCGGCCGGAAAGTGGTCGGAAAACAACCGGTCGGTTGGCCGGTGGCCGGTGGCCGGATTCAAAAGCGGACTTGTCTTCTCAAGGGAGGCCACACATGGGCGGATTGGAGGGTCCGATTTGGACTTATTCGCACAAGGGCGGCTACACATGGCTGTCTCTCATAAGAGAGGGCAGCCCTTTTGGCCTATAAAAGGAGACCATTTCTACACACATTTCATAGTGTGAAGTTGATGCAACAAGGGGAGTGTGAGGTGGTGAGAGTGAAGCAAGGCAGGAGCTCCATTAAGGGTATAATCCCTTTGTAAACTACTTCTTGTTTTGAAGTACTAAAGCCATTGAGTGGCTGCTTTCCCGTGGACGTAGCCCACATTGGGTGAACCACGTATATCGTGTGTACTCTCTCTCTCTCTCTCTCTCTCTTTCTCTCTTTCTCTCTCTCTCTACTCTATAATCTCGTGTATATAAATCTGTCTCTCTCCATTAAGTAATCTACTCAATTATCTATTTAGCTATGTCTTATTTCCTAACAATGTATATGGTAACAGAGACATTATACGCGTATAAAGTCTTTTGTGGCAGAATGAGGTGACTTTTGTTCCACTGATATCTTATCACTCAAGCAACTCTCAGCAAGTTTCTAAATTCAATTTGGACATTTTTTGAGCAAGTTAAGACCAATACAGGCTTGAATCTCCAGTTTTCTGTCTTTTGCTCTTTGCAAGCCCAAATGAGCTCCAAATTCTATGATATTTTGGCTAGGGACTTCTTTTATGCTCTAGGACACTGAGGTATACTGAAATGTATGATTTGACCCAGTTCATATGTGGATGAAATCTTTTGGCTCAGATCTCATTTAGATTTCTACCCAAGGTACTCCTTGATGCATATAGCAAGAATATGTGATTATAGAAAATTTTGGATGTCAAAATTTCTCAAATTCACCTCTTTTTCACCTTTACAATCTTGTATCTGCAAAGTCTCTGTACATGCAAAAGTAGGTGTCCATATGAGATGAAATTTGCAACCAATCTTAACACATCATTTCCAACCCTCCTATGTGGTAAAAAGTGAAATTAGATCTAGTCTTGAGACTTCATACCCGTATAAAGTCTATGTGCTCCAAATTGGCCCAAATTTGGTATGTGAGCTTGAATTGTTGTGCTTAACACCTTGGTAAGCTCAGATTTCAATTTTGGTCTCTAAAAGTGCCCTTTAGACTTCATACATGTATAAAGTCTAACTTGTTAGAATGAAGTGAGTTTCACTCCACAAGTTATTCACAACACTGGCAACTCACAGCAAGTTTCAAAATTGAATTTTGATAATTTTTGAGCAAGTTATGGCCAATACAAGCATTCACTTTCCTAGATTCATCTTATGGTCTTTGGAAGCTCAGAAGTGATCCAAATTTGGTGAATTTGATCAACATGCTTCCTAGATGCTATCTATCATAAGGGTACGCTCAGTTTCTGTCACTTTTGACCCCATATCTGGCCTCTAAGACTTCATACGCGTATGATGTCTTTTGCTTAAATTTTAGTTCCGTTTCTACCAGACGTTCCCTTTAGTGTGTGGAAGAAGAATATGTGCTCAAAGAAATTTTTGGATGTCAAAATTGCTCAAAATCATCACTTTTACAAGGAAATCCCCTAAAAGAGTAAAGTACCCCGAGCTTTCAATCTATAAACCCAAATGATATGAGATTTGGTGGATGTGCTCAACACAACATGCAGAAGATGGGTATAATGTCAAAAATTCAAAATTGCTACAAAAATCACCATTGAGACTTCATACGCGTATGATTTCTACTGATGAATTTTTGGACAGAATTCATTCACAAGCATCCCCAAGTGTCTAGCATTGGTTCTCAATCACTTCTACCAATTTTCATGCAAAACTGAGCTGAGAATCTCAAGTTTTTCTATTTTCGGCTTTAGACACTACGTCTTTTGTCAAGAGTTGGTCAAAACTTAAGTTTCAATGTACACTTAGGGTAAAACCCCCCTTTTGAACACACTGGTGCAGTGAGAATTTTCAATTTTGGTCTCCAAATGATCCTTCAGAATTCATACGTATATAAAGTCCAAGTTTACAGAATTCCAGTTTTTGTACATAGAATCCTTGCACATGCTCTCTTATATGCTCAATACCATTCAACCATGCAAAAATGTCAAACATTTCAAAGATCGTAAATGCAAACAAGCACTTTAGCTTTCAATGCGGTTAGCCTCTACACTCAAAATCCTAGCACGAAATCTAACCGCATTGAACTTTCTAAACCTTCCTGCCATCCCACTTTAGAAAGTTCAATCGGAAGCTTGAGTATCTGCCATCCCACTTTTTCTCGCGCAAGGTGCCCAATATTGAATCAAGAGTTTTTTGTAGTTTGGTGATGTAGGCTCATTATCAATGTTAGATAAAGCCATTGCAAGCCACATTGGATAGATTTCTTTGTAACTCGGAACAAGCATAAGAAAGTCACCTTGGTGCACATTAGACATAGGGTCAAACTCTTCCCTTGGCCTATCTCATTGAGGCCCACAAAAATGATCGTTCAACTCTTCAAGGCCTAGGAATCTTCTGGTCCTTGTTGCAAATTCATTGTAGTGCTTTGTAGGTGAGAATATTCTTGAGTTTTTGGCCAAAACATTTCATACAAGACTCCCTCTGATATGATTGCTTTTCCAATCTCTTCAATTACCTTACTCCAATAATCTATCACGGGTCTATAATATCACGGAACACTTGAACCATTCCCTAAATTTTTCCAAAATTTATATAGTTCTTTAGCCCCAAAATGACTTCTTCATGGGCCTTGACATACTCCGCCATTGGTATCAGAGGTGGATCTCCATGTGGTAACATTGGCTTGCCTTCTGTGTCTGTTTTCCAAAGGCGAATACTTCCACTCCAACTTGATACACCTACATGTGCCTTATATTGCATCATTGGTGTCTCATCCTGCATAAAGAACCTAAACCGAAACAGTTTGGAATGTCCAACAAGTATGTCTTGTCCATCACAAAGATAGCCATCACAATATTGCTTGAAATCAGGGATCTTTGTGAGAAAAAATGGAGCTGGAGATGAAATAATCTGTTTTTTAATGTATCCATCAAATGTGGCAAAGTATAGGTTTGTGTAACTCTCAACTTCTCTGAAAACCTACTAAACATGGCGTCTATGTTCTCATGTGTATGCCCAACCATTAAAAATCCTAGTTGGATGGTTTTGAAAACACCCCTTGCAACAAGCATTGACAAATAGGCAAATAAGTATCGATTTTTGTTTTCCCCTGGACAATTATCCAATTGCAGCAACAAGTTCTCTGGCAACCTGTGAAATGTTGACCCCAATTCCTCTTCTGAAATTTTTGATGGCTGCACAATGGGCTCTTTTCCATCACTCAAGTTATGGTAGTCCAAAGCATCCCTTGAGTTCAAAGCATGTAGTAGTGAAATATTGCTCCTTGGAAGTCCACTTGTTACTAAATCACCAAGCAGATGCTTATCTATCCTCTCTAGGTTATGTAAACAATTAGCAATTGAGCCAATTGTAAGATTTGGATCAACTACCCACAAACCATTCGAGACAAAGTGTCTGTAATGACCTCTCCATGTCCATGAGTGATCATGCCAATCGATGCCATCTGCAGATTATATCCTGAATCCACACCCTTAGGAACAATGCATAATCTAGGAATGGTAGTTTTCTTTTGATACATCTTATCATGGATTATGCATACATATTTTTGTGGTTGAGTTTCTGAATATGTGCGCCATGCATAATATAGGCTTCTGCAACTCTTTTGTTGTGCCATGTGAACTTCTCTCTCCCTCAAGGGAAGAGCTCTCTCTTCAAGAGAAGGTTTAGCTTCTAACCTTGTCTTGCTTGAGCTACAAATATTGCACTTAGAGAACTCACTCGTCTTTGTTAAAGTGACATGTGGGTACTCTTTGTTCCAAATTATACCAAATAAAGATTGGGATAGCTTCTTCTCATAGCCCATTTGGTCAAGTGTCGTGTTGATTTCACATAAAATATCCACTTGTTTGTATGTTGATGGAATCAGTAATTGAGTATCTCTTGAGCCATCTAGCAGTGTTCTACTTCTATGTGTCATCTTCTTAGAGTTGTTTTCCACAAACTCATTTAGCAGTGCTCTTGCTAAACTTGTATGTTGAAGTCCCCTTCTCAATGTACATGTGTTCCCATGTACATATTGGTGCACACCATTTTCAAAGTTCTCCTTGTATCGATAAAATGATGTCTTTGGTATTCTATGCAGCTCATACCATGCTCTATAGCAAACAATAGAGCCATTTAGCATGAATTGGTATCGTGACTTCTCATCTTTCTGATAGCATATAGAAAGAACATCATAAACATAATACTGCGTGATTTTTTAGACTCTCCCCAAAATTGTTGTTGTAACCTTGTCACCATATCACGATCTGCAAACTGGCAACATTTTTGTGCACAACAATCAATGCATGAGACCCTTTGAATTGATTTGTTTGAAAGGTAAAAAGTGGAAGTTGGTGATGCTTTTGATTTTTGAGTCCTGTTCATGAAAGCGTATCGTCTCTTCCTTGACAACTAGACAACATGACTCCCATCAAGTTTTTTTCCAACATTGTCATCATTGGATACATCCTCATATGTAGCATGCATGCCATCAACAGGAACAAAGCATTGTAATGGGCTCCCATTCAACATTGTTGTCTGCTTGATGGGCCACTTTAGCAAAGTGATGCTACCCACTTCAACCACGTCATCAATGCTTGCATTTTCTCTTTCAATACCCACACAATCATGACCAAGTTCCTGAAAGTTGACATAATCATGTGGAAATACATATAAGATGGTCCCTTCATTCATGATTTGCATCATTGTGTC
Source organism: Adiantum capillus-veneris (assembly GCF_014529385.1). Classification (NCBI taxonomy): domain Eukaryota; kingdom Viridiplantae; phylum Streptophyta; class Polypodiopsida; order Polypodiales; family Pteridaceae; genus Adiantum; species Adiantum capillus-veneris. The sequence goes on along the minus strand of NC_140933.1, from coordinate 30,676,161 downwards.
ATCTTTTAAAAGGACCCTCTGATTTCTCCAAGACTCTCGAATCACTACTTCAAATTCTGGGCTTGTCAAAGGTATTTCATCTATAACTAGAGGACCAGAATGATCTTGTTCTTCATCACCATTGTAGCTTTCATGTGGATCAATCAAGTTCCCATTCAATATAGAAGATCACAAAAGAAGCTTTGACCATCGAACAACACTCCATAATGAACCTTGGAGAGATGAAGTATCCATTGTAGAAAAGGTAGGACCACATCCTTCAAGCATTCCTCCACTAGTATGGAGACATTTCCTTCCCCTATCTTTGTACCACCACAAGTGGAATCTGGATCTGTTCTACACACACAACCAATACCAACAATTTCATTATCAAGTATCATATGTACTTTCTCCTCAAATTTGAAGTCCATCCTGTAAGTGAAAAGATTACATTGTTAAATCCATAGTCATAGAAGAATACTCTTCAAACAAAAAATCATGCTACAACATGAAAAAAGTTTGCATAGGTTGGACAAGTGGTGAAACTTGAGACCAAATCTTCCTTGCTATATTAATGGAAGAAAGGTTGGAAATATGGTCGATCTTGAAACCAAAGCCTCCTTGCTATATTAGAGCATAGGTTGGACAAGTGGTGGACCTAGTTGTAATACCCACTGCCACCAATCAGCTACTATAGGACTATGATTTCCAATGTCCAAGTATCCCTTGAGTCTTGCAAGGTTGAACACGTGGTGGATCTTGAAACTAAAATCCCCTTTCTATATAAGAGCATAGCTTGGACAAGTGGTGGACCTAGTTATAATGCCCAATATCCAAGGTGAAATACCTTAATACGTTGCTACCTTTCTTGCCAATGTTTACGTAGCCCCTTCTTTCTTTAATGGAAGCAAGGTTGGACAAGTGGTGGACCTTGAAACCAAAGCCTCTTTGCTATATTAGAGCATAGGTTAGACCTAGTTCTAATACCCACTGCCACCTATCAACTACTATAGGACTATGCTTTCCAACGTCCAAGTATCCCTTGAGTCTTGCAAGGTTGAACACGTGGTGGATCTTGAAACCAAAATCCCCTTTCTATATCAGAGCATAGCTTGGACAAGTGGTGGACCTAGTTATAATGCCCAATATACAAGTTGAACTACCTTAGGAACTTGCTACCTTGCTTGCCAATGTTTACGTAGACTCTCCTTTCTTTAATGGAAGCAAGAATGGACAAGTGGTGGACCTTGAAACCAAAGCCTCTTTGCTATATTAGAGGATAGGTTGTACAAGTGGTGGACCTAGTTGTAATACCCACTACTACTTATCAACTACTATAGGACTATGCTTTCCTATCATGTAGCTTGCTTCTCTTCATGTTTCAATGGAGCCTATCTTGGAGAAATGGTGGAGCATCCTTCTCACCATGTTTCAATGGAGCATAGTTTGGACAAGTGGTGGACCTTTGGAACCAAACCCCCATGTAAAACATATCATGGTCATTCCAAGCGGTGAGAAAGTATACCCTTTAAGATATAGCCTTATGGGTTGTACAAGTGGTAGACCTTAACACCCAGATATTCTTACTATAATGACATAGAGTGGAAAAGTGGTGAATCTTAAGACCAGACCACTCATGCTACTAGGGATAATATGCTGGACAAGTGGTGGACCTTGAATTTAAACCCCCACATGTACAAAATATCATGGGTTTAAGGTATTTCAATGGATCCTAGCATCTTGGAGACATGGTGGAGCTTGCTTCTCTTCATGTTTCAATGGAGCCTATCTTGGACAAATGGTGGAGCATCCTTCTCTCCATGTTTCAATGGAGCCTAGATTGGACAAGTGGATCTTGGAGACATGGTGCAGCTTGCTTCTCTTCATGTTTCAATGGAGCCTATCTTGGAGAAATGGTGGAGCATCCTTCTCGCCATGCTTCAAAGGAGCCTAGCTTGGACAAATGGTGGACCTTTGCTTCTCTCTATGTTTCAATAGAGTTATCTTGGACAAGTGGTGGACCTTGGAACCAAACCCCCATGTAAAACATATCATGGTCATTCCAAGTGGTGAGAAAGTATACCCTTAAAGATATAGCATTATAGGTTGAACAAGTGGTAGACCTTAACACCAAGATCTTCTTACTATAATGACATATACTGGAAAAGTGGTGAATCTTAAGACCAAACCACTCATGCTACTGGGGATAATTGGTTGGACAAGTCGTGGACCTTGAATTTAAACCCCACATGTACAAAATATCGTGGGTTTAAGGTATTTCAATGGATCCTAGCATCTTGGAGACATGGTGGAGATTGCTTCTCTTCATGTTTCAATGGAGCCTATCTTGGAGAAATGGTGGAGCATCCTTCTCTCCATGTTTCAATGGAGCCTAGCTTAGACAGGTGGTGGACCTTGGAACCAAAACCTCATGTAAAACCTATCATGGGCATTCCAAGTGGTGGGAAAGAATACCATTTAAGATATAGCCTTATAGGTTGGTCAAGTGGTGGACCTTAATACCCACATTTTCTTAATATAATGACATAGAGTGGAAAAGTGGTGAATCTTGAGACCAAAACACTCATGCTACTAGGGATAAGAGGTTGGACAAGTGGTGGACTTTGAATTTAAACCCTCGATATACAAAATATCATGGGATTAAGGTATTTCAATTGAGCCTAGCATCTTGGAGACATGGTGCTGCTTGCTTCTCTTCATGTTTCAATGGAGCCTATCTTGGACAAATGGTGGAGCATCCTTCTCTCTATGTTTCAATGGAGCCTAGCTTGGACAAGTGGTAGACCTTTGCTTCTCTCTATGTTGCAATAGAGTTAGCTTGGACAAGTGGTGGACCTTGGAACCAAAACCCCATGTAAAACCTATCATGGTCATTCCAAGTGGTGAGAAAGAATACCCTTTAAGATATATCCTTATAGGTTGGACAAGTGGTGGATCTTAACACCTATATCTTCTTAATATAATGACATAGAGTGAAAAAGTGGTGAATCGAGATCAAACCACTCATGCTACTAGAAATAATATGTGGGACAAGTGGTGGACCTTGAATGTAAACCCCCCATGTACAAAATATCATGGATTTAAGGTATTTCAATGGAGCCTAGCATCTTGGAGACATGGTGCATCTTGGTTCTCTTCATGTTTCAATGGAGCCTATCTTGGACAAATGGTGGAGCATCCTTCTCTCCATGTTTCAATGGAGCCTAGCCTGGACAAGTGGTGGACCTTGGAACCAGACCCCTATGTAAAACCTATCATGGGCATTCCAAGTGGTGGGAAAGAATACCATTTAAGATATATCCTTGTAGGTTGGACAAGTGGTGGACCTTAACACCCAGATCTTCTTAATATAATGACATAGAGTAATGAAGTGGTGAATATTGAGACCAAGCCACTCATTTTTTCATATACTTTTTTGTAATGCATTAATATTGTGGATACAAGGTCCAACACTTGTTCAAGATAGATCTAAGAAAGTATATATAATGAGTCTTCAAACTAGTAAACCAAGGGAAGAGAGAAGCAGGGTCCATGACTTGTCCAAGCTCATCTCTAGACAACATATCGAGATGCTAGGTCTACTGATTGTCTAATATAGGCATGGAGAAACAAGGCTCCAGCACTTGTCCAACCTTTAGAACTGCAAAGTGTACCGGTTGTCTAAACTAGGCATGGGAAAATAATAAAAGGTCCCCCACTTATCCAATATATTATCTCTAATAGCATGGGAGTTTTGGTCTCAAGATTTAGGAGTTGGCTGACCTATATTTCATTGTTTTATGATGAATTTGGTTTTAAGGTCAACTAATTATACAAGCTATAAGTTTATATCTTGAATGGTATTCCTTCCCATCACTTAGAAAACCAATGATATGTTGTACATGGGAGGGTTTGTTACAAGGTCCACCACTTGTCCAAGCTAGTTTCTTTGAAACATGGATGAAGGCAAGCTCCACCATTTGTTAAAGCTAGACTCCATTGAAATCTAGAAAATCCATGCTATGTTGTACATGGGGTTTCTGTTTTAATGTCCAACACTTGTCCAAGCTAAGCTCCATTGAAACATGGAGAGGAGAAACACTCCACCACTTGTCCAAGCTTGGAAACATTGATAGTAGTTGCTTTAGTTCGAAGATCCACCACGTGTCTAAGCTAACTCTATTGAAACATAGAGAGAAGCAAAGATCCACCAATTGTCCAAGCTAGGCTCCATCGAAACATGGACAGAAGCAAGCTCCACCATTTCTCCAAGATATGCTCCATTGAAACATGGAGAGAATCAAAGGTCCACCATTTCTCCAAGCTAGGCTCTAGCTGTCCAACCTATAAGGTCATATCTTAAATGGTAATATTTCTAATCAGTTGGAATACCCATGATATGTTTTACATGGGGGTTTTGTTCCAAGGTCCACCACTTGTCCAAGCTAAATCTATTGAAACATAGAAAGAAGCAAAGGTCCACCACTTGTCCAAGCTAGTCTCCATTGAAACAAGGAGAGAAGCAAGCTCCATCATTTCTCCAAGATATGCGAGCTTGGATAAGTGCACCTTTAAACCGACCTTCTTATGGGGCAATAGAGCATATGCTACATATTTTATGTATGCCCCATGCCTCAAATTAAGAAGTTCTAGATTAGAGGTGGACCTTGCTTGAATGTCCCATGCATTAAAGTAAGGAAACATAGCCAAGTCGATTGTATTCCTCAATGTATCCTTGCTTTCACAAGTTGTGAACCTTGAGTCACTTTTACATTAACTTGGAAAGTGGTGGACCTAAAAACCAAGCTCTCCATGTTGAGATAAGTTGTAGGTAGAACAATAGAACATAGACAACGATAATGGATGCAATATACTAGTCTCCTAATAATCCAAATGATTGAAACCATGGAATTTTAGTCATTTTCATTGTGTATTGTATGTGCATAAAGTGGAATGAGACCTTAAGAAAACTCAAATTTTTAACAAAATCTCAATATTTTGTACATGATATATTGAAATTTGTCCAACCTGGGAATTGGGATTTTCCCACTTTACCTAATATGGTCTTGTTGGTCGAACAGCGTTGTAGGTTTCTCTATTGGCTTATGAATCATATCTTGGAAGGTGACAGCAATGTTCCTGGTGAAGATCCGTGTTCTTTTTTTCTCTCTTTAGAGTGCGTACATTCTCCTTCTATAGGCAACTTGAGTGCCTTGGCCATTATTTCATTGGAACTATTAACTTCAATTGTTTGGCTAGCTGCATCTATAATCTAGACCGTGCCATCTTCATGGGTAGAGTTAAGCAACTTATAGGCTCGTTGTTGCAGGTCTACTCTGCATAAATCCATTTGGTAGAACTCTTGGAGTCCAAGCTTCCTATGATCCGCTTCTGAATCATATGCTTGGACCACATTGTGAATTTATTTAGGGAGCATCTGTATCTCGACCGCTTGATTGTCCGCGCTGTTTGGAATCTCCCTTGAAAGATTGCGACATGGTTCTTTTCTAGGAGATCTTCAGCAAAGGTTTTTTGCATTCATGGATGGACTACTCCTCTAACTAGTAATTTGGAATATCTAACAATCTTTGCTTCTCGGTTCTGTTGTTGGGGGTGGAGGGCTGATTTTGCATTGATCCTAGTGCAGACACACCATATATAGGTATTAGGTGCATTTCAAAGCAAAAAATTTCTTTTTAATATAGAAGTGAGACTTTGTAAGTCAAGCTCACAATTAAAGCCAAATAATTACTACATTGACCCATAAAAACAAGGTATGAACATCAGAAAGTTGATTTGACAAAAAAATTACATCAAGGATAATAAGCATGTTTATTATCTAGGAATTCATTTTGGAATCAAAATTGGATTTTGGCTGTGCACAAGGGCTATAGGCAATGAAAATAGATAGGATTTGAAAATTGGTTGGATATGGATGCATGGATGCTTGGATGCTTGGTGGGGACCATTTATTGATTGGAAGTCTCTAAAAATGACTAAGTGTTGGTGCAAAAATTTTGGGTGTCCAAATTGAGACAAACTTGGTGTGCAAGCTTGTGACAACATGATACAATTGATTGAAAAAAGACTGTCCTTTTTCGGCTCATTAGCGATAGGAGATAATGAGTGTGCTTATTATCTATTGTGCCATTTAAAAAAAAAACACTTTTTTTGGGTTGGGCAGGCTGTAGGAGGTGTTCCCATGGTCTGAATGTATTCTTGCACTTTTTGAACTTTGAAGTGGTTCCCTTAAATCAAAAGTTTTTACCATATACATATGGTAGTGATTTGTGTGAGCACACTTAGGACCACCGGGGCATTATTTCCTTCATTAGGAGGTTTTTCCCCCGTGCATTGTATATATGCCCATCATGCTAGGACTAACTTATCTTTCCATTGCACACTAAGTAATACACTCTCTGTTGTGTGCCTTGAGCTTCCTTCATCTTCTCCAAGATATGTGTGTTTTTTTGCAACCCTAATTACAACAATTGGAATTAGAGTAGGTTGCATCCTCCCGAGCTTAGTCGCCAGCAGCTCTAGCATATGCCTGCTCACTTTCTTCAATTTTTGTGAGCTTTGGCAAGCGTCAATAGGTCAAAATATATTTTGAGAGAGCTCAAAGAGCATGTTCTACTCAGATTTTTGATTTGGTCCCTGTTTCCACTACACGCACAATACTACATAGATAATTTTGTCATTTTGTGTAAAATTTATGTAAGTGTCGTTTTTTGCATACTGGTCCCTTATAGTCTTCTATAGTTTGTGATATATAGCATGCGCTATTCCCACCTTGTTTCTCCTCTTTTTGGCAGTTTTCACATCAGGTGCAACATTCACCATGGCTAACAACAACACATATGTATTCAAGATGGCTCTTGCTGAGGAAAAATTGGATGGGGACAATTACCCTATGTGGGCTTACATGATGCAACATGTCCTTGTGACACTGTGTAGGGCATTGATGTATGTCTTGGTTCTGAGGCTGTAAGCAATGTTGAGGATGTTGCAGGTTTTGGTGACAGGATTGCTGTTGGCAAAGTTGTTATGCCTACAGCTGAGAAAGCTCGTTGGGATGTGAAAGATGCATAGGCTCATGCATTGATTGCTTTTTATATGAAGTGCACTATTACTCCCCACATTCATTGAGAAAAATGTGCAAAACAAGCTTGGGATATTCTGGCTTGTCTTTATGCAAGTTGCAATGAGGCAAAAATTGCATTGTTGCGTAAAGAGCTAGAGTCAAATATTATGCATTAGGAAGATGACATGACACTTTCCTTACTGCTGTCAAGGATATCAATGAGTAACTTATTTCTACAAGTGGTCATTTTAAACAGTTCCCTTGTGCAAAATGTTATTGATGCCTTGCCAGCTTCTTACAAGACTTTTGCTAGTACTTGGAGACTTATGACCCAAGGCAATCCTGAAGTTTTCAAGTTTGATGCATTATGCACATTGCTGTTGCAAGAGTTACTTTCCAAAAAAACAAGACTAGATAGCGTGCAGTTGAACATGCCTTTATTGATACTCAAAGAAAAGGTTGTAACAACAATGTAACCACTTCTGATGGTTCTTTTATGAGTGGTAGATCACATGTTCCTAACTCTTCTACTGGCAACAATTCGTTCGGGAATTTTGGTGAAAAGGGAAAAAGAAGATGTGTTGCCATTATTGTAAAGCTACTGATTGATAAAGCAATGTCCTAAGGTGAAATCCAAAGAGGATAATAATAAAGAGGTTGGTTCCACTACAAATGCAACTATTATTGAGTCTTTTGTGAAAGGAGATTGTGATGCTAATGTTGATGTAGAATGGGCTTTTAGTGTAGAGTGTACTTATGATCATGGTGTCCATGATGCATGCATGTCAATTGCTATAGATTCACATGTGTGGTATTTGATAGTGGTGCTACAAAGCACATTACCTCACATCGTGATTTGTTCACCTCTCTTGAGTCTGTCTCTCATGGAAATTCATTCCCTTGTGCCAACAATGCCTCTTATCCAGTTGAAGAGTTTGAAAGATTTTTCTTACTAATGCAAATGGTAATTTTTTCTCACACCTATTGATGAAATGTATGTACTTGGGATCAAGAAGAATCTTTTGTTTGTATTTTCACTTGCTAGACTTGGACTTGTAGTCAAATTTGGATGACAGATATATAGTACATGATCTCAGTTTCGATGGTGAAATTGTTGTATCTAGCATTTTATGTCGTGGACTGTATAAGAACACTTTGTATAACAAGTGTGGGTAAAATTTTGCAAATGCAGTTGTGGATTCTAAGGCTATTTTAGATGCAAAACTTTGACACGCACGTTTTAGGCTTCTGAATTTTGCCAGTTTGCTACGTCTGCAAAAATTTGCTATGGTTGCTTCTTTGCTGTCTCTTGAAGCACTTGTCAAACATTTTTGTGAAGGTTTGGGTAAGATGCAATGTTCAAAGTTTCCTAAGGATGGTTTAGTTTTAGCAGTTTGCAGCTTGTGCATACTGATGTTTGTGGGACAATGCAAACTCTGTCCTTGGGCAATTACCTTTACTTCCTAAATTTCATTGATAATAACTCCAGGCAATGCATGGGTATATCCTCTGAAAGAAAAGTCCAAAGTATTTATATTCTTTAATTATTTTTTGGCTATGGCTAAAATGCCTCAAAATGTACTATGGGTACCCTTCGTTTCGATCGAGGGGGGTTGTACATTTCTCATGAATTTAATGCATTTCTGGCTAGTCGTGGGATAAAATAGCAATTTACAATGCCGTATACACATAAAAAAATGGTGTTATTGAGAGAAAAAATAAGTCACTTACAGAAATGGCTCAATGTATGGTCAAAGTCAAGTTGTTTTGCATACGTTTTGGTTCGAGGCCATCATGTGTGCCACTTTTATACTTAACATATGTCCTAAAAAATCTTTACAATCTATCACTCCATATGAAGCATGGCATGATAAAAAGAATTCTATTGAGCACATGCGTGTTTTTGGCTATTTGACATATGCTTTGGTGCCACAAATGCAGCATAGGAAATTGGATAATAAGGCTATCAAATGTATATTTGTTGGTTATAGTGCTGAAAGAAAAGGTTACATGTTGTATCATCTGCAAAAAAAGTGTATCTTGGTCTCATGGGATATTGTGTTTGTGGAAGATTCAGCTCAGCCCTTGTTGTCATGTACTAGAGACTGTAATGTAAGCTCACATGACATTTATGACACATTGTTGCCTCTTTTTAGTGGTGGTGGAAGTTCAAATGTAAATTCCAATGAGGAAAATGTACAGCCTATGGGGGTTTTTAAAAATGCTACAAATCAGCCTATTACTAATGCAGATGTACTTGATGAGGAAAGGGCTGAGAATGAGCATGCTAGAGGTATGCCAAAATAGATGGTGCATACTTTGCATGATAGTAAATTGGATGCACCTTGGTCTAGTCGTAGTCGTTCAAGTTATCACCAGACATCTGATGCATCACATTGTTATGCTTCGGCTATGTCTAGCTTACATGATGTTGAGGAACCTCTATCTTTTGATGAAGCACAGAATTCAAAAAATTGGATGGCGGCCATGCAACCTAAATACCCGAGGGGTTCACTATATTTAAGACCACTATATCACGTGCGTTCAGGCTCTTTTTCTAAAATCCCTATTCTGTGAATTTTGAAGGAAATATAATGAACCCTTTTCTTTTAAATTCTGTAAATTTTTTGAGATTTGTAAAAAGCACATCCTTATGTAAATTTATTTCTGTAAGTTTTAAGGGATTTAAATAACCTTCTGTTGAACTCTACTATGTAAGGTGAACCCCCCGGGCCTAAATATGATGCACTTATAAAGAATGACACATGGACTTTATGTGATTCTCCCCTTGGCAAAAGGACCATTGGTACAAAGTGGGTTTACAAGTTGAAACGCACGTCGGATGGTGAGATTGATCGTTATAAGGCTCAACTTGTTGCAAAGGGTTATGCATAGCAAAAAGGCATAGATTATGAATAGACTTTTTCTTCCAAATTTTGTATGACCACTATGAGTTTTCTATGTGCATTGGCAGCTCAATTTTTTGAGGAAGTTTATGTAACGTAACCTTGTGGTTTTGTCATTAAAGGGCAGGAAGATAAAGTGTAAAAATGTAAGAAAGCTTTGTATAGTTGAAGCAATATCCTTGTGCTTGGTATGAGAAGGTTGACACTCATTTGATCAAATGAGGCTTTTGTAATAGTTCAACAGAAAGCACATTGTATGTAAAGCGTGATGGGTGATGTACTTCTCATTGTTGTTCTTTATGTGGATGATTTGCTAATCACTAGACCAAATGAGAGACATACTGCTGAATTTAAGGCTGATTTGAATGCTACTTTCAAGATGAAAGATTTGGGGGTGTTGCATCATTACGTGGGTTTATAGTTTAAGAAGTGTGATGGTGGTATTGCCTTGTGTCAGACAAGTTACATAGAGACATTGCTGTATAAGTTTGGACTTGAGGATTGCAAACCTATTGCCACTCCCATGGAGAAAGGTCTAAAATTGATTCTTCATGGTGTTGGTGATCCCACCAATGTCACTCTTTACCAAAGTGCTATTGGATTCCTCATTCATGTATGAAACACGAGGGCGGATATTAAGTTTACATATCAAACGGGCACCCACTGATTGGACACGTAGTTGGACACCACATTTGTAGTCTATTATTTTGTGAGCTAGTGTAGTAATACTCTGTGTAAATCCTAATTATAGAGTAGTGGATCAATTCCCTCAGTTGTAATGCTGCAATGATAATTGTAAAGGTCCATGTGAGTCAGCCACCACTGGCCATTTAGAATGCCCTAGGTATAAAGGTCAATAACCTTAATGTGAAAAGGAGGCTTACTTTAGAGAAGAAAGAGCTTTGTGTACGTACGCTCAAGCTGTGATGACCTAGTTCGTATTTAGAGCGTTCGTTTCTAAGATTTGTCTCTCCATTCCATTTAAACTTTAGCAGAGTGAAGCAGTTAGACATGGGGTTTAGTGCTTGATAGAGTCTAGAAATCGAGGACTTGCTAGATCTTTTCTTGAGAAGTAAACAGGGTTGTGAGTGAGATAGCCAAAAGCATTTCATTCTCCAATTTTCTCATTACTTTCAGAGTGTTATTTTGTTTTCCATTTCGATTTTATTTTGTACCGTTCAATTTGTTTTCATTTTATGTTTTATTTCAGTTTTTAGGAGTAGGGTAAGTAGAAACTACCACCTTAAAATTTGGGCTAAAAGATTGAGGGAAAAAAGGGTGAAAACCATATTTTGGCCGAAATGAGGATAACTCTGAAATTGTGAAAATCTGATGGTAGAGACCTCAAAAGTGATCCAAATTCAAAAATTTGTGGATCAAGGGCATCAACATACTCTCTAGAAGCAATCTGAAAAGTTTGACCAAAATCTGTGGAGGAACATGGATCATGATCCATATACCCCAGAGATCATTTTTTGTGAAAAGTGATCAGTGACATTGTGCATCAGTGGGAAACTGCTCTGATCAAGTTTTCTTGAAAGAAAAACTCAAAAATCACATCAGAAATTGACTGTTAGGGCAAAAACATCAAAAATAGAGATTCAGACATAAAATTGGGCAAATCTTGAGATTTTGGGATCCAAATTCAAAAATGGGTGAGATTTGGCTTCTTCAGGGCATAGAGAACTTGCGGAAAAAAAATCATGAAAAAATGCTGTCAAACATGGATTGTGATCTATGTACCTTTTGACATTTGGGGTTGATATTTGACAAGTATATCCCTGATAACTAGTGGAACAACTTTGCCAAAAGAGACCATGTCAAAAAATTGAAAAAAGTTGGTCAAAATAGCCAAATACAGAAACTAGTCAAAAACCACAGGACAGACAGAAAAACTTGCTTTTGAATAGCAAAAACTAGTCCAAATCCAAAACTTTTGGTACGATAGCATCAAGTAAACATGATGATTCTGATGGTACCAAGAAAAGTCAATTTGGCTTCCAAACATGGATCACGATCCATGTACCTCATGAAAAAAATTTGATTTTTTTTGGTTGATATTTGAGCAGCAGGTAGCTAAGACATAGACAAACACTCTTCCCAAAAGAACTATATGCAAAAAAGTTGCAAAAAGTGGTCAAAAGAGCCAAAAATAGAACATTGTCAAAACTGTCATAGCAGACTGTAGAAGTCAATTTTGGTTGGGCAAAACTGATTCAAATTCAAAAAGATTTGTGGAGCAAGCTACAAACCACAAGCTATGAGCACACCAAAGTTCAGATCCAAAAGTGGTGCAGAGACCATTGTGCACAAAATTCCCCAATGAAATTTTGTCAAAAAAGTCCAAAAACGTCATCAAAAGTGCCAAAAACAATGCAAGGTGAAAACCCTGAAACAGACTTAGGGATTGAATTTTGTGTGGCCTAAACAAGTCTAAAATATACAAAAAGAACATAGCGAGCATCAAGAGACCAAGGGGAAGCTGTGTGCTAAGTTTCAGTGCAATGTGACACATAGGTACATGGATTGTGATCCATGTTCATTTGTCACTGATTTGATACCAAACTTACACCATAGCTAGAGGACATCACAAGGAGTCTAATGGTCTTTTCAAAACTCAATTTGGATGTATCAAAAACCTGCCCAAAGCCCAAAACTGCCAAGGACTCTGTGTAAGTGCCAGAATTTCCCTAACTTTCAATCCAGAGGTCCATTTTCAAAAAAATTGATATCATAGAAGCTCCTATTCATGCTAATTGTGATGGTACCAAAAAAAGTCAATTTAGGCTCCAAACATGGATCATTATCCATGTACCCATAGTGGCAGCTTGAGTTGAAACTTTCCAGATCAATAGTGCATACACAAGGAAACATATCCCCAACTCCAATTTTTGAAAAACAAATTGAGAAAATTTGGGTCAAAAGAGAGTAAAATAGGTGACAAACTAAGAACCGTAGTGCAGACCTAGTATTGGCCATTTGACCTATCAAGCCAAGTCCAAATCCAAAAAGATTTGAGATTTAGCTTGTGGACATAGTCAGCAACAAACTCCTAAGAGGACAAGTCTAGATGTGGTTGAACATGGATCACGATCCATGTACCTCAACCTCAGAATTTGATGAAAATTGGTATATAGCCTGCATATGACCTTGTCTACACACAATCAAAATTTGGAGAAAAAAATTTGACAGAGGAACCTGGATCGCGATCCATGTACCTCAGCATAGTTGGGGTATCTAACTTCATGATCTTGTAGATATACTTGAGTACATTCCAAATCTCAAGTTTGAGCTAAAAATACCTTTGGGAGACAAAGATACAAGCCAAAGTTCCTATATTCTGGTCTTGAAACTGTTTTGAGTGCAGTTCACTAAAAGTGCTCTAACTTTTGACAGACAACTCCAAATTGAGTCAAATATAGCTAGGAAGATAGCTTGCAAGCAATTTAAGAAAATTTGATGAAACAAATTTGACAGAGGAACATGGATTGCGATCCATGTACCTCAGCATAGTTGGGGTATTTGACTTCATGATCTTGTAGATATACTTGAGTATATTCCAAATCTCAAGTTTGAGCTAAAATTGTAGACATGTAGTAGTGTTAGTGTGTATACGCGCTTCACCAGGGGCACTTTTCTCCCACTGGGTTTTTCCCCCTGGACATCTGGTGTGAAAGGACACCTTATCTCTTAGGGTTTCATATAAGCTTTGTAGCTCTGAGTTTGTATACACAATTATTATTCCAATACAGAGAGACAGACTACAGAGATCTCGTACACAAGCTCTGTGTCTTCTCCTTCTCCATCTTCTTCCTACTCTGAGTTGCTGTCTTCCTTCTGTTTCCTGTTTCATCATCTTCAACAATTGGTATCAGAGCAAGGTGATTTCCAGAGCCTCTACTTGCGTTTTCGCGTCCGCGCGCGCAATCGCAGTTTTCAGGCAGTTTTCGGAAAATTTGTTCGTGGGAGCATCCTTGACGTTCCGGGAGTATTCTGACCAGGTGACCTGGAATTTTACCCCCCTTTCGAAGCCGTTCGAGCCCTCAGAATTTCGTTCTGAGCAGCGTAGCAGAAGTTACTTTTCCGAGGCGTTTAGATCAAGAGGGTGTGCTTTTTGACAGATTTTCTTCAGGTAAATAGTTCTTTTGGGAAGCAGCTTGTCTTAGCTTTGTGCTGAGATTTTGTGTAGAGTTTTGCTTGCATTGGAGAGGAGATTTGTGAATCTCTTGGAGGTTCTTTTGCTCTCTTGTGTGCATCTACAGTATGGCTCAATCTACGGAGAAAGAGATTTTTGGTGCGTTTACATCCGAAGACAAATTGGATGGTACCAACTATTCTCTTTGGTCTTTTATGGCCAAAAATGTTTTGGTTGGTAAAGGATTGTGGGATTATGTATCTGGAGATGAAGTTCGTCCAGGTAGCATTGCACCTGCCACGCCTGGTCGTGGTGCAGCTGTTGGTGCAGGACCCTCACAAGTCACTCCAGAGCAAAAGAGATGGGATACTAAAGATGCACAAGCTATGGCTGTGATTGCCTTAACCATAAAGAGGACAATCACACCACATATCAGATCTTGCAGAACTTCTGAGGATGCTTGGAACACTCTGCAAGCTATGTTTGGAGGAAGAAACGCTGCCAGAATAGAGTTTTTGAAGAAACAACTTGACAAAATACAGATGGACGAAGGTGATGATATTGTCGAGCATCTTACAAAAATCAGGGATCTTAAAGAGCAATTGCTTAGCATTGATGAAGTGATTCCAGAGAAGGACTTGGTTTCCAAAACACTCAATTCACTACCACCATCTTATTTGACTTTTCAGACTTCTTTGACTCTGTCTTTGCGAGCTAATCCTGACCCTCTTCATTTTGAAGAGTTAGTGGCTTTGCTATTGCAGGAGGATCAATCACGTAAGAACAAGTCTTTACAGGTGGATGGTATGGATCATGCTCTTGTTGTACAGAACAAAAACAGGGGTAAAGAGAGTGCTCATCACTCCAAGTCTAGTGCAGGACAATCTTCAGAGAAGTCTAAAGGTGATTCCGACAAGTCCAAGAAGAAAGGTAAATGTCACTACTGCAAGAAACCTGGTCACTACATTAGTGAGTGTAAAAAGCGAATTGCTAAAGAAAAGAAGAAAGAGTCAAGTTTGGTTGTTTCAGCTTCTGGTGATTCTTCTACAGCTAAAGAAGAGTCTGCAAACTTTGTGCAGGATTCTTATGCTTTTGTAGTATGTTCAAATTTTTCTGCTTACAGTGTTGACAAGACACAAATGATTTGGTACTTTGATAGTGGTGCATCCAGGCATATTACTTCAAGGAAGGATTTGTTTTGTTCATTGGATGCAACTCCAGCAGGAAAGAAGGTGACATGTGCAAATAATGCTTCTTATCCAATCAAAGGCGTTGGTAAGATTTTGATTACCATTTCAGATGGTTCAGATTTATGCTTGCCAGATGTCTTATATGTTCCAGGGATCAAGAAGAATTTGTTGTCTGTATCCTCTCTTGCAAAAAATGGTCTTCGGGTCATTTTTGAGGATGACAGATGTGTTGTACGAGATCGAGAGAATGGTTATTCTCTTATCACTACAGGTACGCTGGAAAATGGACTATTTGTGCTAGATCGTTATGAAAAGCAGATTCAGGTATGTATTGCAGAAACAAAGACTCAGGCCATGCAGGATGCTGAGTTGTGGCATGCTAGATTTGGGCATGTTGGTTATGGCAGTTTGATGACTTTACAACGTCATAATATGGTGCATGATTTGTCTTTATTGGAGATGCCACCAAGACATGTATGTGAAGGTTGCGTTCTTGGAAAGATGCACAGATTTGCATTTTCGCAGGATGGTTCAGTTAGAGCGACACGAAAGTTGCAGCTTGTACACAGTGATGTATGTGGTCCTATGAGGACGCCATCTATAGGAAACAGCCTTTATTTTGTGACCTTCATTGATGACTTTTCCAGGTTTTGTTGGGTGTATCCACTCAAAGCAAAGTCAGATGTGTTTGCAGTTTTTCAACATTATGTCGCCATGGTTGAAAATGAAACAGGTTGCAAAGTACAGACTCTTCGTACCGATCGAGGAGGTGAATACATGTCAGGTGCATTTAAGGATTTTTTGGGAAAGAAAGGCATTAAACACCAATGCACTATGCCATACACACCACAACAGAATGGTGTTGCAGAAAGGAAGAACAGGTCTTTAATGGAGACGGCTAGATGTATGCTCAAGGCTAAGAGTTTGCCTCATAAGCTATGGATGGAGGCAGTTGCTTGTGCAGCACATGTTTTGAACAGGTGTCCTACTCGTGCCTTGAAGACCATTACTGCATATGAAGCTTGGTATGACAAAAAACCTTCAGTCAGTTATCTTCGTGTTTTTGGTTGTCTTGCTTATGCTCACATCCCTCAGCAGTTACGTGGAAAGCTTGATGATAAGGCAATCAAATGTATATTTGTGGGGTACAGTAGTGGAAGTAAAGGTTATAGACTTTACAATCCTGCTACAAACAAGATTTTTGAAAGTCGCGATGTAATTTTTGCAGAAACTACTGCTCAACCTATGGTTGCTTTTGATGTACCTCATATGCAGACACATGATGTATTTGAAGGTTTGCTTCCTTCTTTTGTGGAAAATCAAGATTCACAACAGGTTGATAATCTTGATCAATCTTTTGATCAGCATGTGACACCTCATGATGTAGAGGAAATTGTGCGTGAAGAGCAAGAAGTTCTCAGGGAAGAAAGAACCTTGCCTAAATGGGTTCAGAAAACTTTGCAGGATAGCAAGTTGGATGCACCGTTGCCACGGAAAACACGTGCTGGTACTACTTTTGGCAGAGAGCAAGTAGATTTGGCTTGCTTTAGTACTCTTTGTGATGCAGATGAGCCTGATTCATTTGAACAAGCTTTAGAGTGTGTTCAGTGGAAAGATGCTATGCAGCAAGAAATTGATTCTATTCATAAGAATCATACATGGGATCTAGTGGACTTGCCTACAGGTAAAAAGCCTATTGGTACAAAGTGGGTTTTTAAGGTAAAAAGGAAACAAGATGGTACTGTTGACAGGTACAAAGCAAGGCTTGTGGCAAAAGGCTATGCGCAACAGAAAGGCATAGATTATGATGAAACCTTTGCTCCTACTTCTCGTGCGTCCACAGTTAGATCACTAGTTGCAATTGCTGCTCATCATGGTTGGAAAGTGCATCAGTTGGATATCAAAACTGCTTTTTTGAATGGTGATTTGCAGGAAGAAGTTTATGTAAGTCAACCAAGTGGTTTTGTTGTAAAAGGTCAAGAGCAAAAGGTATGTAGATTGCGTAAAGCTTTGTATGGTCTCAAACAGGCTCCAAGAGCATGGTATGAGAAGATACATACTTATTTGATTGGCCAGGGATTTCAGAATAGTCCAATAGAAAGTACTTTGTATGTCAAAAAGAGAGATGGAGTTCTCATTATGCTAACACTTTATGTGGATGATATGCTTCTTACAGGCAATACTGCAGATGAAATTGAAGCGTTTAAAGATGCTTTGAGAAAAACCTTTGAGATGTCTGATCTTGGTTTGCTACATTATTACTTGGGTATTCAGTTTGTGCAATCAGAGGATGGCATATACATGTTGCAGGCAAAATATTTGCATAAAATTTTGGACAAGTTTGGTATGCAAAATTGTAAGCCAATCTCTACACCCGTAGAAACTGGATCAAAGTTGAGCATGCATGATGCTGGAGAAACTTTTGATGTACATACTTATGCAGCAGCGGTTGGTTGCTTGATATATTTGGCAGGCAACACTCGTCCAGACATTCAATTTGGGGTTTCACAAGCAAGCAGATTTATGCACAGCCCAGGTATGCATCATTGGCAGGCTGTGAAGCGCATACTTCGTTACCTTTCAGGTACCCCTAATCTTGCCATGTTCTTTCCAAGGGGGGATATGTATGGAAAGCACAGTTCTATGCAGCTTCTTGGTTACAGCGATTCAGATTGGGCTGGTGATTTTGACACACGACATTCCACAAGTGGCAATTGTTTTTTCTTGGGAAATGCATGTATATCTTGGCTAAGCAAGAAGCAACCCACAGTGGCTACATCAACTTGTGAAGCTGAGTACAGGGCAGCTTTCACGGCAACAGTTGATTGTGTATGGATACGCAGGTTATTGGCAGATCTTTGTGAGTGTCAACAGGCACCCACTACCATTTTCACTGACAGTCAGAGTGCTATGGCAGTTGCAAGGAATCCAGTATTTCATGCAAGAACAAAGCACATAGAGGTTCACTACCACTATGTCAGGGAAAGGCTACATGCAGGGGAGATCACACTAACTTACTGTCCTACACAGGATAACATTGCAGATCTATTTACGAAGGCGTTATCACGAGAAAAGTTTGAAGCTTTCCGAAAAGCTTTGGGCTTACTCTCATACACATGATGATCTGCTACCTTGTACGGATTCACACTATCACTACAGGGGGGATTTGTAGACATGTAGTAGTGTTAGTGTGTATACGCGCTTCACCAGGGGCACTTTTCTCCCACTGGGTTTTTCCCCCTGGACATCTGGTGTGAAAGGACACCTTATCTCTTAGGGTTTCATATAAGCTTTGTAGCTCTGAGTTTGTATACACAATTATTATTCCAATACAGAGAGACAGACTACAGAGATCTCGTACACAAGCTCTGTGTCTTCTCCTTCTCCATCTTCTTCCTACTCTGAGTTGCTGTCTTCCTTCTGTTTCCTGTTTCATCATCTTCAACAAAAATTACCTTCGAGAGACCAAGATACAAGCCAAAGTTCCTGTGTTTTGGTAATGAAACTGTTTTGAGTGCTGTTTCAAGTGCAGTTCACTAAAAGTGCTCTAACTTTTGATAGACAACTCCAAATTGAGTCAGGTATAGCTAGGACATAGCTTGCGGGAAATAGCTTGTTGAGAAGATGTAATACTTGTGGAGGGGATTACCCCACTCCATGTTGTAGCACTCAGCCAAAGCCACAACGTGTGCTAGGGCAACAACCACCTCTTCTGAATGATGCTACAGTAGTAGTCAACTACGTACACTCATCCAACGTATGTGCCACAAGCCATGAAAAACCAGTACTCCATGGATTCTAATATGCTCATGATCATAGAAAATCATCAGGAGTATGGTTCAAAGAACATCCTCACATGGACAGAACAACCATTGGCTGGATCACCATTTGTGAAACAAGAAGGTCCATGATTTGAGTGTGGAGGTGATCATTGGGCACAAAGTTGTCCAAACAAGGATCCATAAATAGAATTATTTGTGTTTTGTGAATGTTGTGGGATAGACCATCTATGCCAACATTGTGCTAAAAATCCAAACTACAAGGGAAAAGCAATAATGAACATTGTAGGCGTAATGCCTTCTTCAAGTGGATCCGACGTAGAACCCGCCATTCCTTTAAACATGATGACTCGAGCTCAAGATCAAGAAGCTACCAGAAACAAACCGGCTGAGGAAACCACATTTCTTGTTCAAACAGAAATCAAAACTTATCAGTGGGAACAAGAAGAAAACCATGGAAAGACAAATGAGACAAAATGAAAGCAAGAGGCTACAAGAGAAAGCTACTTTGGAAACTGAACTAAATCAAACAAAAGAACAACTTAGACGAGAGCAACAAAGAAAGAAAAATGCAAAGGGACCTAGAGAGTTAAAGACTAACTCGGGAGGTTCAGTCTTGGTAGACAAAGTCTCTGAACCTTTGGATGCAATTTTGAAAGCTTATGATGCTAGGTTAAAGACCAACCAAGCCCAAGAGGATAGATGGCTGGCATATCCTCATCCACGGTATGAAAAAGAGAGGTTGCAAATGTGCAAGAAGCTCATCCAAAAGACCCAAGCTCTTATGGAACCAGTTCCAGATGCTCCAAAAAAGGAGGTGCTAATCCACAAAAAAAATTTAGGAATTGGAAAGTCATGGTATTGTAAACAAAGAGGAAGAGCTAGAAGATGAGACACCTTTAGATACAAGGGAAGTAGCCAATACCACAAATGGGGTGGGCTCACAAGCAATGATGCCTATTCCGGAGCTAGGAGAACCGTGGCCACAATCCTTACGAGAATTGATTAGAAACTGAAAAGATGGTAGTACTATCTTACAATCAGCACCTATCCTTGAGATAAACATGGATAATGAATTTTTCCCAGGAGATATACGATCTCTATATGGGGACGCTAGTTCTATCGCATCTGGAGAGAGTAAACCACACTCTCTAAATACTTTGCCATCTTTCATAGGAGAACTCAAAACAATATCGGAGGTTAAAATGGTACCTTCTCAGTGGAAAGCCACATAAAAAATGATGGATACCAAGAGCTTGCACGAATTGATATCCTCCTATACAATGCACACTTTATCTCTTAGAGTTGCTAAAAATTAGACCACATCCATGGGGCCAAATGGGCAAAAACCTGGAAAACATGGGGTTGAAAATTCGTTCACATGACCAACTTGCATATGAAAACAGGGATGACACCTTGCCTGAGAAGCCACAGACAAAGCCAGTACCAGTAAATAAGGTGGGTGACTACTGTGAAGGAGAAGAAGGAAACACCTTACCACTTGAGTACAAAAGAGTAAAGACGATTGCTATATTAGATAGTGGGGCAAGAATTGCCATTGCAACCAAGGAAGTCTGGAAAAAATAGGGAAAACCTGCTCTGAGAACAACTAGAATAAAACTTCAACTAGCGGATGGGTACCTGGAGAAACCTATTAGCATTTTGGAGCAAATTGTAGTAACCTCTTGCAGAATCACATACGAGCACACATTTGCTATTATGAATTTCGATGAGAGTGCAATTTTGATATTATATTGGACAAACCATTCATGCGTCAACTCAAAATGGTACAAGACTGGGGCTATGACTATATCTACTTGAGACACAAAGAGGTCACTACAAAAATTAGTGTCAAAGATCATAGTTATAGAGATGTAGAGTGAACCCCGGGGGAAGAATTAAACTCCACAACTGATTTCAAAAGCAAAGCATATATTTGGATGTACGAAGCTCTTGAGAGTGTAAGTCTGAGGAAGGAGGATTGTATTCTTGATCGACCTATGGAGGACACATACTATATTCCAGAACCATTTCCAGAGGATTTATTCGAACCCTTTGGATGGGATCAAATACTGGCGACTCTTGATGTGTGTGTGAATGAGGTGACCCTGACTAAATTTTACGATCAAGATGGGTATGATATAACTTCCTTATTTATGATAAAGGTGTTGAAGGACGGTAAGGAAGTTTGTGAGTGTGAAAATAGAAAAGGTGAGATAGATAGATACGTCCTGGAGCACAAGGAAAAAGTGAAAACAAAGAAATCAGAGCAAAAACAAGAATATGTCATCATTGACATACCTGAAGAATCAACAAAAGCTGTTTCAAAGAAGCCGACTCCATAAAAAGTGTAAATGAAAGTAGATGAAGGAAAAAAATTTAGAAGTTCAATGTCAAATGTTCAACAAACACAATATCAACAGAAGAACAAGGATAAAGAAGAAAATTGACTATCTCCTATGACAATCAAATTTAGCATATGCAGAGAAATAGGACTAAAAATCACATGTTCATCTGTGATAGATCCAGAAGCAACAAAGAATCTAATGACTTATGGAACGTGGATCATGATGGGAAATCCACCAATCATTGAGCTAAAGAAGATGGCGTACACAAGTTCAAAAATGCCGATTCCTAGCTTCGGAGTGGCAGAAGCTATACTCAAGTTGAGTACCGGGGAGTATAAGGATACTTTTCACATAATCGACTCCCATCACATCAAAAAGAGTCTGGTCCTGACGAAAAGCTAGAGGAACATCTTGTTTTGACAACAATCAAAAGCTTCAACAACAACAACTGTAAGAGTTCATGAAGCTTCTCAAATCCATATGGACAAGAAATCACCAACCATCACAGAAAAAGGTAAAGCAAAGGTAAACACTAAAGTATGTCAACCTCGCAAGATGACTTTACCTTCAATGAGCCTACATCAAACTTCCAACAAATCCTCTACATCAAGAGCCACACCATCAACAATGCAATGGAAACCAAAGAAAAAAGTCTATCCAAAACCAAAGTTTCCATCACAAAAAAGCATACAGAAGAAACCAAAGAATGTCAACCAAGTGTTGGTATCCAAAGAGCACATCAAAGTCAAAGACCCATTTTGGATATATGAAGCTCAAGTTCAACATCAACAACCAAAGGTCATTGGTTGGGTAGCATCAAATGATTCATTGCTGCTCAGGGATATTTCCAAGGAAACATTAATGTTTGGGCCAAAAAGCCTAAAGTAACAGCCTGGATGTACTCACCTCCAGAAAGAAGTTCTACAAGGAGCGAGCCAAGTTATCAACAAAATACAAACAGTTCACACAAGCAAAAGAACAACTACAAAAGGCAAAAGAAAAGACCTTCCAAGCGGGCAACACGACAAATATGGGTGCCGAAGTCAGACCTCAAACAAGCTACCCAAGCTACACAACACAAACAGGTGAAACATCGGCTAATTCCAATCAAGCTACTTGAGGCACAAGGATTCTTTGAAGGCAACACTCACATATGGTTACCAAAAGTTGTAGCTCAATTTGGGATAACCAAGAGAAATCATGCAACAGAAGCTTCTACCCCAAAGCAAGTAAAGAAAACCAACATCCAGAAGAAGCCAATTGCATCCAAGGCTGTTGCAATCTCCAGATGGATACCTCGTCTCAACTGCAAAAGCAAGGCTTTTACAATGGAAATCATCAGGTTTGGATATCGAAGCCTAGTGTCCATCAAATTATAGAAGAAGGTAAACTGCCAAAGATGATCACACAAGGACCAAAGACAAGGTGGGTTCCAAAATTGCTTGTAGAAACTCAATCACAGAAAACCCACACACCTCGACAACCGCTTCTCATGGGAGATAAAGCAAAGGCTCCATTAGTCTTTACGGTAGCTAAAGAACTTGTTTAACAAAGTAGTGACAACCTATGACAAGCAAGTCAAGAGGAGCCAAAGTTTGCCAACCTACTCTACAAAATGGTGGCATACAAAGACCAACACAATGGAAGAGGACTAAATTTCAAGAACTTATGGAATTGGGTTTCTGGACTTGAACAGGTAAGTCCAAGTTTCCATTAAAAATACATGGCATGAAAGTCAGAGTCGGGAATCTAAGATACTAAATGAGCAAGGCATTAGTCCCAAAACTTCATGTAATATTCTCTATGGTGTAAGCATCTTAATTATTCTAGGTACTGCTCAAGCTGGAAGAGTTGCTCATGCTAGTATAGGTGAGCATAAGAGTCAAAGTCATTGTAGTATAGTGGTAAGTGAAGAAGCAAGTTCAAAAGACACTGACGCTGGGTTGCATGATTCATTATTCGACACTCATTTTATTCGTGAATAATGGTCGATTAGTACATTCTAAAGATTTATTCGTACGTACTATTCGTTGCCATGTCAGGTTTTTTCAAAAAAACATTTTATTGCTTACATATCGATCAAAAGTCTATCGATTGATTAAGTATCGATTGATAGGCTTTCGATCGATAGTTTAAATCGATCTATATGTTCTTGATCAAAGCACAAATTTGCATGGCTTAGCTACAATTCCCTTCGCCAAAGTATCAGGTTACCTCCGACATAGAAAGGTTGAGTTGTCAACTTAAAAACTAAAAAATATTTTACTACCACATTCTTTTCACAATTAAAACAATGATTCTTTTTTAACTTTCATAATTGCATTTCATTAAGACAACCTTTGAAAACAATATTGAAGACATTCTTTTAGCAAACAGACATCTTTAAACTTAAGACAGGGTATTGTCAATCAAAACATTGTCCATAATAACCGTGACCAGTACTCTTCTTGTCTGAAGATCACCTAAGGGTGAAAAACGGCACCCATTCCTTATTCATAATCCGGAGTGGATAAACCCCCACCCAAGGTTCTGGGTGCCCATACACCAAACCAGTTGCCCATACAACCGGGCGGCTCCCCTAGGATTAAAAAAACGGTATCCTAACTTATGTAGAAACATCAAGACATGACACGGAGTAGAAACTCAACGTTCATGGGGGTAACCGACTTATCCGTGGCTAGAAAGCCAATCATTATCATTAATTTTATACTAAGGAGTCGGAGGTGTCTTGAGACAAGCTGTCTTAAGGATGATCAATCATATCTTTCCTATTTCAACTAGTTTTAACCCAAACAATTCTTTGCTACATTATAAACAAATGCACGTTGGAAGTTACCTTCCGTTTTCAGCCAATTTATCCTTTCTAACCTTACGTATGCAATGCTAGCTTAAAAATGAACTTTAAAAAATTTTAAATGAACAAAATAGAAATCCACCTGGGACTGATCGTCCATGTGCTGCTGGGTTGGAGCCCGCAAACCTTCCTCCGTCGGCCTATGGCTAGGCCCAGCCTCATGGTCATTAGTGGCCTTGTTTCTTTTGTTGCTAACATCCTCTTCCTCGGTCAGAGGATTTCTCGTGGTTCTCTTTAGAGCCACGTCGGCAGCCTTATAAAAAGACTTAAGCGATTCAAAGTTTAATTGAATAATCTTCTTTTTCTTTTTTTACCCAAAATTAAGGGTGTTTGGAGTAAGTAGATATCGTTGATAGTCAATTTGATGAGATATTCCTCCTATAACTTATTTATGTTATAAGTAATTTTCCATAATTACCATTTAATACTAGAATGGTAACATGACACTTTTATGTCCATGGACACTTTTGTGTCCTGTTAAGTGACCATTTTGCTTGAATTATTTGAAGAGTATGAAAATGAATTTCTAGGTGCTATATATCCACAAAGTTGCCTCATGAGCTGAAAAAAACTTAGCATTTTTTTTTGAGTATCGATCTCACCATTAACCTTACTCTTGCACAACATTTTTGAACCTAAACTGTGTGGAAAAATGGGTCCTATTTTTGGCCTTTTTTAATTTTTGGCAACTATACCACTCTAAACTTCATGTTTGTGAGGTTTAGATGTCTAGAGGTTAGGCCTTCATAGTTCTCAACATGTTTTGATGCTTGTAGGGAGAGCTAAGTGTTAAAATTGAAAGTTATGACCAATTTATAAGAATTGTATAATCTTGTTTTTTGGCCAAAATTATCACTTTTATGATTTTTTTTGTGGCTTTCTTGATATCCAAATTCAATTTTGATTGTATAATTGTAATGTATAACATAAAGCTAATCTTCCTTGAGTTTTGGGGGACCTAATATGCTATATAGCATAGTATATGATGATGGTTGAGTTTTTTGATTGCTGAAGAATACGATACATTTTAGAGTAGCAAGTATAACTTTCTCAATATTGCTAGTTTCTTAGGTCAATTGTGTGTATTTTGTAGGTAGTAACCATATCTAATCATAGACTACAAACTTGGCTAGATATTGAGTAGTTTTTATGGGTTTCTAGAGGTCATAATGCTAAACCCAGTTTTTTCATGTTTGCTGTATTTAGCACTTTATCATTGCCCCCAAGGTTCCAATTGGAAGAGATCCATTATCCTTTTGACATGCTCCATGGATCCTTTTGAATCCAAAGGCCCAAAGGAAACTAAGAAAATGTGTATATAGTATCTGTATTGAGCGTGACTATAGAAACTTTGATGATAGGTCTGCAGAATGGCAAAAATGCAACCTTTTTTGTACCTATTTTTTTTTACCAAACAAAATTAGTGAGGTAAAAGCAACCATATTTTTTGTTCACCAACCCATTGAAGTTAACGGGGCATTTTATCTCATGTCCTACAAAAATCCCCATTCTTATTTATATGCAATCAACTGTAAAAAATTGCTGTTTTGGGCAAAATACACTGGTCCATCGACTTTGGAGGCTTGTAGTGACCAAGGGATGAGAAAAATAACAAGTTTCTCATTTTTTCCATATGTAGTAGTTATTGAACTATAATCTCATGAAAGGATTTTTCAAAATGAGTGGATCTACTATGGTTTTGGAAATTTTTCCCAAAACCCTGAAAGGACACTTTTATGTCCTATTAGGTTACCATTCTAGTGTTAAGCTGAGAAGCCCTTTAACTAGGTTTCTCCTTAGTCTATATTCCATTTTAGCCTTAGTAAATTATAAATTTCTATCGCTTAATGGATTACTCACCCTAAATTGTAATTGAATATGTTCTATCTTTAGGAATTTTCATAAGTTTGATTTATAACCTTTTCCTCCTATACTTATGGTCTAAATTAGGTAAAATTTTACTGATAGTAATTTATTATACCATCCATGTATGCTGAGGTTATTTTCCCACCCTTCAAAAGTATTTTTAGACCTCAGGTATTTATTTGGTAATTAAATGAATTCGTTTACTAATCTCCCTCGTCTATTTTATACGCAAAATCGGTTACTTTTGTTGAAGATAAATACCTAAACTATTTATCTGAGGTTGTGGTATTTATCATGGATTTCCCAAGGTGTGTTCTACCTCTGATATTTATATCAAAGGATTTTGGATTAATTTACTATATTTCCCCTTTTATATTCCCCTAAAAATAATATAATTTTACTGGGATAATTAGTTCAACTAACTATCTGAGATTCACATAATTATCACGGGTTTCCTAAGGTTTGAGTAACCTCTGATAAATCACTCAATAATCAATTTGCTAATTTCTCCTATTTAATTTGTCCTAAAAACAGAGTATTTTTGCTAAAGTAATTAGGTAAATTAATTATCTCAGCTTATCCTAATTATCACGAGTTTCCTAACACATAATTAACCACTAATAAATAACTCAAAGCATTTGAAATCAATTAACTAAACTCCCCTATTTAATTTGTCTTAAAAACAGAGTATTTCTGCTAAAGTAATTAGGTAATTTAATTATCTGAGCTTCTCCTAGGTTCCCTAACACATGGTTAACCACTGATAAATAACTCAAAGCATTTGAAATCAATTTACTAGTTTCCCCTATTTAATTTGTCTTAAAAACAGAGTATTCTGCTAAAGTAATTAGGTAAATTAATTATCTGATCTTCTCCTAGTTATCATGGGTTCTCTAGCTCATAATTAACCACTAATAAATAACTCAAAACATTTGAAATCAATTTACTAATTTCCCCTATTTAATTTTTCTTAAAAACAGAGTATTTCTGCTAAAGTAATTAGGTAAATTTATTATCTGAGCTTCTCCTAATTATGACGGGTTTTCCAAGATATAATTAACCACTGATACATATCTCAAAGCATTTTGAATCAATTTGATTATTTTTCCCTTTAAGTTTCTCTAAAAAACAGTGTAATTCTGCCTAATTAATTAGGAAAATCACTCAAAACATTATACGATAATTTTCTTAGCTTAATGATTGTCTAATGCAACTCTGATAATTACCTAAACTTAATCTAAGCTCAATTAATATATTTCCCATTAATTCATGGTTAATTTGGTTAATTTCGTTCCTAATATGATAGGATAATTAATTAGCTTAACATTACCAATCTTAATTACAACAATGAACAGAGAATAATTAATTAAGAGAGGACTTATGAATATACATAGGCCTAATCTTTGATTTATTAACAAAATAGATTAATCTAGCCTTGCTAATTAAGAAAGATTAGGCTAATTACCGTTTAGGTTAATCGACTAGAGATTAATCTCTAGTGATTTCTACGTAGCATTCTCTCTAGATGAGAGAGAGTGTGTCAAGGCTCTGAGTCTGTCCAATTTGTGAAGCAAGGGGTCCTATTTATAGTTTTCTGGCACTCACAAGCTCTCACAGGCTACAAAAGGCAGTTTGCTTGCAGTTCAAGCAGTCCCTAGCAAGTCAAAAAACACCCCCTGCTGCCAAATCTAGTCTAGGAGAGTTCATCATTACCCCACACAACCCCCCTCAGCTTCCAGAATCGATTTTTACTATTTTCACTGATTTTTAATGATGAAAATTGGAAATATTAGTAATTTCTACAACCTTAGGATAAGAAAGTCTTTGTTAATAATAATTACTGAAACCATCGAATTTTACTTAACTAATTGAATTCCTAGTGTAACCTTTTAGGGCCCGTAACTTTTCTGGATTTTATCGGAATCTGATTCTGAAAATTTCTAGCCTAGGGTTTGCTGTGCTTAAGATTTCAAAAATACCAATATTTGCCACTGTCGGACAATTCTACATTGCTTTTTCAATAATCATATCAGTTGAATTAAGCTTTATACAATCTTTAAGGTTTCAGAAACTAGAAACCTTACACCTAAAATATTATCTTAACACTATTCATTCATCATTTTAATCTAGCAAATCATATCTATAACCTTTTAACTTTCTCATTGCGCTATTATGGTGAAAATTTATAATCATAGTGTATCTATTGATTGTAGGATATATTTTGTTGCAGTCAGAAAGCATGGTGTGAGAAAACGAGTGGGCGTATGTGGAGGAAAAAGAGAGAGGGAAAACAGTTTCATTTTTGGAATGCAAACAATGTGGGCATAACGTACCATGCAGCGCAACTCGCATCAAAGAACATTTATTAGGCACTAATCCCAATGTGAAAGAATGTGGAGCACCACCTAACGACATATGGGTCCATTTTTTAGGGTATGTAAAGAAATGCAAACAGATAGGACTTCTTCCTAAGAGACAGAAGGGTATGACAGGTGCGTCATCTGTCAACATAGAAGAAGTGAGTGTAGATCAAGAAGACGCGCGAGCTAACCAAGGACCTTCAATGTGATAGATGGCAAAATGTAAACATCTTTTCATGATAATGTATCTCACTTTTTCTCATTGTAGCTCCCTATTGAGCTATATATCTCACTTTTTTTATTTAGTAGCAACAAAGTCAAGTATTGAAGAGAATTCGCATAAACATAAGTATTGAGGACATTTCTTGGCAATCAAATACAAAGACATTGCTTGACTCTCTCAACAAAGTCATCAATTAGCAACTCCAAAACAAATGCATTGCCATAAACATAGAGAGAATACAATGTGTCTCAAAAAAGGATGGGATAAATTGCCATTAAAATTTTCATCTACAGTCTACAATGTCTCTAAGAAATTGTGATATCCACCACTTCTTCAAGATCTGTGTTCAATGTTGCCTCAAGTATATCTACTGTTTCTTGAATATCTTCCTTGTGACTTGGTCTTGCCTCCTCAGGCAAGGGAGAGAGAGGACCGTACCTCGCTTCATATTTGGCAAGTTTTCTCTTTAAAACAACTACTTCTTTTTCTTTGGCTACCAACTTTTCTTGTAGAGAGAAAATTCTCTCTCCTTGGCTGGCTAGTGTAGCCCCTTGAGACACAATATTAACAATTTGTTCATGATCATCTAGTAGGAGCACAACTGGCCTCTTTCGTGTAGGTGGATCTACCTCCCCATGACACGCTTGTGCCCTTTCTTTAGCTCTTCCAAGTCCAACACCAGCGTTGAAAGGAAGGTCTGTCCAAAGGAAGCGCTTCTTCAATATATCTTGCATGAAGACTTACTGGATGAAGTACATAACAACTTGATTATTGTTAGGTAGATTACACTCCTTTTGGATAAAGCGTAGGAGCAACACACGCGTGAGCCCTTTGTGTTGCAAATCTGATATTTTCAATGGTGCCGTTGCCTTGGCACAACCTGACCTCCTAAACAGTACATCTTTCACAAAAAAAGAGGGACAACACTTGCGTACTTCTTTCAATTTCATTGGTTCACCCTCCAAACCTTCGGGCTCCGCGGCCTCAACAAAGAATGAGGAGAGGTCTTGAGCCCCGTAACGCATGCTCTCCTCTCTGAGGATGCGTTGAGACTCTTCGTGTTGATCGAGCTCACCGTCAACATTGGGAGGAGCGTATGGGGCTGCCATTTCCTGTTGAATCACACGACAATAAATAATTAGATTAAAAAAATAGATACACATTGATTAAAAAACTACAATAAATGGTACAATCAACATTAACATTCACACAATTTTCGAGGTTTCCATCATTCCACATCTTGAAGATGAGGGTGGGCGCTCGCATGGCATGTCTCTCCAATTCTTGAGCAGCAATGATTCCATTATGAGTGATATTCATAATTGTGGCTTCATGCAGCACTATGTCATTGGCACTCTTCTGGCCATCACCCTTGATTAGCTTGGCAACATAAAATTTGTCTGTGAAGGTTTCATGGTTGACTTTCACCTTTGTGACCATGCCGTATCTACCTTCTCCAATGCTTGCCATTTGTGGAAATTCAATGCAAGCCATGCACATGATGATGAGGTTGCATGGGTCTAAACTTCCCATAATGGGCGGCATTGGATCATTGCTAGAGATTGGTACTTCCGAAGTGGCAGGCACTCCCGGGTACATCCTTGGGCTCTTCTTCGATCCTTGGTCTCTTTCCCTGTTGCTCCATGCTTCTTTAGAGGACCTCTACTTCCTTCATGCGGTCCATGAAGCCAAACTTCCTTTTAATTTGCTTGTCAAGGGTTTCTGCAACTCTACAAACTTGCCCTATGATTCGACTCACATCATGGCCCAACTGACCACCTATAAGGACTTCAATCCCACCTGAAGCACCACAAAATTTTGCAACTAGTGCTGCATATGTAGCAATACATAACTCATCCAAAAATGATTTGTATGAGGACTCTTGCAAAACTTCTTGGAGGCGATCACTTCATAATCCCTAAAGATGAAGTACCCATGATGTCCGTAGAAGCTAAAAAATAAATAAAAAATCAAAACTTCTTAGCAGTATAAGTGACATGTAATACAACACATTCTAGTCAGTCTTTACAACACAACCATTGGGCAATCACCCTAAACCCTAAACCATAGGTTTACATGAATGTAATTTATAATGAATATACACAAGAACATGCACACGATTATGCATGATGTTAGTTATGATTTTTCATATCATAAAGAAATATGTTATGCTTTTTGGAATCAAAAACCTCGCATGTATGAGACATTATCAATAGGAATGTGATGAAGTCATAGAAATACGCATTATTTTACAAATTACAAAGATTAATGTAAAATATGGTGTCACGTGTGTATCCTTGTCATTGTAAGGATCTAAGCAAGTCCTAAGCACCAGATGCAAGGATTTATTCCCGTTGTAAGAGCAAAGGATAAACATTCGATCCAGACACCGAGAACGATTACACTATAAAAATCAGTAGCTCGTCAGATAATGATTTTTTTTTCACAAATTGTGTTTGAGAGAAACTCTTGCCATTGTAAGAACCAAAGATCATGACACGGGGAGTAGTTTAAAGATTACACTTTTCTCATTATACATATCTACAATGTAGATCTATGAATCATGTGGTCTATGACTATGCATATTGAAAAGTGTATAGCTTAAAGGCTCACTAGATAAAAAATTTATTCGCACGGATCGTGTCTCGGAGTATCTTCTTCTGTTGTAAGAACCAAGGCTCAGACGCAGGAAGAAGTATGTTTTTTGTAAACTCACATTTCATTGGAACTTATTTTACCTAAAGCATTGTACAAATTAAGAGTGTCATGAGACATATCAAACAAATTCACATGCTATATAATGGTCTCTTAATTAAAACACCGTACAAAGTATGAGTGCCGATAAGCATATCAAAACAATGTACCATGTTATCTAAATTCCTAAAACATTGACTCAAGTAAAAGTGTTGCAAAGCATATCAGAATAAGAGTCAATGTTTTTTTTTATTACTATGAAAGTAAGATATAAAATCAGACAAGCCATAGTAATTTCTATATCCTAAGTTTTAAATTGTTATGTGACTAAGAGGGCCTGAAGGCGTATCAGAGACACATACAATAATATAATCACATGAAAATAAAAGTTAAACTATTTGCGTATAAAACACAAGATTGAAGAGAAAAGATGCTTACCAGTACGTGAAGCTGACCTGCTCAAGAGTATGAGGTAGAGAGTGTGAGTTGTAGACAACTAGAAAGCTCCAAAATCGATATCGATCAAAAAACGTATCGAACAACGACACGTGTTGTTTTTTATATAAAACTAGCGTATCGATCAATACTCTATCGATCAATAGTTTATCAATCGGTATTGTATCGATCGATATGCTATCATTTGATAGATTATAAGTTATTCAAAAATACCTCATATTTTACGATAATACACGAATAATGATGAGTTATTCGATATAAATTACATTATTCGATCGAATAAATGCAACGTAGCACTCACGCACTCAACATAGTGAGGTATGAGTGGAGAAGCTTCTACATAACAAAGAGGATCAGTTCTACAAACTCAAAAACATGAAAATCCCTCTTCACAGTGGCCAAGACTAGCAACAAAGAGGAGAATGCACAACAAGAAGAAAAGCTGCCTCAATACTTAAGCTCAAATCACGTATCAATAACATGACAGCTATGAATCACTCTAAGAAGAGGGGAGCGTCATAACAACAAAGCTATGCTGTAGACGTCCTCGACAGTGGCACCAATGTTAGTGGGTCGCAGCGATGGACATCTACAGCATAGCATTTTGGTACTAACATAATGTCAATACTCAGGGAAGTGACTCAGATGGGGCACGGAGATTCTTTGAGATCGTCAATCTCAAGAAATGAACCTTAACAAGCAAACACAACAACTCTACAAGCAAACCAACACTCAATGATCAGGGAATTCTGTCTATGTCCTTTCTCACGACTTAGGTCATCACGCCATTTCGGCACTTAAACGGACTCAAAATGCAACGAAAATTTAGGAGGTGGTCTAGGACACTTAGGGGCACTATCCTACCAACTCTTTTCACAATCTGACAAGGTACCAAAATCACAATAAATCATGAAAAAGGTTCTAAAAACTGCAATAGATCAGTCCAAAAAGGTCACCCTATGGTCTAGGAACACTCTCCTATGGTCAAAACGACTACAAACAATCATTCAAGCACTCAAATCTGCATTTACAACTCATAAACACGTAGTTGCAAACCTCAACAAAACTGACAATGCTTACACTTGAATTAAAGAGCAAAGAGAGAGAAACGCAATGCAAGTTTTTGAATTGAAAACGGATTACCAAATCATTAGTTGCAATGATTACAAGTTGGAGCAGCTCGTAGCTTGAGCGTACGTACACAGAGCTATTTCTTCTCTAAAGATAAGTCTCATTTTCACATTAAGGTTATTGACCTTTATACCTAGGGAATTCTAAATGGCCAGTGGTCAACTCACATGGACCTTTACAATTATCATTATAGTATTACAACTCGGGGAATTGATCCACAACTACTCTGGAACCAGGATTTACACAAAGTATTACTACACTAGCTCGGCAAAATATAGACTAAAAATGTGGTGTCCGGCTACGTGTTCGACCAGTTGGGCACCCGTTTGATTTTTCCTCAAACACAGTCTCACAGGTCAGCAAATTCATGCATAGCCAGGGAGCATTGACGCGTTTTCAAGAGATTTTCCACTAATTCCATGGCACTTCACATCTTGGCTTGTTTTATCCCAAGGGGGATCATTGCCACCAGATTTACATGCTTTTTTGGACTCATATTAGGCTGCTTGTATTGACCCATGAGTGTCCACAAGTGGTTCTTGTTTCATGCTTGGAAACTCATGCATATCATGCTTGAGCAAGAAACAACCTATTGTGGAAACTTCTAGTTGTGAGATTGAGTGCATGGCAATCTTCATAGCTACAATTGAGTGTGTATGGCCCAGACGCCTTATGGCTAATTTGGGTGTTGGATAGGACACTACCAACACTATCTACACTGACAATCAGAGCACATTGGTAGTTGCAAGGAACCCAACTTCTCATGCTTGTACAAAGCACATTGAGGTGCATTACCACTACGTCACAGAGAGAGGCTCTCAACAGGAGATATCAGCTTGGATTATGTGCCAACACAGGACAACCTTGTAGATCTTTTCACAAAGGCATTGTCTCGTGAGAAGCTCAAAGCTTTTCGCAAAGCTTTGGGCTTACTCCCCCTTTGTGGGTTGATCATGTCCTAAGGGCATGGCACTTCCCTATTGTCATAAAAATTAATATCTATCCAACCCAAATGATTTTCTCATATTAAACTGATCACTTAATGTGGGAGAATACACGGGAACAAGGGTTAAGATATAGACATGTGCTTATAGATCTATCTCAACACGGGTCCAATGGTTAAGGGGCCCAAATGAGAGATGGTCTATCAAAGAGCAAGGCTAACCAATGGAGCATAAGACCTTAGGGTTAGCTTCATTGAAGACCTCCAATAATGTGTGTAAAAGTCCTTTGACCTTAGGCAAGCTAGGGTTGAGCTTGAGGTGGGAACCCGGACTAAGCTCGAGGTGCTTGTCCTGCTTAAGGTGCTTGCCGTGCTTGAGGTGCTTGACATGCTTGAGGTGCTTGATTAAGATGCTTGAGGTGCTTGACTGGATCCATGCTTGAGGTGCTTGACTTGCTACATGATTAAGGTGCTTGAGGTGCCTTGAGATGCTTGCCTGAGATGCTTGTGGGAACACCCCCTAGTTCAAGTTCTTTGTCATGCTTGATGACTAAGGGGCTTGCTCATCCAAAGTCAAAAAGATCCCTACAAGGAGGGGGGCGAGCCTACAAGGGGGGGGGGATGAGAGAGAACACACACACACACACACACACACACACACACACACACACACACACACAAGGGAAGCCCCAGCTTGAAGAGGCAGCAAGGACACTTGTCAAGTTCCTCCCCATGTTGCCCTCATGGTGTGCCTGAAGCCTATTGGTTGGCCACCCAAGGGGTCCAATGATAATTTAGGATATTTAATTAATTGATTTTGCATTTATCAAGTCCTCTCTCTCAAAGGGGAAAGGGGGACACTTGTCCCAAGGCTACCCATGTTGCTTGTAATGGCTCCTGCTTGTGATTGGCTAGGCCTGGAGGGGTCCAATGAGCTTCAAGCATGAGCTACAAGGGGGGGTCGACCCAAGCAAGCTAGGGGGGTGCTTAGGGGGTATACTCACCCACACACACTCACAAACACTCTCAGTGTGTGCTATGCAAAGAGCAAGAGCTCCATCTCCTTCTCCAAGCTCCTTGAGAAGTTGAGAGCCTACACCAACTCTCTTGGCTATGGAATGCAAATCCAACCAAGAGCTATGCTTCAATGCTTAAGCTTTTCATCTCCTCCTTCTTCATTACTATGCTATTATGTATGCTAGCAACAAGAGTATGATAAGTGAGGAACTACTTCTTTCTCCTATGAAATGTTTCTTCTTCCTCTTCCCTACCCTCATTCCCTGCTAGCTCTCTCCACCTTCGAAGGTGTTTGAGGTCTTGGGATAGTTAATGCTTTCTACAAGTGCATGTTATGCTTATTGCAAGAAGGCTAATGGTTTATTGCAAGTAGATTAATTGTATTGCAAGGTAGATTAATTATTGCTTTAAGCACAAGTTGATGCATAAAAAGTATACATCTTCATGCACTCAAATGATTTAGGGAACACAAAGATTAATCATGTTCACAAGTTCTTGATTGTTTCCAAGCTAAGATTGATTGTTGAAATTATGCAAAAGCTTGGTGTGTGAACCTTTCATCTTCATATTGCCAAGGAGGTCTCAAGGAACACAAAGATTGTATTGTACCAAGTCTCTCTTAATGAGAGAATCTATAATACAAATGCCTTTTGGAGGGGGGACCGGCTCCACATAAATCCGGTCCTCAACTGTTGTCATATTCTCTACACTCTCTCTCTTGTAAAAGTATTGTTCATGCCTAGTTAATTAAGTGTTATGATAGAGTTGCTACTAACAATTAAGTTCACCCTCTATGCTCTCAAAATTGCTCACTCTAATTCTCTTAATTCTGCTATTCTCTAAGTTCATAGGCCATTCCCATTACACCTATACTCTATGTGCCATCTCTCACTCACAACATCACTCCCAGGGGGGATTTGTTACCATATACATGTGGTAGCGATGTGTGTGAACACACTCAGGACCGACGGGGCATTTTTTCCCTCATAGGAGGTTTTTTTCCCCGTGCATTGTATATACGCCCGTCACTCTAGGGCTAACTTTTATTTCCATTGAACACTAAGTAATACACTCTCTGTTGTGTGCCTTGAGCTTCCTTTGTCTTCTCCAAGCTGTGTGTGTTTTTTTGCAACCTTAATTCCAACAATTTTTTGGCTTTGGAAGCTAAAGTGCATTTTTTGATGATATGAGCATGAAGTGAGGGATTTTTTACTTTTGAGGGGATTTAGGGCTTAGTTGAATCATGAGGATAGTGTGCATGAAGAGAAAAAGTGAAAATGGGCCAGCAGGAGATAATAAGCATACTTATTATTTGGGGTTTCAAATTTTGTTTTTTTTTCAACTTACAATGCTATACACTTGTCTTATAAGCCTAATCTGTAACTCTTCAACCTAATTGAAATTGATTTTGATCTCATTAAGTTTGTCCAGTCCTTCATCCTCTGACTTTGGTGATTTTGCTCCTGGCACTTGAAATGGATCATTTTTCTTCCAACCTTGAATGGAGTGGCATCACATATGCTTTGAGGAGTGGCCTTCTCAAATTTGGTCCAGCTTGGAGTAGTTTTTAGGCCATAGCTAAAAAATGATACTCTGTGGCAATTAGAGACAATTTCTTGTCTTTGAGGCCTCAATTGAGATTTTCTTTTGATTCACCTAGGTACATTAGTTATGATACTTATGGGGAAGCTCCTTGTGAAGTCAGAGTGCAATTCCAACTCCAAACCAAATTTTAGCTTATTATCTATAGACCCCCCTAGTCCCAAGTCAAACAGTCATACAATTTGTTAGGAATGTTCTATTAGTAGTCGCTATGCCCCCCTTCAAGTTTGGTATGATTTGGTCCACAAATCATGGGTTATGGTCATTTTTCTCTCCATTATTTCCTGGGAAGGTTTTGCTAACCTAGGATTTCTACCCTGACCCCAAAAACATGTTCAAACAGACTCGTCACTAAGTTAGGAATGTACCCCTCAAATCTCATGCAAGACTATGTAGAATAGTGGTCGGTGGTAGTAGGAAAAAGCGTGTAAAAAATCATCTGTGAGAGCTCTCTCTTAGAAGATCAAAGTAAAAATTAGACTAATTTTTGCCTACCTGGGCTATACATACCTGGGGGCCTTCCTAACTCAATTTCTCTCAAACTCCCCGGCTAGTCCTACTAGGCTGTATAGTACACTTTCCTTTCCAGAATTTGTTGTTTGGATTTTGATTACTCCTTGTTCAAGAAATTCACAAATTCGGGCATTGCTTACCCCATGCCTGTGAGGGCCATACCTAGACTTGACCCTAATCAGCTCTCTCAATCCTCCAGACCGTTCCAGGGAATGACGTAGATCTATCTGCAGGTATCCCTCCCACTTGGGACCGACACTCAGACAGGTCTCCAATCTATCTAGAATGCCAACCCAAGGGGGTACATCACTTCATTCAATGATTCTATCCAGTTTTCATAATCAATCTGTCTGTGACAGCCTTCTGCACCCAAAATCATGGTCCTTAGTCTTGATTCTCTTGATCTTTAACTTGAGAATCTTCTCTTGCTTTCTTGTTCTCCCTTGGTTCATGGCGATAAACCCTTTTTCTTGACAAGCAGGCACGGTAGTTATCACTTTCCCCTAAGAAGAGGGACCTTGCAATCCTACCTAGTCTCGCTCGTCCCCGATTACCCATTTTTATCCCACGTAATCCTAGCGTTTAACATAAAAAATTTAAATCAAAATCCAGCCATCTTACCCTCCGGATCCGCCCACCCACTGAACCATTTCATGAAATTCCCTTCCCGAGGTAGTGCTTAACTACTACAAAATCAGGTACGACAATCTATCAGACATTGTCAGACAACAAGAAGCATGCAAACTATTGCATACCCTCGTTCAGGTAAATTCATGTGTTTGTTCCCACCAGATGTTTATTTAGAAACTTTTAAATTCATTTACTTTCCTTTATCTGCTATAATAAGCTTGTAAGTAGTTTCCTAACTAATCATGCAACACATCTAGTTTCAACCAATTCATCCTGTCTCCCCATTCAGGCCAAGATAATCAGTCACAAGCCATCAAAATAGCAGCACCTTCAGAATATTTCTCAAAATTAAGTGTTTGTGAAAGGCTCATCAAGTACTTTAATCATTCCTTCCTAAGCATTTTATGTCGAGAAGTATAGCACCATCTGGTGACAGATGCACAGGATAGCCCCTATATTCCTAGCCTTTCCAGTTCCTTTTTAAGCAACCAAGGCGAACAAATTTTCTTGATTAAATTCATGTCATCCTCCCTGAGTATAACCTTCTCATCCAACTTTTGGCATCAGGACATACCCGGATTATAGCCAATTTCCAATAAGATACCGCGGGTACTTCACTCGGCCAGGCCAAAATAAAACAATCCCATTCATCCCTTATCCCTTATCCCCTATCTCCCCCATCCTGTATTTGCAAACAAACTTGAAATTGAAAAATTTAGAAATACTCTTCAATACCAAAAATTGAACTACTTCTATCGAGCTTAGACAACTACTCTTTTCTTATGGTACCTAGCCTTCCATTTTTTTGGAAGCTAGAAAGTCATCCTATAATTTATCAGTTTTCGATCTTTCCATTCAAGCTTAAACCTAAAATACAAGGTAGTCACTAAAGCTTACACATAAGTGCAAAGTTACTATTAATGCTTAGCTTAAGAGAGCAAATCTACCTTTGAAGCTTAACTTTATGATGCATAGATACTCTTATCACTTGGCCCTAATTGCAAGGTTCCATTAAAGCTTAAAAACCTAAAAATGCAAGGTAATCAGTAAAACTTACAT
The DNA here is from genome assembly GCF_014529385.1 of Adiantum capillus-veneris. Lineage (NCBI taxonomy): Eukaryota > Viridiplantae > Streptophyta > Polypodiopsida > Polypodiales > Pteridaceae > Adiantum > Adiantum capillus-veneris. The sequence goes on along the minus strand of NC_140933.1, from coordinate 30,637,392 downwards.
CTAAGTGCAAAGTTACCGGTAAAGCTTAGCTTACGAGAGCAAACCTACCTTTGAAGCTTAGCTTTATGATGCATAGATACTCTTATCACTTGACACTACTTGCAAGGTTTCCATTAAAGCTTAAAACTTAAAAATGCAAGGTGATCACTAAAGCTTACATCTAAGTGCAAAGTTACCATTAAAGCTTAGCTTACGAGTGCCAATCTACCTTTGAAGGTTAACTTTATGATGCGTAGATACTCTTATCACTTAACCCTAATTGCAAGGTTTCCATTAGAGTTTAAAACCTAAAATACAAGGTAATCACTAAAGCTTACATCTATGTGCAAAGTTACCATTAAAGCTTAGCTTACGAGTGGAAATCTACCTTTGAAGCTTAACTTTATGATGCGTAGATACTCTTATCACTTAACCCTAATTGCAAGGTTTCCATTAAAGCTTAAAACCTAAAAATGCAAGGTAATCACTAAAGCTTACATCTATGTGCAAAGTTACCATTAAAGCTTAGCTTACAAGTGCAAATCTACCTTTGAAGCTTAACTTTATGATGCATAGATACTCTTATCACTTAACCCTAATTGCAAGGTTTTCATTAAATCTTAAAACCTAAAAATGCAAGGTAATCACTAAAGCTTACATCTATGTGCAAAGTTACCATTAAAGCTTAGCTTACGAGTGAAAATATACCTTTGAAGCGTAATTTAATGATGCATAACTACCATTAATACTTAACTCTAATTCCAAGGTTACCATTAAAGCGTAAACCTAAAATGATGCACATGAAACTTCCTAGTATTAAAACACATGGATTAATAATCTTACTAGAAATTAAGACTACCTCCTCTAAGCAAGAGGGAAGTGGGGTTGAAGTCCTTCCTGAAGAGATGTGAGGCTCAAGGAGGAAGGAAATGGATTTAGGATGAAGAGGAAGGAGAGAGGAGTTTTTTCACAAAACCCTCAAGGGTTTGGCCTTCAAGAGAGGGAGAGAGGAAGAACAAGGTTTAATGGAAACCTTGATTTACTTAAGCATAATCTTGAGCATGGCAAGTATGCAAGTAGCTTAGCAATATGTGTGTCTTGTGTCAAATTTACAAAGGAGAGGGGGTGCCTATATAGGAAATGGTGGGTGGAATTCTCTTCTCAATTTCTATTGGACCCTAATTCTCTTCTCAATTCCTATTGGACCCCAAATTCTCTTCTCAAATGCTATTGGACCCTATTTCTCTTCTCAAATGCTATGGACCCCAATTCTCCTCTCAATTGCTGTTGGACCCCATTTCTCTTCTCAAATGCTATTGGACCCCAATTTTCTTCTTAGTTATTATCTCTTAACATTACCTTTCAATTAAGTTAGTCCCTTTTTCTCCTAGTTCTCGATCTAGATCAGTTTCCACCCGGGTTTTGACAAAGAAGTATAAAATAATCTTAATCTTAAAGGAAAAATACAGGGATGACGTAATTTCTTATCTGAAATATCCTTGTCTTTTCATTCTGGAGTAAAGTCTCGTTGTCCGCATGACTTCTTTGTCGGTCTTGCTTTTTTCTAAATTATTTTTTACACTGAAGAAAAGTTCTAAATGGCTCTAGGGTTTAGGAAGGGACCTTACAAACTCTCCAACAAAAAGAAAGAGCTGTCCTCAGCTCGGGACATGCTTTAGAGAGTAGTCAAACTCAATCTTCGGTCAACTTATGATTGAATATGGTAAGTAACTTTAAGGTATTTAGATTAAAGGACAATGAAGCTGTTATGGACCTTGAATAATACATTTCTCTTCCATTTTTAGTGCTGACTAAAAAGTCTTAATCATAAAGAAGTTTTAATGACTCGGGGTTAGTTTAATTATTGAGTGTGATCTTACTTAACTAGGTATTTTTCCTTTGGTGTGACCGGATTGTGTTTCTCTTGTGAGGTCTAAAGATTATTTCTTCACTTCATTGAATATGCTTTGTAAAAATCTTACCATTCTTACCTAGACTTTTTTTTTTTTTTTGTTTTGAGCGTTGACTCACTTCTCTATTGATATCATCCAACTTATACCATGTTCTTGACAGTTAAGGATTTCATATTGATCTTTCAATTAAATCTTGCAATATCTCCTCCCTTGTGTACCCAATTTATTTCCTCCATCCTTTATTTCTCTTATGTCTATAGCTTACTGTCTCATCTTTCACTTGGTAATCAGATATTTCATGTATCATAAGAATTAGACTTGTAAAAAACCATAGACGATTTGAATCTCAAAAGAATTGACTGACTAGAGGTGCTTGAATTCCATAAATATGATGATTGATTACATCCGCATAAAAATTACATCCAAAGTGCCATCGATATCTTGAAGAATAATTATAAGTTGTTCCAAAGAACCAACCAAAAATATGATCAAGGGTTTGGACAAAAAGGAGATAATGATTTGATTCCAAAAGGTCCACAATATCTGAATGCAAGCTTACGGAATTTCCCTAGCTTTAAGGAGCTGCGTTTGGGTTTGACTCTGAGGAAAACTTGTTCGCCTTCGCTAAAGCTTCTAGCACATGCGGTGAAGATTAGCGTAGATCTTCTGCCTATTACTAGCTCTCTTTAGGTTGTCTCATACTGACTAGAAGTTGATGATCTATCTCTTCTAGGGTAGACTTAGCAGCAGAAACATGAAGAGCTAGGTCAGCTAATCGAAGAGGGACTAAACATTCCTGACCATACAAGGCTTTAAAGGGTGACATTCCGAGGCTACGATGGTGAGAAGAGTTATAAGCAGCTCAACTAGGAAAAGAAACTTGATCCATTTATGGGGCTATTGGTTGCAGTATGCTCGAAGCATATCTTCAATGACTTGATTCACTCACTCAGTTTGACCATCAGTCTCCGGATGATATACTAAGCTGAGCTTCAGTTGGGTATCTAGAGATCGAAACATGGCTTGCCAAAACTTAGAAGTAAAGTTGGCATCCCGATCTCACTGATGATTCTTGCAGGGATTCCATGTAATCTTACTACCTCTTTGACAAATACTTGGGCTATGTCGATGACGGTGGCTGTCTACTTGACTGGAATTAGATGAGACACCTTAGTGAGCTTATCTACTATGAAAAAAATAGAATCATAGTTTCCAGTTGTCTTTGGCAGACGAGTGACAAAGTCCATAGTCAGACAATTCCCACTTCATCTGAGGAATATCTAGGGACTGAAGCTTTTCAGGTAGTAAAGAAGACCATCAGCTAAGGTATAGTCCGTTAAGTGTTCCCTCTTGTTCTAAGCTTGAATCTCTTGCAGAAGAGGTCTAAAATAGGGGTCTGCCTAAATTTGTTGTTGAACTTCCTCGGGTAAAGAAGAGCTAAGGAGTGAAATTAGTCAGGATTGATGAGGACAGGACTGTTGGTTTAGAGATCTTTGAGTCTATTGAAGGCATCATCTCTCCCCAACAAAAAAGAAAGAGCTGTTCTTAACTCAAATAAAATACGTAATTGATGAAGCTTCTTGGATACGTCTCGCGACTTAACTTCTTGTTAACGCTTTCAACTTGACTTCTCTCTTACACTTCTTCATCTCCCAAAAATCTGCTAATATAATATTGGAGTCATAGAAAATCTTTCTTAATAAGCTATCTTCTTGATTAATTCATCGCGTTTGTGGATTCTTCCATACGTTTTTTCCTCTTTATAAGTTACTGGTAATCCCTTCTTTATCAGCACTTGTTATCCTCTTATTTTTCCGATCTTCACTCTCTTGTAACTTAGTCATTTTCTTATCTGATGGCGTCTTTGCAAGAAGACTTGGTTCCTCCTGTATGCATCTCTCACTTGCACAGTGCAGATGAGGCAGTTAAAAGACAGTTCTTAGAGCGATACAAAGATCTCCTCTTCCCTTAGTCAAATTCTTGTGTCGGCCAGACGATATGGAAGACATGGCGACATCTCACAAGAGTTACTCTCTAGGGTAGAGACCATTTTCGTAACAATACCAGACTTGCTATGGTTACAGAGGCTCTGGGACTTGGCCCTCGATACTACTGCATCAAAAGGACACGAGATCCTGGGTTCTCCACAAGGTTGTTCTTGCTTGTGCAGTTTATCCCCCATTCCAAAATTTGTCTTGATACCATCTGGAGTCTTCCTCTTAGAGGTCCCTTTCTTTTCTTAGTTCATACCCGAGAAATTGCTCAAGCTATTTTTCGTAGAAGCATTCCAGAGGGTGAGCGTCCTAACATGTGCGGCACTTGCGATACTTGGTTATGTGACCATATATTAGAGGATCTTCATGAGTTGTAAACTTTCTTACCTCTGCGTAATTACTTCCTGCCTCCCTTGTAATCCTTTTTGGCTTTAATTGAAGAAGTAACCCTTTTCGAAAAAATTGAGTATTGTCAGTATTTCCTTTTCTTCAAATGTCAGTCTCTCTTCTTCAATTGCCAATGAGTTTTTAATGACTTCTCTTTACTGTGTACTTTTAATTTTTGCAAATGGTATTTCGTTTACAATAGTCTTGAGTAAAGATTCCCACTTTAAAGTTCTTGGCTAACCCATAAGTTTGCTTTCTTATTCTTCTCAAGTCTTTGAATGATCCCCATAATTTGTGGGCTTATCTCTTGCACTTTCTTTAAGGGATTTCTTTTGGTCGGACTTCAAAAAAAACACTTGGTCTTCACTTGCACTCTTAAGATTCTGTCTTAGGACTTGCAATTTTGATAATCCAATTCTTCACTAAAAAAAAATCCTTCTATCTCAAGATTATCTTGGTACGATTTACAGTAATCTTGAATTCTTATGAAGTCCTAACAATAGAAAACTTGGAAAATCTACATCTCTTGCACTCAACGAGACTTCTTCAATTCAATGATAAGTACTCAATTTTTCATTGTATTGATGTAGACAAAAATGCCCTCCTTGCCATTCCATGTAATCTTCCAATCCTGATAAATTCCAACCTTCATAAATCCCTCATTTATGAGCTTCCTAAAATGTTCCATCATAGCGAGCCTTCACTCTAGCATCGTAATTCCCATCCTCTCATAGATAATCCGTTTAATTTCTTATGGTAGATCCCAAGCCATCTTGAAATTTTTTGAATAATTTATTGGAACATCAAGACTTCTTTTGGTAATATAATTGAAATTTGGGTGCTATACTGAGTTGTTTTTCTCTCATGCATTAATCTTAAATCCAAAATTCTAAATTCCAAGGTCCAAGATTCAAAATTAGGCTCTGATACCACTTGTGAGGGCCCTTCCCAGACTCGACCCTACTCATCTCCCTCAGTCCTCCAGACCCTTCTAGGGAGTGACGTAGATCTATCTGCAGGTATCCCTCCCACTTGGGACCGACACTCAGACAGGACTCCAACCTATCTCGAATGCCAACCCAAGGGGGTACGTCCCTTCATTCAATGATTCTATTCACTTCTCATAATCAATCTGTCTGTGACAGTCTTCCGCACCCAAAATCGTGGTCCTTACTCTTGATTCTCTTGATCTTTAACTTGAGGATCTTCTCTTGCTTTCTTGTTCTCCCTTGGTTCATGGCGATAACCCCTTTTTCCTGACAAGCAGGTAGGGTAGTTATCACTTTCCCCTAAGAAGAGGGATCTTGCAATCCTACCTGGTCTCGCTCGTCCCCGATTACCCATTTTTATCCCACGTAGTCCTAGCGTTTAACATAAAAAAATTAAATCCAAATCCGGCCATCTGACCCTCCGGATTTGCCCACCCACCGAACCATTTCATGAAATTCCCTTCTCGAGGTAGTACTTAACTACTATAAAATCAGGGGAGACATTCTATCAGACATTGAGCCAGGCAACAAGCAGCATGCAAACTGTTGCATACCCCCGTTCAGGGAAATTCATATGGTTGTTCCCACCAGATCTTTATTTAGAAACTTTTAAATTCATTTCCTTTGATTTATCTGATATAATTAGTTTGTAACTAGTTTCCTAACTAATCATGCAACACATTTAGTTTCAACCAATTCATCCTGCCTCCCCATTCAGGCCAAGATAATCGGTTACAAGCTATCAAAATGGCAGCATATTCACAATATTTCTCAGAATTAAGTGTTTGAGAAAGGCTCATCAAGTAATTTAATCATTCATTCCTAAGCATTTTATTTCGAGAAGTATAGCACCATCTGGTGACAGATGCACAGGATAGCCCCTATATTCCTAGCCTTTCTAGTTCCTTTTTAAGCAACCAAGTCGATCAAATTTTCTTAACTAAATTCACATCATCCTCCCTGAGTATAACCTTCTCATCCAACTTTTGGCATCAGGACATACCCGGATTATGGGCAATTTCCAATAAGATACCGCGGGTACTGCACTTGGCCGAGCCAAAATAAAACAAACCCATTCATCCCTTATCCCTCGGGTATGAATGACCTAGGTATAACAACTTGCCGGTTACACTGCCCTAGCCGTAAAGGGCCAATCTCTGACAAATTCCCCAAGAGAATCCTCTCAATGGGCCGGCCTTTCAATCAAATTCACCCCAAGAAGATCCATCTTGGTTTCCGGTCATTTCCAGACAATCTTCAAAATTCCTAGTTAAATCTATGTTTTGCTATAGGCTATCCTTATCACCTCTCAAGATTCCTTTTCAACTCCTAGTTGGTAATTCCTAGGTTCGTTCATTTATCAATCTTAATTCCTACTTTCATTAATTATATACCAGCCAAGTTTATTTAGAAAATACAAGCGAGTTTTTACCATAGGCATTTGATGGTTAATGTCTCTTCGAAAATGCCAACTTTTTAAGTTCAATCCCCGTTTTGTCAATTCCCACGTTTTTGCCATCCATGGGGCATCTCCATGGAAGCTTGTAGAGTTTTCGGTTCAAACAACACGGAGATCAATTCCGCAAAGTTATCCCCTATCTCCCCCATCCCGTATTTGCAAACAAACTTGAAATTGAAAACTTTAGAAATACTCTTCAATACCAAAAATTGAACTACTTCTATCGATCTTAGACAACTACTCTTTTCTTATGGTACCTAGCTTTCCATTTTTTTGGAAGCTAGAAAGTCATCCCTATAATTTATGAGTTTCGAGCTTTCCATTAAAGCTTAAACCTAAAATACAAGGTAGTCACCAAAGCTTACACATAAGTGAAAAGTTACCATAAATGCTTACTTAAGAGAGAAAATCTACCTTTGAAGCTTAACTTTATGATGCATAGCCCTAATTGCAAGGTTTCCATTAAAGCTTAAAAACCTAAAAATGCAAGGTAATCACTAAAACTTACATCTAAGTGCAAAGTTACCAATAAAGCTTAACCTAAGAGAGCAAATCTACCTTTGAAGCTTAGCTTTATGATACATAGATACTCTTATCACTTGACACTACTTGCAAGGTTTCCATTAAAGCTTAAAACCTAAAAATGCAAGGTAATCACTAAAGCTTACATCTAAGTGCAAAGTTACCATTAAAGATTAGCTTACGAGTGAAAATCTACCTTTGAAGGTTAACTTTATGATGCGTAGATACTCTTATCACTTAACCCTAATTACAAGGTTTGCATTAGAGCTTAAAACCTAAAATGCAAGGTAATCACTAAAGATTACATCTATGTGCAAAGTTACCATTAAAGCTTAGATTACGAGTGAGAATCTACCTTTGAAGCTTATCTTTATGATGCGTAGATACGCTTATCACTTAACCCTAATTGCAAGGTGTCCATTAGATCTTAAAACCTAAAAATGCAAGGTAATCACTAAAGCTTACATCTATGTGCGAAGTTACCATTAAAGATTAGCTTACGAGTGCAAATCTACCTTTGAAGCTTAACTTTATGATGCGTAGATACTCTTATCACTTAACCCTAATTGCAAGGTTTCTATTAAAGCTTAAACCTAAAAATGCAAGGTAATCACTAAAGCTTACATCTATGTGCAAAGTTACCATTAAAGCTTAGCTTACGAGTGCAAATATACCTTTGAAGCATAATTTAATGATGCATAACTACCATTAATACTTAACCCTAATTCCAAGGTTACCATTGAAGCTTAAACCTAAAATGATGTACATAAAACGTCCTAGTATTAAAACACATGGATTAATAATCTTACTAGAAATGAAGATTACCTCCTCTAAGCAAGAGGGAAGTGGGGTTGAAGTCCTTCTTGAAGAGATGTGAGGCTCAAGGAGGAAGGAAAGGGATTTAGGATGAAGAGGAAGGAGAGAGGAGCTTCTTCACAAAGCCCTCAAGGGTTTGGCCTTCAAGAGAGGGAGAGATTTGAGGGTTTGGCCTTCAAGAGAGGAAGAGAGTTGAGGGTTTGGCCTTCAAGAGTGGGAGAGAGCAAGAACAAGGTTTAATGGAAACCTTGATTTACTTAAGCATAATCTTGAGCACGGAAAGTATGCAAGTAGCTTAGCAATATGTGTGTCTTGTGTCAAATTTACAAAGGAGAGGGGGTGCTTATATAGGAAATGGTGGGTGGAATTTTCTTCTCAATTCCTATTGGATCCCAATTCTCATCTCAATTCCTATTGGACCCCAAATTCTCTTTTCAAATGCTATTGGACCCTATTTCTCTTCTCAAATGCTATTGGACCCCAATTCTCCTCTCAATTGCTATTGGACCCCATTTCTCTTCTCAAATGCTATCGGACCCCAATTTTCTTCTTAGTTCTTATCTCTTAACTTTACCTTTCAATTAAGTTAGTCCCTTTTTCTCCTAGTTCTCGATCTAGATCAGTTCCCATGCGGCTTTTGACAAAGAAGTATAAAATAATCTTAATCTTAAAGGAAAAATATAGGGATGATGTAATTTCTTATCTGAAACGGGGAGTGGCAGAATTTTGTGTGCGTGTGTGTTTGTTTATGGCAGCCTACTGTGAGCCTTGTTTTGCCATAGCTTTTGCACCAGCTTTGTTATAGTTTTCTTGAGGTTGACTCAACAAAAAGATTGACCAATCTTTCCGACCATTCGTACTCCTTGAGCATTGCGAATAATTAGGTCCTTGTTGCATCAATTTGTTATGTGTTTTGTTCCTCTTTTTCAAGTGATTTTCTATCCCAAGGCTTCATGATCGAGTTGGTGGTATATCATCGAAGTAGTCCCACAAAGTGTGCAAGTCTACAAGGGCTACAATCTCCCAGCACCAAAAAACACAGCAAAAAATGTAGAGGACAACACTCTAGAGAATGTAGAGGGAGACATAGACAAAAATGGTGAAGAAAAGGTAGCGGAAATTGTAGAGATAGCAATGAACCAGTTAGAGTATATAGAGATAATAGTGAACAAGCTAGATAATGGGAAGCTCTCTTTATAGATATAGAGATTTACATTCACCTGTATAAAGATGAGACAGAGGTTGCTTAAAGTGAAAATAGATTGTATTTGAAACAGTAACTAACTAAACATGTTTATGTATAAGTTTTTTTAGAGATATTGGTTTAGTAATAAGCTAAAAATGTTGATGCAATTCAAAGTTTTGTTAATTTTTTAGAGTTTAAAGTAAAATGGATTTTAACTTTCAATTTACATGTTTATTACGCAGGCCTTGCATTATTCTTGCACTTTCTTTTTATTTCTTCCTTTCTTTTACATATTCTTCATTGCTCACATATGTTCATAGATGGGGGCTATGATGGGGGAAGTTCTTAGCATCTATGTAACCCATACAAAGGAGATGATATGAGGATAATCACTCTACTCCACCTGAGGGCATTGGCCCATCACAATTACCATCCCTAGCACCATGTGGCACTTCGCACCAACCATCCCCGTTATCTTACCACCGTAGTGCTGGCACTTCACATTGACCATCCTCTTCACACTCTATATCTTCAAAGAGATCACAACGCTCTCTCATTCATCTCCACCAAGCACTCACGTGAGACATCGCGGGTTTGACACTCCAGTGGTGGAGGAGACGGATGGTGTGATGGTGACACCATCGATGCCTCTAAATCACCTCATAGCCATCAACCATCCATTCATGTTCCCTTGTTTGGTGCTCTTACACCTCCTACACAGTCATCATCTAGAATGAAGGAATGTGTCTAGTACCATGTACAACTTCTACTTACAAGTTTTTTGTCACCATCGCTTGAGGATATGGAAAGAAATACTAGTTGAGCTCAAAAACAATGTAATCAACATGCTTCATAGGACGTTTTACGTAGAGGCTGAGGAGCATCGTTTCTTCACCAAATGGATGCATGACTACATGAATCACAAGCACTTGGAGGTAAATGAAGCATTGAACATTGGCCTACCCAAGCCATCCTGGCCTAATAAGGAATATTTGAAGAAAGAAAGAAGGAACTACATGAAAATCCTGACAAGTACAAGCAACAAAAAGAGGGGGAAAAAGAGGCAACAACGGCACGAGTCATAGTCAAGGAGTTTGCACCAGTTGAGCAGTGGCAAATGGGTGAGCTTTGAGGAAAATTTTGGTGAGCTCATGGAGAACTTGAGATCTTGACTTGGCAAGATAAATTATACAAACTTTTATCACTAATTTCAATTATGTTAAATTATGTATTTGTATACAGGGTTGTTACCTAAACTTTCCTTATTCTCTTTTTTCTATTTTGTAGCATGAGGAAACCTTCGTGTTGGGTCAGCTCAAACTTGGGCGGCCAATTAACATGTGAGCATGTTTTAATGTTTATATATACGGCCTAAATATCTGAATACAACCCTCTCTTTCATTTTGTGTTCACTAGTCTTGTATCACCCTTTCTTCTTTGCACTTCACCCGCCATAGCCATGCCTATGAGAGAAGCTATTGGATTCTACAACGTGCCCCAAAAATTGGTATCAGAACTTGTGTCCCACATCTGTATCACCATCCCACAAGTGCAAAGCTCCCAATCTTTGGAGCTCCTTCCTCCATCATATGTTTTTTTTGCCACCGCCTCTCAAAAACATATTGTTACTCAATCTCACTGCTTCACTCGTGGTGATGAGGAGGTAATGATGCAAGACTCTGCAGTCTTAGCAAGATTCATCAAATAAGGGCAAAGAGTAAGGAAGCATGGAGAGTTTCACAAAGCTAGAAAGCATGGTGCTAAAGGATGCATGCTTCCTTAGAAAAAACATTGGAAAGAGAGAGGCTGGAGCAAAAATAGTCCAGTAGCAGGCATTTGTCCTCATATTGTAAGGGCCATTCAATTATGTCAGCATCTAGCAACTGCCAACATTTGTATCACAATGCTTCCAATAGGTTGCATAGCCTAGCCTTGCTCATGTTGGGTCATCACTGCCCACAGACATTGGAAACCTCAACAGAGCAACAATGGTGCAAAACAGAGATGACGATGCTGAAGATCCGTTGATAACAGAGTTTTTTTTAATTCATTAAAAAAAAACCAAAAATTCATTTTACAACATTTGTTCACATGAAATTAATGCTATATTGCTGCAAACCCCATAGTTGTGCCCGGTTTATTGTGATTTCCATCAACAATTGTATTTCAAATTGTATATTGGGAGTAGAAATTGTTGCATTGTGTAAAAGAGGTAAGACCTTCCTAATGACCTATTTTATGACTGCATTGTGAGCCTAGGATGAGTGTCCTTGTGAACCTTGGTGATGCATCCACAATGAGACCTATCATGATGTAGAAAACACTATACCTAGATGTATTAGTAGTCGCTAGGAATAATTTGTGCACCAAGTTTGGCTGAAGGGGGTGATTTTTGGGTCAACCCAAACTTGGGTGGCCAATTTTCATGTGAGCATGTTGTAATGTTCACATACAAGGCCTAAAAATATGGATACAAACCTTTCTTTCATTTTGTATTCACTAGTTTTGTATCTTATCCTCTCTCACCCTTTCTTCTATGCACTTCACATGCCATAGCTATGTCCATGAGAGAAGCTGTTGGCTTCTACTACATACCCCAACACTTTGATCTAGAGTAGCACACTCATTCGCCACCATATCTTTTAGTCTTATGTACATATATCTATAAGGGATGATATGATTCCAACATTTGAATTATTGTTTATATGCCATTTTATCTTGAAGCATTTGCCCATTTTTGTAATGTAGCCTTTCACACTATACAAATCCTTTTACCTTTGGTGTTGAAAATACCTTGTATATAATTCATTGAAATCAACAATAAAATATAAATTCGCTTCAAATTTTGTGTCATCTCAATGTTTTTAGGTTAAGTTCTTGTTGATCATTTTGTTATTCTTTTTGAGGGTTCAAATTTTTTCACAATGATGAATTGTGTGGTAGGACTAAGAGGTTCTTCTACCCCAAAACATTTTGTACCTACAAGCAACAATATACACACCAATATAAGTGGTTATGTAGGATAAATATCACAGTCGATATAGGCATCAAATGCACATTGATATATGCACATAGCAATGCAAATATCAAAGCCGATTTTGATGTCTAGCTCAAAATGTTTACTACGATGTAGATATTGATTCCCATATCGACACCTTGAGAGGAGAAAACGAAGTTCATCTGCATTAATACAATGCATCACAAGTGTGAAGAGCCACTTGTAGTGATTCCATTGACGATATTATTCATAAATTTGGCTTGAGCTCTTCACATTATGCAAGTACTCCTCAGGTCTTGTGAGCTCTACAAAAACTATGTAAAATGATGGACAATTTACAATATATCAACCTTATGATAATCTTGTTGGATTAAATACTCATTCATACATTCTTTATGATGCAAATTTTATTGAAAAACATCTTGCTTCTCCATCTCTTAAACATTAGTTTACAACATGTTTTGAAGTATTTAAAAGGCATTAAATTTTGGATTGATTTACTGATGAAAGAAAAACTCCAATTTCATTCATTTTTGGGTATAGATGTATTTTGGACAAGGTATGTGCACCACAAGTGAAAATCATTTCTTTATCAATGGTGCATGTCTTGTTTCTTGGACCAATAAAAGATGATGTTGTGTAGCTATTTCTACTACAAAAGGGGCACAAAAGTTGAATATGTAGTTATATCTTTAGCAACTCAAGAGTCAATAGGTCTTGTAGATATCAATCATCCTTCTCAATCTAGTACATCACTCTGATGTGATAAATCAAAGTGCTATCATTGACATGGCTTGCAAATATTGGGCATCCTTCTCAATCGAGTACATCACTCCAATGGGATAATCAAAGTTCTATCAAGCCAGTACACCATGCTGGCAATGCGATAATCAAACTATTATCAGCTTGCTAGAGACTATATTTAACATAACAAGTCAAAATGTATTGTAGTTTGATACATAGTAAAGAAAGATACCATTATGATTAAATATTGTCCAAGTGATCTGATTATTACAAATATATTCATCAAGGGACTTACTTATGCATGATAAACTCATCTATGCTTGGATTGTGGGGTTTCCTTAGACTCATTATTTGGAGATTAAAATATTTTCATCCTATAGTATCACTCTATTTACAGTTATAACGTTGTAGGCACTGTATATTTCATGCATGCACATGTACACACATACATTCTTGGTCATCTTTGTGCATAAATACACATATTCACTTTATGCACGCACATTAATTTTTCTTGGTTATAATTATACATTTGTATATAGGAACTAAGTTTTATACCTTGTACTCTTCAAGGACTTTTTCATCCGTGGCTAGAGACCTTTGTTTAAGTGGGATTGCTACAAGTATATATAGCTCACTTGAGTCTTACCCTAACTAGACTAGGTTTAACCTATATATACGTGATTTGTGATCAATATGATTAAGTTTTGGAAACATACATGGTGTCTTGTTTGTCTCTATACAAGAGTATTTGAACATAATTTTTCATGAATTCCTCTTCCAGCTCATGGGCAATCTATGTTGCACAAGATAGACTACCATGTTTATGGATTCAAGAGTTCTAACGATCAAGTGTAAGTGTTCCTCTCACAAACATAGCAAGCACATACACTTGTTGCTAGGGTAATAGTGGATAGATCAACCAAAATGACTAGGTTTATTCCAACTAAATCTCATGTTAGAATTGGCTAAATTATTTGTAGAAAATATCTATCAACCATATGGTTTAACAATAGACATTGTGTCAGATAGAGATAGGAAGTTTAATAGCCATTTTTGGAGAGTTGTTTTTAAGAGGTTGGAAACCAAACTAAGCATGAGCACAACTAATCATCCTCAAATAGATGATCAAATTGAAAGTGTTGATCAAATCCTAGAGGATATCCTACAAGCATATGTAAGCAAATGGAAAAGTAATTGGGAAGAGTACTTACCTATAGTAGAGTTTTAATATAATAGCTCCAAGCACACTTTTTACTAGATATAGTCCATTTATGTTAATGTATGGGTTTTAGCCTAGAGCTCCTTATGCAGTAGGAATTCAAAAGGAAAACGTTTGAGCAGATAAATCTGTCCTCAGTAGCAAACATCTTGAACACATCTGTGTTGTCGCCAGCCATGGTAAATGCTGCACCTGATGTGAAAAGTGCCTAAAAATAGGAGAAATGGAGCGGGAACAACACGTGCTATATAGAACCAACCATAGAAGACTATGGGACACGTGTTGTGCAGAAAACGACACTGACAAAAATTCTGCACAAAATGATGAAATAGCCTGTGCAGTACTGCCTATAGTGGAAACGAAGGCCGGAATGAGCGAACACTTGCCAAAGCTCACTGAAATCCGAGAAAGTGAGCAAGCGTGTGCTCTAGCCTAGAGTTTGTGACTTTCATTGATGATTACTCAAGGCATGCATGGGTATTTCCGCTTAAAGTGAAGTTCAAAGTTTTTATGTGCTTTAAACAATTTGTGGCTATGACTGAAAATGTCTTGAAATGTACTATGGGCACCCTTTGTTCCGATCGAGGGGGGGGAGTATATGTCTCATGAATTTAATGAATTTCTGGCTAGTCGTGGGATAAAACACCAATATACAGCGCCTTATAACCTCAAAAAAATGGTGTTGCTGAGAGGAAAAACAGGTCACTGACGGAAATGGCACGATGTATGGTCAAAAGTCAAGCTTTGCTGCATTCTTTTCGGCTTGAGGCCATCATGTGTGCCACTTATGTACTTAACAGGTGTCCTACGAAAGCTTTGCAGTCTATTACTCCATATGAAGCATGACATGATAGAAAGCCTTCTATTGAGCACATGCGTGTTTTTGGCTGTTTGGCATATGCTTTGGTGCCACAAACACAACGTAGAAAATTGGATGATAAGGCTCTCAAATGTAAATTGTTTTTTTATAGTGTTGAAAGCAAAGGTTAGAGGTTATATCATCCGCAAACAAAGCGTATCCTGGTTTCACGGGATGTAGTGTTTGTGGAAGATTCTGTTCAGCCCTTGCTGTTGATGGGAGCAAAGCGATACCCGGACCCCGACGGCCTCTAAAACGCTGGGAGACGATGGCACTCCTCGAGCTGGTCACAGTAAAATGAACAGGGGCACCACCTAGCTGTGAGCGGCTAGGACGTAGACCACGATGATGTGAACACCGCAAACTTACACACACACACACACACAGCATTGACAAATGATGAAAGGCCTCGGGGTTGTGAGGGAGAATTATTTCTTGCAGTATTTACAATGACCTTCCTTCTGGCGAGGTGGCTCACTGTGATGATAGAGAGATAGGGAGAAGAGATAGTGAATCTACTTGGTACGTTCTCTAAAGACGACTCGATGATATGAAACTTGCTACCAAGAATGTGTGTGTGTGTGCATCGACCATTGGAGTTGAGAGCTGGACGTAGCTCCCTTCACATGGTGCAATTCCCAAAACAAACCATAACACAAGTCCCCTCCCCGTGATGCCAATAGTGTCAATTCCTCCTACTAAAACTCTACCAAGTGCTTACCTCTCATGAACTGCCCCCCCCCTCGATAGCGACCTCTCATTGCCCTTTTATAGGTGTTGGCTTCTTGGATTAGGGTAATCCCGGTTTGATTAGGGTAAGCTAATCGGGGAGACAAAGCAAGGCGGTGGGCCCAATGTGGTTGACCCTTGCTTTGTCTTGGGAGTTATTAAAAATGAAAACCTCTAGGTGGGCCTTTGTGACCATCACCTAGAGAGAGGGAAATTACAAATTGGGAATTTACAAGGCTTGGGTGAAAACTAAAAAAATGATGATAATAACCTACGGTTTACTGAAACGGGGTGTGCGTAAGAGAGAGAGAGAGAGAGAGAGAGAGAGAGAGAGAGAGAGAGAGAGAGAGAGAGAGAGAGAGAGAGAGAGAGAGTGTTCGGCCTCTTGTAGGCAACGAGGGAGATAGAGAGAGAGGATGGCCTGGCCACCTCTGGCTTGTGAGCCGCCTTGTTGGTTGTGAGCAAGAGAGAGAGAGAGAGAGAGAGAGAGAGAGAGAGAGAGAGAGAGGTTGAAATGGATGAGGGAGAGAGAGCGTTCTGCCAAGAAGGGAGAGAGGGGAAGAGGGAGGTGCATAGGGAATATGAGAGAGAGTGGGATATTTCCTTCCATGCCCGCCGGGCCTTTGCTCGGAGAGAGGGGAAGAGAGTTGGATCGATGGGGGGAGAGATGGAGAGAGAGATTGTGCAAAAAGAGAGAGAGAATTACGACGGCTCGCTAGCGGAATAAAACAAGAGGAAGAGAGAGAGATGGCGGCCTACTAGGTTGGGGTACGGACGAGCTAGGGCCGTGAGGTTGTCCAAGGCATGTCCGAGCCTTCCCACGGTGTCGCCAAGGATCCGGTAGAGGAAAAATAACATTTTTTCTCTTTTTTTTCTTTGATTTCTGAAAATCGTCTATCACTCTCATGTACTAGAGACAGTGACGTAAGCTCACAAGACATTTATGACACTTTGTTGCCTCTTTTCAGTGCTGGAAATACGAATGTGATTTTCAATAAGGCAAATGTACAGCCTACGGGGTTTCTAAAAATGTTACAGATCAGCCTATTACTGATGCAGATGTACATGATGTACTTGATGAGGAAAGGACTGAAAATGAGCAGGCTAGAGTTATGCCAAAATGGCTGGTGCACACTTTGCGTGACAGTAAATTGGATGCACCTTTGTCTAGTCGTACTCGTTCAAGCTCTTGCTATGCATCTTATGCATCAGATTGTTATGCTTTGCTGTGTCTAGCTTACATGATGTTGAGGAGCCTCTGTCTTTTGATGAAGCACAAAATTTAGAAAATTGGATGGCTGCCATGCAATCAGAATATGATGCACTTCTAGAAAATGACACATGGACTTTATGTGATTTGCCTCCTGGCAAAAAGGCCATTGGTATGAAGTGGGTTTACAAGTTGAAATGCAAGCCGGATGGTGAGATCGATTGCCATAAGGCTCAACTTGTTGCAAAGGGTTATGCACAGCAAAAAGGCATAGATTATGAAGAGACCTTTTCTCCCACTTGTCATATGACTACTGTGCGTTTTCTATGTGCATTGGCAGCTCATTTTGGTTGGGATGTACATCAATCAGACATTGTTACTGCTTTCTTGAATGCTAACATATTTGAAGAATTTTATGTAACGTAGCCTCACAGCTTTGTCATAAAAGGACAAGTGGGAGCAAAGGTCTCTTCATAATCTATGCCTTTTTGTTGTGCATTGGCAGCTCATTTTGGTTGGGATGTACATCAATCAGACATTGTTACTGCTTTCTTCAATAGTGACATACTGGAGGAAGTTTATGTAACGCAGCCTCGTGGTTTTGTCATAAAAGGAAAAGAGGAAGGACAAAGTGTGCAGATGTAAGAAGGCTTTGTATGGGTTGAAGCAATCTCCTCATGCTTGGTATGAGAAAGCTAACACTCATTTGGTAAAGCGAGGCTTTCGTAACAGTCCAACGGAAAGCACATTGTATGTAAAGCGTGAAGGGGATGTACTTCTCATTGTGGTTCTTTATGTCGATGATTTGCTGATCAATCACTAAACCAAATGACAGACATAATGCTGAATTTAAGGCTGATTTGAATGCTACTTTCAAGATGAAAGATTTGGGGTTGTTGCATCATTGCTTGGGTATACAGTTTAAGCTGTGTGATAATGGTATTGCCTTGTGTCAGAAAAGTTACATAGAGACATTGCTATGTGGGTTTGGACTTGAGGATTGCAAACTTATTGCCACTCCCATGGAAATAGGTTTGAAGTTGAGTCTACATGATGCTGGCGATCGTGCTGATGTCACTCTTTATCAAACTGTTTTTAGCTGCCTCATTTTTGTATGCAACACGAGGCCGGATATTCAGTTTGCAATCTCACAGTTCAGCAGATTTATGCATAGCCCACGGTCTAAGCATTGGTAGGCTGTCAAGAGGATTTTCCGCTACCTTAGTGGCACTTTACATCTTGGCTTGTTTTATCCCAAGGGGATCATTGCCTCCAGATTTACATGCTTTTTTGGACTCAGATTGGGCTGGTTTTTTGACACACGAGTGTCCACAATTGGTTTTTGTTTCATGCTTGGCAGTTCGTGTATATCATGGTTAATCAAGAAGAAGAAACCTATTGTGGCCACTTTGAGTTGTGAGACTGAGTACAGGGCAGTCTTTACAACTATGGTTAAGTGTGTATGGCTCAGACGCCGTATGGTTGATTTGGGCGAACACTATCTACACTGACAGTGAGAGCGCATTGGCAGTTGCAAGGAACCCATTTTTTCATGCTCGCACAAAGCACATTGAGGTGCATTACCACTATGTCAGGGAGAGGCTCTCAGCAGGAGAGATCAACTTGGCTTATGTGGCAACATAGGACAACCCTGCAGATCTTTTCACAAAGGCATTGTCTCGTGAGGAGCTTGAAGCTTTTCAGAAAGCTTTGGGCTTACTCCCCTTTGTGGACTCATCATGTCCTCAGGGCATGTCACTTCCCTTTACTCACGTGCCAGCTTTCGTTCATTGCATCACTCCAAGGGGGTTTGTTACCATATACATGTGGTAGTGATGTGTGTGAACACACTAGGACTGACGGGGCATTTTTTTCCTCTTTAGGAGGTTTTCCCCCGAGCATTGTATATACGCCCATCAGTACTCTAGGGCTATCTATCTTTCCATTGCATACTAAGTAACACACTCTCTATTGTGTGCATTGAGCTTCCTTCGTCTTCTCCAAGCTATGTGCGTTTCTCTGCAATCCTAACTCCAACACCAGAGATACCATTTATAAAGAATGTTTAGTTAAGTGGAGGATCGTACTGAAGAAAGTTCAACATGGAAGGGAGTAAGTATTCTCTAAAAACGGTTTCCTAACTTTAGGGTTCCTCCTTCCAATCAAAATTTTGAGGGAAAAATTTTTCTTAAGGGGGAAGGAATGTGAATATACTATAGCTAGGCGCATACACACCACTTGGCCATATTTTTGTGGTCGGGGCATGCCTTCGGCGCCTTTGTTCTTTTTGTTGTTGGTGTCGCGTGATCTGGGTGTCTCCTTTCTTTCGTCGATATCGATGGCATTTAGTTTCTTCTTCTTCTTCTATATTTTACGAGTGCATGTGTATATGCATGCATGTGTATGTATGGGTCATTGTGGGTAAGTAGGTGTTTATATGCATGTGTGTGCACGAGCATGCGCGGGGACGGGGGGGAAAGTATGTGTATTATATATATATTTTTAGTTTTTTTCATTTCTGTGGCGACGCAAAGGCAGGGGGAGGATGGAGTAAGAGAGAGGGTGTTTGCACAGTGTGTGTATGTCTGGTGTGTGTGTGGGTGTGTATTGGGTCTGAGTGTGTGTGTGTGTGTGTGTGTGATAGAGACAGAGAGAGAGAGAGAGAGAGAGAGTTTGGATACACCTATATGCAGGCTCTGTGTGTAGAGAGTGAGAGAGAGAGAGGAAGATGGGTGGATGAGGTGAGGTGTTAAGGGTGGGAGAGGGTGTGGCGAGCGGGTGGGTGTGTGGCTTCAAGCGCCCGCACGGGCTGGGTCCGGGGATGTCGAGCAGATGGTGTCGACAAGCTCGACAGCGGACGAAAATCGAGGGGGGGGGGGCTCAATGAGAGAGAGAGAGAGAGAGAGAGAGAGAGAGAGAGAGAGAGAGAGAGAGAGAGAGAGAGAGAGAGAGAGAGAGAGAGAGAGAGAGAGAGAGAGAGAGAGAGAGAGGGGGGGATATTAGAGAGAGAGAGAGAGAGAGAGAGTTCGGCCTCTTGTAGGCAACGAGGGAGATAGAGAGAGAGGATGGCCGGGCCTCCTGTGGCTTGTGAGTCGCCTTGTTGGTTGTGAGAGAGAGAGAGAGAGAGAGAGAGAGAGAGAGAGAGAGAGAGAGAGAGAGAGAGAGAGAGAGAGAGAGAGAGAGAGAGAGAGAGAGAGAGAGAGAGAGAGAGAGAGAGAGAGAGAGAGAGAGAGAGAGAGATTGGAATGGATGAGGGAGAGAGAGCGTTCTGCCAAGAAGGGAGAGAGGGGAAGAGGGAGGTGTGTAGGGCACATGAGAGAGATCAGGATATTTCCTTCCATGCCCGCCAGGCCTTTGCTCAGAGAGAGGGGAAGAGAGTTGGATCGATGGGGGGAGAGAGATTGTGAAAAGAGAGAGAGAGAGAGAATTACGACGGCTTGCCAGGGGAATAAAACAAGAGGGAGAGAGAGAGATGGCGGCCTACTAGGCTGGGGTATGGACAAGCTAGGGCCGTGAGGTTGGCCAGGGCATTCCCGAGCCTTCCCACGGTGTTGCCAAGGATCCGGTAGAGGAAAAATAACATTTTTTCTCTTTTTTTTTTCTTTGATTTCTGAAAATCGGCTATCATGGTCATGTACTAGAGACAGTAATGTAAGCTCATAGGACATTTATGACACTTTGTTGCCTCTTTTCAGTGGTGGAACTTCGAATGTAATTTCCAATGAGGCAAATGTACAGCCTACGGGGTTTCTGAAAATGTTACAGATCAGCCTATTTACTGATGCAGATGTACATGATGTACTTGATGAGGAAAGGGCTGAAAATGAGCAAGCTAGAGGTATGCCAAAATGGCTGGTGCACACTTTGTGTGACAGTAAATTGGATGCACCTTTGCCTGGTCGTACTCGTTCAGGCTCTCGCCATGCATCTTATGCATCAGATTGTTATGCTTTGGCTGTGTCTAGCTTACATGATGTTGAGGAGCCTCTGTCTTTTGATGAAGCACAAAATTTAGAAAATTGGATGGCTGCCATGCAATCAGAATATGGTGCACTTATGGAAAATGACACATGGACTTTATGTGATTTGCCTCCATGCAAAAAGGCCATTCGTATGAAGTGGGTCTACAAGTTGAAACGCAAGCCGGATGGTGAGATCGATCGCCATAAGGCTCCACTTGTTGCAAAGGGTTATGCACAACAAAAAGGCATAGATTATGAAGATACCTTTTCTCCCACTTTTCATATGACTATTGTGCGTTTTCTATGTGCATTGGCAGCTCATTTTGGTTGGGATGTACATCAATCAGACATTGTTACTGCTTTCTTGAATGCTGACATATTTGAGGAATTTTATGTAACGCAGCCTCACAGTTCTGTCATAAAAGGACAAGTGGGAGCAAAGGTCTCTTCATAATCTATGCCTTTTTGTTGTGCATTGGCAGCTCATTTTGGTTGGGATGTACATCAATCAGACATTGTTACTGCTTTATTGAATGGTGACATATTTGAGGATGTTTATGTAGCGCAGCCTCGCGGTTTTTTCATAAAAGGACAAGAGGACAAAGTGTGCAGATGTAAGAAGGCTTTGTATGGGTTGAAGCAATCTCCTCGTGCTTGGTATGAGAAAGCTGACACTCATTTGGTCAAACGAGTCTTTCGTAACAGTCCAACAGAAAGCACAATGTATGTAAAGCGTGAGGGTGATGTACTTCTCATTATGGTTCTTTATGTCAATGATTTGCTAATCACCGGACCAAATGAGAGACATATTGTTGAATTTAAGGCTGATTTGAATGCTACTTTCAAGATGAAAGATTTGGGGCTGCTGCATCCTTACTTGGGTATACAGTTTAAGCAGTGTGAATGTGGTATTGCCTTGTGTCAGAGAAATTTACATAGAGACATTGCTATGTAAGTTTGGACTTGAGGATTGCAAACCTATTTCCACTCCCATGGAAACAGGTTTGAAGTTGAGTTTACATGATGCTGGCGATCCTGCTGATGTCACTCTTTATCAAACTGCTGTTGGCTGCCTCATTTATGTATGCAACACGAAGCCGGATATTCAGTTTGCAGTCGCACAGGTCGGCACATTTATGCATAGCCCAGGGTCTAAGCATTAGTAGGCTACCAAGAGGATTTTCCACTTCCTTACTGGCACTTTAAATCTTGGCTTGTTTTATCCCAAGGGGAGATCATTGCTGCCAGATTTACATGCTTTTTCGGACTCAGATTGGGCTGGTTTTTTGACACACGATTGTCCACAATTGGTTTTTGTTTCATGCTTGGCAGCTCATGTATATCATGGTTGAGCAAGAAGAAGCAACCTACTGTGGACACTTCAAGTTGTGAGGTTGAGTACAGGCTAGTATTCACAGCTACGGTTGAGTGTGTATGGCTCAGACGCCTTATGGCTGATTTGGGTGTTGGACAGGACACTGCCAACACTATCTACACTAACAGTCAGAGCGCATTGGTAGTTTCAAGGAACCCAGTTTTTCATGCTCGCACAAAGCACATTGAGGTGCATTACCACTATGTCAAGGAGAGGCTCTCAGCAGGAGAGATCATCTTGGCTTATGTGCCAACATAGGACAACCTTGCAGATCTTTTCAGAAAGGCATTGTCTCGTGAGAAGCTTGAAGCTTTCCCCAAAGCTTTGGGCTTACTCCCCTTTGTAGACTGATCATGTCCTCACGGCATGGCACTTCCCTTTACTCATGTGCCAGCTCGGGGCATTTTTTCCCTCTTTAGGAGGTTTTTTCCCCCGAGCATTGTATATACGCCCATCACTCTAGGGCGACGGAACTGAAGTGGTCAAGGTCCATTCAATGGACATGTATGATGAGTTAAGTATGTATGAAGCCCTTATGAATATTGAAGATGATTCACGTGAAACTGTTGAAGCGCAGATAGAGACAAAATACAAGATTATTGCAAAGAAAGTGAGGCCGGTGGTTACACCGCTGCCAGAAGGAAGTGATGGGATGATAAAAAAGGCTTCTCGACAGCCTATACTCAGAGATCCAAAGAACATAGGGCATACATTTACTAAGGAGACACTACAGCAACAGCTGAAGGTTGGAGAAGACGGTTTCCTCAGTGAAGAGGAGATCAAATTTTTTCAAGGTATGCTAAAAAAACATGGTAAAGCTTTCTCTTTTGAGCCGGGTGAGATTGGGTGTGTGGATCCGAGTGTTGTTTCACCAATGGTTATTTTCACTATTCCACACATTCCATGGAGCTTGCGTCCTATTCCAGTTCCTAAAGCTCACTTGCCAAAGATTATTAATTTGCCTAATGAAAAGATTCAAATGGGAATTTTGGAGACGTCATGTGCTTCGTATTCTAATTGATGGTTTACTCTTTCAAAGAAAAATGGTACATTAAGGTTCATTCAGGATATGCAACCAGTTAACAAGGTAACAATCCGCAATGTGGGTACTAGCCCAATTGTGGATGAATTTGTTGAGGCCTTTGCAGGCAGATCTATTTACTCCATGGGTGATCTTTATTCAGGATATGATCAATTCCAGTTAACTTTGGAGAGCAGGGATCTTACTACAATGCGTACTCCTCTTGGTTTGGTAAGGATGTGCACTCTGCCACAGGGTGCTACTAATTCAGTAGCTCATATGATGAATGGCATGAATAAGGTATTAAGGGACTTTATCCCACATGTTACTATGCCTTTCATTGATGATCTACCAATTAAGGGTTGTGAAGAAAGTTCAAAATATGAAGAAAAAGACCAGAGGGGGTGCCAACAATTTGTTGCTCAACATATTGCTGACTGTGATGCTATATTATCAAGGCTTGAAGAAGTTAACTTAACACTTTTAGGTCAAAAATCAACTTTTGGAGCTAAGGAGGTCTTAATTTTGGGACACATGTGCAGTTCTGAAGGAAGAAGGCCAAGTCCGGCAAAAGTCGAAGAAATCCAAAAGATTAAGGATACATGTTCTTCAGTTAGAGGTTCGTCAATTCTTAGGCGCATGTGTGTTCTATCGTATTTGGCTGCCATACTTTGCTCATGTTGTAGAGGTGATGTATCAATTGCTACAAAAAGGTAAGAGGTTTGTTTGGGAAGAAGTTCACACACAAGCTATTAAGAAATTAAAGAAGATGCTTCTTGAGGCTCCGACCTTGAGGAAATTTGATTATAAATGCGACAGGCCAGTTATTTTAACAGTTGACACTAGCTCGACAGGTATTGGATGGGCTATAGGTCAAGATGATGATGAAGGACACAGGTATGCAGTGAGATTTGGAGCCAAGGT